>NC_081407.1:988165946-988765946 GCF_030272615.1 Cryptomeria japonica | reverse complement strand
AAATTTTTTAAATCATCATCAAAAGTCGAGCAACAAATCTTTTCAATCAAAGATTAATTGAACAACAATCAAATATCATCAAACAAGACCTCACTACTAGGGGCATCTCAACTTCATCGCATCATATCAAGTTGAGGTTCTTCAAATTAAATGAATCTCTAGGGGCAATATCAATTTCATCGCACCAAATCAAGTTGATATTGTCTTCATCTGAATCAGTTTCTTAACGATAATCAGTTTCATCGCACCTCATCCAGCTGGTTATTTGTTTAAACCTAATCAAGGGTTTAAAGAGTCTTTTTGACAGTGATCGCACACTCAATCCAAAGAAATGTTTAGTTTCATCGCATCAAGTTGGACATTGTGTTTCACTAATCGATTTTTGTTTAATCAAGTTCAAAATCGCTATTATCTCCTCGTTCACCCGATTCTAGTTCAATCAAGTTCTAGATTGGTACCCGTTTTTTGATCCATCAAGTTCAAGATCAGTATCTTTGCTCTTCATCGATCTTAGTTCAATCAAGTTCGGGATCAGTATCGCTTTGATCAATCTATTCAGTTTCATCTCTTTAAATCAAATTGAATGTCTCGCTCTTCATTTGTTTGTGATACATCAAGTCCAAAACCAGTATCTTTGCCATCAACTATTCTTTGATGCAATGTGTTGCTTGCACATCAATTCAAAGAGGGGCAAATGTAATGCCCTAAAAATGGTCATCTAAACCATGGGCCCCTAATCTCAACTACATCAAGGTCCTAACCAAAGGCAATTAAATCAATCTTGAGCACCTAAATTAATTCCTATATCATTAATGTCACATGGAAAATTAATCTTTTCAATCAAATAAACCATCAAATCTCTTTAATCAATTATCCTATTTATTAAATATCCTAACATATTTAATTAATAAATCAATTTGCCAATAAATTTGGAAAACAAAATTAATTTGGAAAAAGGAATTAATTTGAAAAAAAGAAATAAATTTGAGAAAATAAATCAACTTGAGATATTTTGAAAATCTAATAAATCGAAAAATCTTAGAAAAGCAATTAAATCTCAAAATTGAATAAAAATATGGAATAAATCAGTTTTTTCTGATTTTATCTCAATTTTAGCTCAATCTCATCTCCTTCAAATTTGAAGAAAACATCCAATCACACCAAATCACCTAGATTGTGCTTCCTCTTGGAGAATTTTGACTGCTCATCGACAATCAATCTCAACCGTCGTTTTCTCTCTGGATTTTCTAAAAATTCAGGCTCTCATCTCCCAATCAAGGGACCCTAGAGATTTTATTGTTATTATGTTGTTTTTTCTCTAGAGTCATTGAGAATATTATGCATTGAGATTATTGCATATTAGATTTTTTCATATTAGTTTAATCATGTTAGTTTGATTAGAATCATCTAGCTTAAGTTTTTTAATATTGCATCCATCTAGCTTAATTTGCTCAATCTTGCATCTATTTAGCTTAATTTTGCATTCATATAGATTAAATCCTCCATCTTGGTGTAGTCTAGTCAGTGGTATTGCTTAGATAAATCTGAGAGCAAATTTATACTCGCATCTTTTAGGAGGCAATAGGTCGATTTGTTATGGTTTTTACATTCATTGATTATATTTGTCTAACCATGCATGCAATGACTTATTGAAGTATTTGTGTCTTACATCTTACAAGATTCCACTTTTCACACACACAATATCTATACTTTTTTTTATCAACATCTGAAGATCCATCATCTTTGCTTAACTTACAACCAGTAGCCATAGGAGTAGTAACCAGTTTAGAATTTTCCATCTCAAACTCCATTAACTTCTATTTGATATACATGGTTTGAGAAATAAAAATTCATTTTTCTGATTAACTTGTAGACCAATACAAAATGACAACTCACTTATCATAGACATGTCAATTGAAAATCATCAGCATCCTTCTTGGAGTCTTTGTCTCCACTGGTTTATTAGCCACTTAAGAACAACATGCTAAAGATCTATTAGAGAAAGGAAAAAATAATGTAAACTTCATTGTGAAAGATTTCTAGCTCATATAAAATTTCGGACACAAATTCAAAGAACTCAATGTTGGAAAATGCACACTCCAATGAGAAATTGTAGGTGATTGAAGGTATTGTCTTTGATAGAAACCTTACAATCCTATGGCACCGGCAGGCACCAGCATTGGCAACGACAAAGATGATTACCAGCACCCCAACCGACAGGATTTTATTTTGTATTTAAGTGTAAAATCTTTTTGTAAGCCGACAAGGTGAATTGTAATAGGACTCATATAAGTATGAGATCTTGTAGATCATTTGTGTATGTATGGTAAGTATGGAATATAATAGGCAAATGCAAACATGCGAATAATAAGGCAGATTTTGGAATAAGGTTTATGGAAGTTGTATGAGCTTAAACTGGTACTGAACCTAGCATAGAAGATGCTGAACCGAAGCAGTACATGATATTGGATTTGCATAATCCATTTTTGTAAGTCAATGAGACTTCCTTTTTTGTAATTAAGCAGTGAGCTTTAGGCAGTTGGCCTTCCTGCATGTGCATGCCCCTATTGTAAGTGTAGTCACACAAATCTGTCTAGCTTAACTAAATAAATATTCGCTATTTATTTGATTAAAAATCCATTAGTCATCAGTTAATTAAATTAATATTTAATTAATTAATCTCCAAACATTCTTCTATTAATTAAATAAATTATTCAATTTATTTTAATTAATTCATTAAATCAAATTCCAATCAATTAAATAAATAAAATATATTTATTTAATTAAATCCCCCTATTCCCCTTTTAAATAAATTAAATAAAAATATTTATTTAAATCATTATCCCCCCCCACTTGCATTTTCCTACAAATGCAACTTGCACACATTTATTGAAATAAATGAATTTTTATTTTAAATAAAATCCTATTTTCCCTCACCCACCAAATCCAATTGTATTCCTAAATCCCCTTCTAGATTCTTCTAACCCCTTCCTAATTAGCCTAATCCATTCCCTAATTATTGTCACATTCCTAAGCAAAATGAAGGCACTTCTCAAAGACTCCAAAGTCTTTGAAAAACATTTAATGCTTTGTGTGTTCAACAAATTAACCCCCAAAGTCTTCCAAGACCACTAGTGGCTCTTACATGACCATTTATGGCTCTTACATAACCATTTATGGTTATTTCAAACTTGTCCCCCCAAACATTTATTGTTTTGACCATATTCATCCATTTCACATTTGCACAAGAGTTTATCCATTGGATAAAAGCTTTATTCTTTGAATAAAGAGTTTATTCATTCAACCAACCTTGACTTTAACTCCCAAAGTAATGTCAAGCATTTAATGCTTATTCCCTCCCCTCTCAACCTATCTCACATTGACACTTGTCATCCTAGGATTGGGTTGAAAGCCCTCACATGGATTTGAAATCATTCAATCCTGACCCTTGTTGAGATTGCTCAATCTCAACCATCCATTGCTCCATTTTTCCTATAAATAGAGCCCATTTCTTCATAATCCACATCCTGAAAACTTGTATGCATTTAAGCTATAGGCATTTTAAGAGAGCATTTTAGCATAATTAACTAATATCTTGTCATTTTGGATAAAATCAATCATTTTAATATCAATAGTATAGTATTAGCTTCTTTATTTACATTTAGAGCAATATTTCAATCTCAATCCTCCATAAGCATCCATAGTGCAAAAAGCTGTTGAGAGCTACACTATTTTGGAACTTGGAGAGGAGAGGAACAAGGGAGAAGGAGCTAAGAGCATGCTAAGAGGCATTTGGAGATGCCTCATTATCTTTGTTTCATTAGTTAGATATATTAGCATGATTTTAGTGTCTCTCTTGATATGCATGTTTAGATTAGTTTTTGATTGAATAACACTAACGATGTTCATGTGTTTTGTGTTGTTTCTCTTAGACTAACCTTGTCCATTTTACAGGGCATCATTTGGTGAACCCGACGTGAATCGAACACGCAACCTTCTGAATCCAAACGTGAATCCAAACACTTAAACAAACAATTGTTTTTTGACAACTAACATTTTTGAATGTTGAATTTGACACATAGGTCGCGCTTTGACGCTTTTGTCGCGTTTTAGCGCTATTGTTTTTGTCTTTTAGCGTTTTTGTTCTTACAATAGCGCTATTGTCAAAGAATTGGCACTTTTGGCAGTATTTTAGCGCTTTTGCATTGCTGTAAAAATCTTTTCTTTTAGCGCTTTTGTAATATTTTAGTGCGTTTGTGTTAAAGTAGCGCTTCTGTTTTTGCACAAACTAGCGCTATTGTAACAGAATGTTATAAAAAAGGCCTTGTAACCAATAAAATTATTTTTCTTAAGTTTGTGGGAGGCAAAATATATATGGAATATAACATTTAAGTATAAGTGACATTTCCTCTTCTCTTTTCTCTTTCTTATACTTTAAGTTATATTCCATATATATTGTCAGGATGTTTGAGAGGGGTTTCAGACCTCTAGGAGTTGAAATGCAAAATCTAGTTTTTGGAAGATCCTCCAAATTTCAGACTTAGTCAAATTTCAGGGAATTTCAGGATCAAGATTTGTAAAATTTGTAACCAAAATTAGAATTTAGGCTTGTGTAAGCCCACACTAACATTTGATCACTGATTGTGTGCAGGTTCTAATCTATTTTGTGCAGGGGAAGGAGTTAGTTTAGAGGCTTTAAGTTTCTTTTTTTTTACTTTCTTTCAACAAAAGTTGGTTAAAAAGAATCCATTCTCCCTTCTTGTACAAGTTAAAATAAACCTCACATTTTATTTTGCAGTGCATAAAATGAACCTCAAACTTGTTTTTGGTGCTTAAAAGAAAATTCATCTTTCTTTATTGCAAGGTAAAAAGAACAACAACTTCAAATTTGCTTTCATTGCAAGTTAGGACTCATTTTCTTTTGGTGCTTAAAATCAACAACACAAATTTGATTTCCTTGCATCAATTCGGACCTAAAATTTACAATCCACACTTCAAAATTTTGGTGCAAGTAAAATTCACAATCAACTTGTCTCAATTTTGCAAGCAATTTTACTTCATGCATACGTGCTTTAATTTTAGTTGACCAGGATTTCCAAAATTCTAGTTTACTCAAAACCTTGGCATTTGAAGCTAAAAAGAACATCATGATTTTTGGAGCAACATCTCCAAATAGTTAGACCACATTGCAATGATAGATTAAAAAGAACAAAGTGTTTTTTGTGTTTGACACGCTTGTGCAAAAAGTCGGTCAAGTGGTCCTACCTCTAACACACACTATCCTTTCCCTTGGCTTTCGTGGTCCTAGGTGCAAGAGAAAAGTGTTAATAACACTCAAATTTTATATTTTTAAGAGAGACCTGCCAAGGGATCGATACTCTTGGGAATGACCTCGAGCGGTAAATCCTTTGAGCCACTATAGAAATCAGGTGAGAGTGAAAGTTGTAGCCTTAGGTATAGCTGTTCCTACAGTGTAACTGGCCGAAAGGACAAATGGGCCCCACCACTAGTTACAAGGGTCTTAAGTGAGTCACTGCAGAATGAACTTATGTCCAAAAACATCGAACATGACTAAACACCTTTAAGTAGTATCCCACCCATTCTATTGATTGAGGATATTTGCGATATAATTTAGTGCAAGAGCATAGATGGTTTTGCTCCCAAGATACTCACCATACATATTTCCTTGAGTAGAAACATAGCTTTTTGAAAAGTCACTTGTGGCTCGATAAAAGTGGTGACTCCCCCATCATAGGGATCATTTATTTGTTATGCTCGTGCAAGACTTAGTATATCACATCCTTACCTGCCACAGCGGGATTCATAAGGTATGTAGTACCAAAGTTGAAGAAATATCAAGATGTGGGCTAAATTTATCACAACTGGCCATTTGACCTTAGGGATAAAAAGTGTTTGAAGTGTATTCATTTTAGTCAAGACCAAGTGCAAATTGAGCAGACTTCAAGCTTTGGAAATACACCTTAAAATACATCTAAAGGAAGGGTCATATACAAGTCCAAGGATTGGGTTGATCTAGACCCATACTCATTTGTGCCTTTGAGGCAACATTCTTGTGTTTGTGTGCTTGCTTTGTTTTCTTGTCAAAGAAACATCAAAAGAAAATCACTTCCAAAAACAAAGTATTCATCCAACCAAACATTTTTCAAAACAAACAAACACATCAAAAACAAAGAGTCAAAATTTTATGACCATTCTTCACATCTTGCAAAAGAAGAAGCGTCATCAGAATATCAACTTGAAAAGAAGACCATTAAGCTCAAAGGCTTTGATCAAAAGGAGGAAATTCTTCTATATAAATAGACAAATCTTTGTCTCCCATAGAGTTTTTCTGCGACACATGTGTCTCTACCTTCAAGGGAAAACAAACGAATTTGATTCAGAGACATTGAACTGCAGAGCTTTTATGCAATATAGAGCTCTGAGTTATCACAAAAACCAAGGAGGTAAGATTACTCTCAACTTTTTCCCAAACGTTTGCATCACATACAACACAGCTCAAGAAATACCACCAACACCTGAAAGAGAAGAGATAGAGTTTGTCCCATTTATAACACAAAGCTTTTATTGAAGTTGAAGACATTTCATCCATCATCTTACTCATACATCATCATTTCATCATCAATCCATCCCAACTCTCAAAACATTAAGAGGTTCTTGTCCCAAGTTCTCTTTTAGATATTGCTTGAATCAAACACCTCACATCACTTTTTAGATTGTTTCTACATCTAGGATAAGCTCATCCTAAGAGACACATCTACGCAGGTTAAAACTAGTTCATGAGTGAATCCTCTCATTACTAGGTAGTTAAATCTGTAACACATCTCAGATTTCTCTACACCTTATCACATCAAAATCTTATCAAACAAGTAAGCAATTCAAAGAAGGAATTTCGGTTATATCTACCTTAAAAGTGCTAGAGATCTACATGCAACACAATTCACCAACCATCAATCTTTCATTTCATCAAAAACTCATCATCATTTTTCACACAACTTCAACAAAAGCTTGTAAGCAAAATGGCCCAAACCCGATCACAGTCAAGGCAATGAGAAATAGAAATGGAAGAAGAAGAAGAGGAAAATCTCAATGAATTTCAAGAAGCACTTGGAGGAAATGCGAATGACGAAAACCCAAGTACTCCTACTCCTGCAACAATAGAAAGGGCTCAACATAACCCTCTCTTTAACAGACTGTTTGACGAAATACTTAGGAGCAATGCGGATGCTCACTTCTTAAAACTCGCTCAAGAAGGAGCAAAACTCCCCTCTGACTTTGATCTTGCCCAATTAAGACAAACATCAGAAAGACACAGTTGCCATGAAGAGGACAGAGGAAGAGATCCCATCAGATATAACATTCCTCGAGGTAACCCACCACCACCTCCTCCAAATGAAATGGAGATGTTGCGGCAACAAGTCAAGAATCTTGCCCAACAACTTCATAGTGGTGTCAAGACTAACCAATTCTCACTCAATGACATCTGTCCTTATCCTTTTGATAGGAATCTTTATATACCACCCTTTCCTCAAGGATTCGAAACACCCAAATTCGAAAAATATAGAGGAAAGGGAGATCCCCGTGATCATGTCAGAGAATTTCATTCCACTTGCCTCGAAGTGGCATATGAAGACACATACCTAATGCGCCTTTTTCCCCAAAGCTTGGGAGGAACAACCACATCATGGTTTTCCCGACTACCAGGTGGCATTAGAACATTTGAGGAACTCATCCAGAAGTTCCTAGCTCATTACTCTCATAACATTGAACACGACATCACCATGGCCGATCTGTGCAACACTAAACAAAAACCAGGTGAACTATTCTCAGTATTCCTGCAACGATGGTGCCAAATGTCTAGCAGACGATCTCTTCAGTTACCTGAACGAGAACTAGTGGAAATATTCATTTCCAACTTAAACGAAGAAATGGAATTTCACCTAGATGTCAAAGACACAGACTCTTTTAATGATATGATCACCAAGGGTTTGAAATGTGAAAGGGCACTTATCAAGAAAGGACTCATCAAAATATTTAATGAACCAAAAGATGGTCCTCGCCCATGCTTCAATAGCGATAAACCAAACTTCTGGAATAAAAACAAGAATATCGTCAATGATGGGGTTGTGGATGCCCGGACTATCCAAAATGCACAACCTGTGGTTCGGTTTGCAGGACAAAATCCTCCACCTCAGAATAACACAAATGTTCCTTCCAATCAAGGTCGCATCACATCTCATGATGAACCTAGACCTCGTCAGCAAAAACAGAAATGAACATACACTCCCTTAGGAGAACCCATTGAAACAGTATTGCGACAACTCATTTCTCAAAATTTGGTCACTCTACCTAAACTATCAAACTATGAGCCTCAGGTCAAACCGGCATGGTGGAGAGATACTGAACACTGTGAATTCCATCAAGGAAGAGGACACAAGACAAGTAATTGTCACTGATTAAAAGATCTTATTCAGGATCTTATTGACCGAGGAGAAATTGAAATTGAAGGACATGACCCAAAAACAACAAATAATGATCATCTAATGTTCAAAAATCCACTTCCATCACAAGATCAAAGGGGTCCTTCCACTTCCAGGCGAGGCACTGACACCACTGATTATACACAGGCTCTGTATAATTACACTGTAAATCATATGTATGATGCTAGTGAACAAGTTGCAACTATAACCTTCAAAAATCCCAACTCAAATTGCAATGTTTTTACACGTCGTGGCAAGCTCACCATAAAGGCAGCTCCACAAGGCACCACCTCCATCCCAAAGCAGTACAATCTTGTGGAACAATTAGATAAAACGCCTGCGCTTATATCCATTTTAGAGTTATTGCGCCTATCGCCCTCTCATAGAACTATCTTGGATCAAGCACTCCAAGAGGCGTCAGTCCCTACAAATCTGAATACAGACCAATTTCAAGCCATGGTTGGAAGTCTAAAGTCATCACCTTGTCTCACTTTTTTCGAAAGTGACAACTCTTCCTTCCAGCAACCTCATAATGCCTCACTCCACATCGAAGGATTTATTAACCAGCATAGGATCAAGCGAGTCTTGATCGATAATGGAGCAGGCCTAAATATTTGTACACTACAGTTGGTCACATCATTGGGATATGCAGTAGAATCAGTGGATTCTCGTAAGAAGATCACATTCAAAGCCTATGACGATGCAGAGCGATCATCCAAAGGAGCTGTGGTACTACCAATCTGAGTAGGCCCTATGGTAAAGCACATCATCTATCAGGTTCTGGACCTTCCTCTACCATATAATCTATTGTTAGGAAGACCTTGGATACATGCCATGCAAGCCATTCCATCTACCTATCATCAATGTATCAAGTTCCCACATAATGGTGTAGAGATCACAATCCTGGGCGATGCAAATCCCTTTGCGTACTATCATAATATCAGCCATCAACCAATGATTACCATTCCTAATAATAGAGAAGCCATTTCCTCCACATCATATATAAGTCCCACCTCTCTTGCCAGTTCAAACACCACTATACCCAAGAAAGAAAAGCTTAAGATGAAGGTAGCAGAGGAAGGTCCTAGGGAATACAACTTGAGTCAACTCTTTTGTGTGGGACAAATGCCCACTTCTCCTAGAACACATGGTAAACCACAACAGTTACTCCAACAACCACTGATCATGCCAGCATGTGCTTTGACACCTTTCATCCCTGGAAAGAGTCAAGAAGAAGAAACCCAAGATGAGGACTTAGCAGAATGGATCTATAAAGATCCCATCACCACTGATATACCGAAAGTTAAACTTCCTACAGAGCAGTATGGAAAAGGCCTCCTCATTATGCAAAGAATGGGGTATGATGGTCAGAGTGCTTTAGGATATTGCAAACAAGGATGACATGAACCTCTACTGCCAAAATTAAAGCCCAAAGGTAATACAGGCCTAGGTTTTGAAAAAGAGATTTTTCCTAAATTAAAATTCAAAGGAAAACCCAACAAACCATTATGTCAGCCTATTGCAAAGAGGACACCTTTCATTATCAAAGCAACATCGAGCACCATCACAACTGCCCCACCGAGGCTCAGAATCCCAACACAACCATCACCAATGCCACTCATCCCACCAATCAAACCTGTAATCCCATCCGCAACAACAATAACATCCATAACACCATTAGCAGCAACAATTGTATCAGAACCCGCAATAGCATCTATGGCACCAGCAGTTCCAGTAGAAGCCACAGAGTCAATATTACCGATACTCCCTGTACCAAATCCTTTAATCCCCATCAACCTTCCTGCAACACCGATCACTACAAAGGTACATCAACCAATCACACCTGCAGTATTTAACTCCAAAGACATCCTAGTATGGTATAGTAATCGGATGCTGGAAAGTGACTCAGAGACCGACTCACATGAGTGGGAATTCGATTTTGTACAGCTTAACACTTCAAATGAGGAAGATGCACCACTACCTCCACCATGCAAAGACATCCCTATTTATGGAGAAGCACAGATAAAGACCACATGGGTTCCTAAACTGGAAACATCTTCCACAGACCCTACGTCTCATCCTACGCTTGATTCTGATAGCGAGAGTACCATCAACGACCTTCACCATAACATCTTAACCCTCACTGATACATCTAACACACTTAACCTAATCAATGAAGTAATGCCCATTATCCACCCTGAACTCATCAAATGGAACCAACCAAATCCCCCATGTCTTGACTTCTTCCAAAACGATGAGGCCATCATTGACTTTTTGGAATTAATGGATAACCTACCAAGCAGGGATCACAAAGCTGGATTCGCCATAGAACTTAATAGCGTAGCATACTTCAGGGCGGATGCCAAATCTTTCAGCTGCAAAAATATAACAATAAAACATGGATCTTCCAGTGAAAACCACACTGTGGCACTGTTTGATCCGACAAAAGTAAAAAGAAAGAGCATATCCAATGGTGAAAACCTCTCTGAGGTGCTTGAGGATGAAGGGTTTGACATTCTCCCTGCTAGTACACAATAGGAACGATCAACGATTCTCATTGAGGAAACCAAAGAATACAATGTGGGGACTCCTAAAAATCCTCATCTCATACATCTAGCATCTTTTCTCACTCCAAAAGAACAGCCTAAATTTATAGAGTTCTTCTAGAAGCATCAGATCAACTTTGCATGGTCATATGCAGACATGCCTGGGCTTGATCTTGATTTAGTCATGCATCACCTTACCGTAGCAGAAGGAGCCAAACCTGTCAAGCAGAAGCTTCGTAAGATGCATCCTCAAATTGCAGTGCTAGTCAAAACAGAACTCAAGAAACTCCTAGATGTTGGATTCATTAGACCAATTGATTATGCAGAATGGATCTCCAACATTGTGCCCGTCAGCAAACCAAAAGGGGGCATCCACATTTGTACTGACTTCAGAGATCTGAATAAGGCATGTCCTAAGGATGACTTCCCCTTACCAAATATCGACATCATAGTGGATCTGACAGCAGGACATGTCATGCTTTCACTCATGGATGGCTTTTCAGGATACAATCAGATAAAGATCGCACCAGAAGATCAACATAAGACAGCCTTCACATGTCCATGGGGCACATACTGCTGGAATGTAATGCCTTTTGGTCTAAAGAATGCAGGAGCGACCTATCAACGAGCAATGACTACTATCTTTCATGATATGATGCATACCATAATGGAAGATTATGTTGATGACTTACTAGCAAAATCACTCACCAGAGAAGGGCATCTCCACATCTTAGATAAAATCTTTGATAGACTGGAACAATACCATGTTCGACTCAACCCAAAGAAATGTGTCTTTGGAGTAACCTCCGGGAAACTTCTAGGATACATTGTCTCAAGCAAAGGTATTGAGGTTGACCCAGCAAAGGTAAAAGCAATCATGGACATGCCACCTCCAAAGAATATCAGTCAGCTAAGGACATTACAAGGACGGTTTCAATCCATCCAAAGATTCATTGCACAACTGGCTGATAAGTGTCACCCATTCACACACCTACTACACAAGAACATCTGCTTTCAGTGGGATGCCTGATGCCAGCAAGCATTTCAAACGCTTAAAGACTATCTCATGAATCCACCATTGTTGATGCCACCAGATCCAAGTAGACCGTTGTTACTCTATATCTCAGCAACAAGTACAGCATTGGGTGTACTACTGGCACAACATAATGCAGAAGGAAAAGAGTGTGTTGTTTACTACATCTCTCGCACACCGGTGTGCTATGAACTCAATTACACCCCTATTGAGCGAGCTTGCCTAGCAGTAATCTTAGCAGCCACTAAACTGAGGCACTATCTGTTAACACACAAAGTACAACTCATTGCAAAGATTGATCCACTCAAGTATTTACTCAGCAAAGCAGCATTGACAGGTCGCTTGGCCAAATGGGTGATGATTCTAAGTGAATTTGACATCGAGTATGTAGACCGTAAAGCTATCAAAGGTCAAGTTATTGCAGATCAGTTGGCTGACGCACCTCTCATAGGCGATCATCCTCTCATTTCCAATTTTCCAAATGAAGAGATATTCATGATCACAACAACACAACCATGGAAACTTTACTTTGATGGTTCATACACTAGGCATGGCTCAGGGGCAGGCATTCTATTTATCACACCCCAAGGTGACAACATCCCGAAGTCTTACAGGCTCACATTTCCATGTACCAACAACATCACAGAGTATGAGGCCTTGATCACAGGATTTAGGTTAGCCGTACAATGGAAATTACAAGAACTACAAGTATATGGCGACTCCCAACTAGTCATTCGACAAGCAACCGATGAATATCAGACCAAAAATGATAAACTCATGCCATATAAGCAAATGGTGGACACTCTAAAGACATCATTTACTACTCTCACTTTTGAGCAGATACCAAGAGATCAGAATCGAGCTGATGACGCCATGGCTACCATCGCATCTCTACTAGATCTTCCACAGAATTCAACATGCTACGAGTTCTTGGTCGAACAGCTTTGGATTCCCACTTATGATATCCCCAAATCCGCAATGATATGTCACCTTGTCAGTTCTGAATCCCCATGGTATGGTGAATTCTACACCTATCTCCGCGATCACACCCTTCCTCCCAACCAATCCAATAACCAACGTAAAACCTTCATTCGCCAAACTGCTCGATATACCATTATTGCTGAAACCTTATACCGCCGCAGTCTTGATGGTACTCTCCTTCGATGTCTGGAACAAGATGAGATAACAAAGGCTTTGGAAGAAGTCCATGAAGGAATTTGTGGGACTCACTCAAGTGGCCCGTCACTAGCCAAGAAGATCATGCGAGCTGGATATTATTGGCCATCTATGGAAAAGGACTCCTACTACTTTGTCAGAAAATGCAAGAAATGTCAAGTTCATGGTGACCTGATACATGCACCAGCCCAGGAACTGCAACCAATCACAACACCATGGCCTTTCTGTCAATGGGGTCTTGACCTTGTGGGTAAGATTCATCCATCTTCATCCAATGGCCATAAATTCATTATTACCGCCACCGAATATTTCACAAAGTGGATCCAAGCTCTTCCACTTACCCAAGTCACCGGCAAGCAGATTGCCTCATTCATCCTCAACTACATCATCTGCCGGTATGGTGTGCCCATATCCATCATCATAGATAACGGTCTTCCTTTCAAAAATCAAGATGTCCGTGAACTTTGTGACAAATTTCATATCCAACACCGCTTTTCCACTCCCTATTACCCACAAGGCAATGGTCAGGCCGAAGCATCCAATAAAAACATATTAAGAATCCTCAAGAAGACAATCAATGATGTCGGTCGTGATTGGCATGTTCAACTAAATCCAGCGCTATGGGCATATCGAACTAGCATTCGAACCCCTACAGGTGCAACTCCTTATTCATTGGTCTATGGTGCAGAAGCTATCTTGCCTATTGAGGTCGAGATACCATCATTACGGGTTTCCTTGCACAATCTCATCGATGATGAAGCATACAGAGTATCCCGTCTTCAGGACTTAGAGTTACTTGATGAGAAGCGACAAGCTGCATACAATCACCTCAAAGCCTATCAGCAGCGCATGAGTAGAAGCTACAATCACCGAGTTAGATCTCGTACATTTGAGGTAGGTGATCTTGTTCTACGAGAGAATCCTCGCAACCAACCAAACAGAGAACATCAAGGAAAGTTTGAATCAAATTGGCTGGGTCCATATGTTGTCACTGTTGTATTTGGGTCCGAGGCATATCAGTTGGCTACTTCAGAAGGAGAACCATTAACAGATCCGATCAACAGCATGCACCTCAAACAGTTTTACACATAAGTTGCACAGAGCATCAGGCTCCCATATATACTGGCAAAAATACCAAAAACATCCAGATAAATGACCTGAAGAAAATACAAAAACATCGAAAGAGTAAAAAAAAAAATAAATCATGCATCCAAACAGTGAACAACCACTCCGGTGGCACCTTGGGTAAGTGCGATGGTGAAAACCTGGCAAACAGGCACCACTCGTAAAAGGCTATCAATCCATTGTCTTTCAAACTTGTTGCGATCACATCTACTTCATACATACATCCATCCATCCATCAACCATGGCTTGTTATAAATCTACAAATCCAAGAAAGTACTACATGCATCCTACATCCCGCTTTTTTATAGTCATGTCTAAACTGGGGGCAATTCCCTTAAACTATTGATGGAAGTGGATTCTACATTGTCTTGTGATTCATTAAAGTTCTTCATTTAAAACTATCTCACAAAATCCACAGACATTCAAAACAATTCAAAATCCAAAAACATCAAAAATCACACAAAAACATGGCAACACATTGTACATACTCATCCGCGCAAATACCAAACAAGCATTGAAAAAATCCTCGCACAATGATCACTTCTCAAATTGACCAAAACAATCAACATCAACAATCAAACTGTCTTCAACAAGGATGCATCCTTCCTTACCAAAACAAAGACAAAATGACATTTTCTTTGACAAGAAAATTGTGTTAAGCTATCAAATACTTGGTTGATTTGTGAAGTAATTCATTCGTTTATATATCAGGTTCCTACAACATTGTTTGTGTATCTTTGGCGCATTATTCTGATGAAGTTCTGGGGCATGTACTAATGGTGTCTACGTGGGAAGTTCACCAAGCTACGTGATCTTATGCAAAATGGAGTCATAGATCATTACAGCTTGCTGACTACAGCGTATACCTCGACCATATGGGCATGAACCATTTCCAAGGATCCTTATTCTTTATTCTTTATGTATATACTGTTTGTTTGCAGGTACAATGCTCTTTCTTTGGTTCCTCCTACCTCATCCAAACTGGATAAAGGTTTTATCTCTTATTACGGTATGCACTTGTCTTAGGATATGATCAGCCTAAGATCAAGGAGGACGATCCAAGTCATGCATGAAAGGAGATAATCCTTGTTTGTTCTGCAAGCAATACTCAGGTCAACTTGATCCATTATATCAAGTTGCTTGTATTAACTTGCTATATCAAATCCATGTAAGAAATACTCTGGTCATCCTGAATCTTTATGTCAAGTTGCTTGTATTCTCTTCCAACATTTTAAAGCTCAATGATGAAAATAGAGCACTATGGATCGTCATCTCATTTCATCTCATCTGTATATATTGCATTCCGTTGCATTCCACCCATCCATACATTCATAATAGCTGCATATCATGCATACATAGTCATAATAATGCATACTCTATTTTACTCATCTTCTTCCATAGGACTCTATCCTAGTCCTCCATATCTTCTATCTAACATCGAATCCCCCCTCACCCTCCCTATCTTGATCATCAACATCATCCTAATCCCTTCATCACTTCCCATCCTCACTCATCCACAAAATTAAGCCAGTTACTCTGTCTACACAGATACATCGACTCCCACACACCTAGACTATCAACAGATACTCTGATCAAGTATCTTCGGGTCTCAACAGGTAATCGATCATGGTAATCCTAGACTACATCCGGCATTTATCATAATGACCTAGTCTCAACAGGGCTGCCATGATTCCCCACAACCATCCATCACATGCACATACTATCAATTGATCAACCAATCAAACACAATCCAACGGACAATTACATCAATTGTCTACGTCCCAACGAGTATTTTTCTTCATATACCTTGACTTCATCGGGCAATTACATCAACTGTCTAAGTCACATCAGGTCACTTTGATTCACTTACTCAAACTTTATCATGTCCAAGCGACCAACTGACATCAATTGTCACGCTTTGACTTGACCGGGGCAATTAAACCGATTGCACCAGATTGTCCAACCAATTTTGATCAATTGTATAGCATCAATCCAAACCCCACACTACATCTGCTATGTATCTCTTGCATGACCTCAGGGTACTCACTGGCTTGTTGTTTCTCTGTATTCACTCTATTTTTCTTCCATTCTTTCACTGTTGTTGCTAATTTCTTCTATTCTACCTCCCCTCCACTTCTCATTCTTTTTCGAGAGATCGCCCGATTTTTAAAAAAAATTCAGCCCATCTCTCGAGGGGGCATACCACCCATTAAATTTACATTTTATGGGCATTTTCTTCACACCAGTTTTTCTTTCTTTGAAATGACGTGATAAACCGCACCGTCTCAAAAAGGGGCAAATGTAGTCACACAAATCTGTCCAGCTTAACTAAATAAATATTCGCTATTTATTTGATTAAAAATCCACTAGCCATCAGTTAATTAAATTAATATTTAATTAATTCATCTCCAAACATTCTTCTATTAATTAAATAAATTATTCAATTTATTTTAATTAATTCATTAAATCAAATTCCAATCAATTAAATAAATAAAATCTATTTATTTAATTAAATCCCCCTATTCCTCTTTTAAATAAATTAAATAAAAACATTTATTTAAATCATTATCCCCCCCCACTTGCATTTTCCTACAAATGCAACTTGCACACATTTATTGAAATAAATGAATTTTTATTTTAAATAAAATCCTATTTTCCCTCACCCACCAAATCCAATTGTATTCCTAAATCCCCTTCTAGATTCTTCTAACCCTTTCCTAATTAGCCTAATCCATCCCCTAATTATTGTCACATTCCTAAGCAAAATGAAGTCACTTCTCAAAGACTCCAAAGTCTTTGAAAAGCATTTAATGCTTTGTGTGTTCAACAAATTAACCCCCAAAGTCTTCCAAGACCACTAATGGCTCTTACATGACCATTTATGGCTCTTACATAACCATTTATGGTTATTTCAAACTTGTCCCCCCAAATATTTATTGTTTTGACCATATTCATCCATTTCACATTTGCACAAGAGTTTATCCATTGGATAAAAGCTTTATTCTTTGAATAAAGAGTTTATTCATTCAACCAACCTTGACTTTAACTCCCAAAGTAATGTCAAGCATTTAATGCTTATTCCCTCCCCTCTCAACCTATCTCACATTGACACTTGTCATCCTAGGATTGGGTTGAAAGCCCTCACATGGATTTGAAATCATTCAATCCTGACCCTTGTTGAGATTGCTCAATCTCAACCATCCATTGCTCCATTTTTCTTATAAATAGAGCCCATTTCTTCATAATCCACATCCTGAAAACTTGTATGCATTTAAGCTATAGGCATTTTAAGAGAGCATTTTAGCATAATTAACTAATATCTTGTCATTTTGGATAAAATCAATCATTTTAATATCAATAGTATAGTATTAGCTTCTTTATTTACATTTAGAGCAATATTTCAATCTCAATCCTCCATAAGCATCCATAGTGCAAAAAGCTGCTGAGAGCTACACTATTTTGGAACTTGGAGAGGAGAGGAACAAGGGAGAAGGAGCTAAGAGCATGCTAAGAGGCATTTGGAGATGCCTCATTATCTTTGTTTCATTAGTTAGATATATTAGCATGATTTTAGTGTCTCTCTTGATATGCCTGTTTAGATTAGTTTTTGATTGAATAACACTAACGATGTTCTTGTGTGTTTTGTGTTGTTTCTCTTAGACTAACCTTGTCCATTTTGTAGGGCATCAGTAAATAATATTCATTTATTGGCCAGTGAGTGAATATTGTGGGTCACAAATCCCACCGAGGTTTTTCCCACACTGGGTTTTCTCGTTAAAAATATTGTGTTATGGTGTGCTTTCTATGTTGTGGTTATTGATCTTATTTAATGCATTATTTCTGGTTTACCAGTACACTATTTTGGAATACAATTTTTTTAATAAGTTTAGAAAATTTGCTAATTGACAAGATATTGATTCACCCCCCCCCCCCCCTCTCAATATCTTTAGGAATCCTAACAATTGGTATTAAAGCCTAGTCCTCTATTTTCAAAAGCCTAACAACTTGAGGAAGATTCTGACACCGATACAGATGGAAAACCAGAGAAAGCAATTGGAAATAGCTCTTGCAGATCATGATGCAGAAAAGTTGAAAAATATGAAACTTGAAGATGATCTGAAGGCTGCACAGGAAATCATTCAAGGACTTCAAGAAAATCTCACTATTGCTAAGAACAAAAGAAGATAACTTCATGAGAAGATACAGAGTGATGATGATGAAAAAGAAACTCTTAATGATCTTGTAAGCAAGATGAAGCAAGAAAACATGACCCTGAGGAATGAGATGCAAGATATGACTATGAGGTTTTGTAAACACATTGAAGACCGAAAGAAGAATGAAGATAACTTGACTAGGAGAATCAATGATACTGGAAATGAAAATCTAAGACTCAGTCATGAAAATAATATGTTGAGGACTAATATGATTCACTTGGAGCATGATAAAACTGAACTCATGAGACAAAAAGATTTCTTAGAAAATGAGTTGGCTAATGCAAATCAACACAAGGATAAATTCAAGAAAAGCTCAGAAGAACTTGATGACATGCTGAAAAATCAGAAACCTAATGGAGATACTAATGGTCTCGTCTTTAAAATTGGTAAAAGCTCTGATACTGCAAACAATCATGATCATAATAAACCGGTAAGACAACCTAATGCCTACAAATTTAATGGGAAATGCTTTAACTATAACAAGTATGGTCATAGAGAAAATCAGTGTAGATCCAGAAACTATCAGAACACCAATGCACCCACCAGTCAATGTTCTAAATGCAACAAAATTGGTCATAATTCAGAAAATTGTAGAATGAATGTAAGATGTTATGTTTGAGAAGATTTGGACACTTATCTAATCAATGTAGAACACATACTGGCATAGGATATGGAAAAGCTATTCAAAAAAATAATGTGACTTGTTATGCTTGTAACAAGATTGGACATATTGCAAAATTTTGTAGAAGTAAGGCATCATCGGCAAATAACAAAGGATCTAGTTTGAAAGGTAAAGAGAAGGATGAAGAAGTAAAGCAAGAATTTTCAAAATAATGGATTAGAAAGTCAGATCAGAATGTTAATGAAGCTATTTCTTCACCGGTAGAACAGAGTATCACTCCACCGGCAGGAGATTCTTCATCTAACTGAAAATAAATCCCTTGGGGGTATAGCAACAAATTGAAAAACATGTTAGTTTACCCTCGGTTGATGGTGAGAAGTTGAATCACTTCTTTATCGGTAGATGTGTTAATTTTCACTTAACCGACATGTATTTAATGTGGTAGTTGAAGGAAATGACATTATAAAGCAAGTATTTTTCACTCTTTTTTCATTCACCGAGCATTCAAAATTTCCTTAGAGTGCGAAAAACCCAAGCAAAGGCATCCACAGCGAGAAGTGAAGCAAATCATTCAAGCATTCAAACCTAAAGGCAAATTAAGGTATTTATACAATGGCTTCCTCCTCTACACCTAAATTCATTACAAACCCTACTATAATTGAAGTGATTAAATGCCTTAGGCCCATATTAAAAATCATTCCTAAAGTAGCGAAGAAGGATGATACCCTAGGAGCATTTTCTAAAATATCCAAAGGAGTTGCTTATGCTGAGGATCCTAGAATTTACATACATTGTCATATTGAAGAACTAGGTGTTGATGAGATTATGAATATATATAGGACTGTAATATATGATGAAAATGGTAATGTAAAACCAGAACACAAGATAATTGAAACCCTAGGTTTGTGGAGATACTTAGCATTCCTGATTTTCCCAAAGAGGTTATAAGGATTGTATTGAGCAGAGTTCATGGGGAGTTATTTTGGCTAGATTCCATTCATAAGATAACAAAAGAAGAAGTTAGGGCAGTGATAGGCCTACCTTCCACTGGTTGCAGGCCTGACAAGACTAAAAAGGTTCCAAACAACACTGTAATGACCCTAACCGGTGCAACCTATGACAAGAGATCCCTAAGAGTCAATGATGTAAAGGATATCAATGTAAGATTCATTAGCATGATTCTTGAATACAAAGCTACACATGCCAACAAATTAAACTTTGTTTCTAGTTTATGTATCAAGAGTGCTTATGACTTAGTAAACAGTAATACAAAGATTGACATTTGTGAGTGGTTAAAAGATGAGCTAATAGACAATCTGAAGAAACTTAAGGGTGACAAGAAAGGAACATTCAGATTTGGTGTATGTCTATTGTTGTATATCACCAAGGAAGCTCCCAGTATTGGTAGAAAGGATTTTGGATTTGAAATACCGGTAGGAAAACAACTTTTGGATATTCTTAATAACATGGGAGATGACAGGGAGAAGAACATAATTGAACACTTTCAGGCATTGAAGGCTAGAATGAAAAATAGGGAAAGACTATCTCAATCCATAGTTGATAAATATCAAAAAAAGATATGTTTTGTTATAAAGAAGGATGAAATCTAGATGGAGGCAGTGATTTTGAGGACAGTTTGGGTTACAAAGATGGGTTATGAGGCAAATGAAAACATAATAGAAACTTATGCAAAAGCCCTTCTAGAAGCCCCTAAAGAACCAACATAAGAAGTATTTGGAAATGCAGAAACCATTGAAAGAAAAGTTCAATCACAGAAATGAATAAAGAAAATAGAACAAACAATTAGAAAGGCAACCAGACAGGCAAAAGAAATCAAGGAAGATATATTGAATATGACTGGTATTAAGGAGAGCGACTTGGAAGGACTACAACCGGAAACACATCTTTCACCGATTGGTGCCTCTTCTGACAACGAAATACCGGTTGAATTCAAAAGGGTGGTAAGAAAAAGAAAACCCTCACCAGTACCCTCACCTGCTCCTAAAAGAACAAGACAGAAACAACAGGCAGTAAGGCCTCCGGCAAAGAAAATGACACCAAGGAAGAAAAAGGAAAAACAAGTTGTCCCTCCCTTAGACAACCTTTTGAATGAAATAACTGAAGATGGTAACTTGTCAAATGTTAGCAAGTTGTATAGCACTTTCACTAATGAAGAAAAGGAAAGAATAGAAAACAGTGTTATTCTACACAGATATTTTCAAGAAATTTTTGATAGAAGTTATAGATGATCTACCTAGTGACTTGTATAGAAGGTTAGATGCAAAAGGGTTAGCAATTGTTGAACTAGACAAGAAGATAAAGATAGAGAAATTACTTGCAATTCACCCAGTAAGATCAACAGAAGAAATTGATGAACTGATAAGTGAGGCAAACAGGACTGTATTTCCACTGGTCACCGGCATGTAGCATTAATGGCTGGCAGAGTAAATGAGATCACTGAAGAGACAGTGGACAAATGGGATATCTTCTTTGTAGAGAAGGAAAAGCAAGAAGAACTTAAATGACCAAAGACTTTCAAAGTCTATCAAAAGGAAAAAGATAAAGGTAAAGGCAAGGTAGGTGGTCCTTCAAGCATAAAAGTAACAGATAACTTCCCCCCACCTTTTTTTGATACTCCATTGGCACAAACTATTGATACACCATCGGTAACAGATAATGTAGAGAGTATGGAAACTACACATGAGGATCCTAATCCTGATTCAGAGGTGTTGTATACCATGAATATTGACACACAAGAAGTAAACATTGTGGTTGATAAGGAAACAACTAACAAGAGAGATGTGGCAACTGAGCCATCAACAGAAAACATTGCAGTTGAGACAAATGTTGAGGATACAGTTGGAAATGTTGAGATTGGGATTGAAACACATACTGAACAATCAGCTGATCCCCTAGATACTAGAAAGACAGATACCACAGATGTACACACTAAAAAACCTACTGAGCAACTGGCTACTGATAAATCTGTTGAGATACCGATAGTAGATAGTTTAGAGGTACTTACAGAAAAACCAGTAGAAAACATAGAGACACAATCAGAAAAACCGGCAATGGAAAGCACAGAGAAACTGACAGAGGTACATTCTGAGAAACATTAAGAGGAAAAGGTTCAGACAGAGACTATGCCATCGGCAACAACTGAGAAACCCAAACCTTTGCTAGTAGAAATATAGACCCAAACTGACCTACTAGAGGTCAACATAAGCAAAGAGGTTACTCACACCGATGGATTGCAGATTGTTAAGGTAGTTGGACAATCTTTTGGTTCCTCCTTAACAAAATTCAGACAGACAAATGTAACAGAGGTATTATTGGATTCCATCAAGAATATCACATAGTGTAATGCACAGGCATATAAGGCTATTGATGACACAATTCCTCTATTGAAACTGATTGCACCCAAGTACAATGTGGAAAATAAAGATTCTTTGAGTCAACTAGACACATTGTCTAAGTACATCATTGGCCATCTTTTGACAGTTGATCAGATTAATGAGGAGACATTCGGTGAGAAAATGAACAAGGAAAAAGAAAATTTCTTTGAAGAGACAATAAAGAAGTGCACGGAACACATTGACACCCTCCTATCGACACTAAACAAAACTTTAACAGAATTTAAGGAACTGTACAGAGACACCTGCAAGACTAATCTTTTGATAGTGGATATTGACAAGGAAATCAACATAGCACAAAAAGAAATAAATGATATAGCTGACAATCTCATTGGTTCATCAGAACCCATATTAGTTATAGAACAGGAGATAGCTGGATTTGAGGAGAAACTTGAGAAATTGGAGAAGAAAAATGAAAGTATAAAATACAAGGCTAAGGAACTCAAATGTAGACTAGGTCTGAAACTAGACATCCTCATCTCCTTGAGAAAAGAGATTTCAGAGGCTCTTGTTCCAAGACTTAAGACATTGGAAGAGCAAATGCACATAATCACCGGTACCATCAAAAGGACAGAAGCAGCATTGAAGGATAGTGAGAGGTTCACTAACAATTTGAATTTTGCATTAGCGGATCTATATCAGATTGTAACCCACCGGTTATAGGGATCCTGACAAGAACTACACTCAATTGACATTAATTGATAGCCGTTGTCATTGATGCCAAATGGGGAGTAGTAGAATGAGAAAAATTATTGACAGAAGAGATCATCTGCTTAGGGGGAGCACACAGTTATGGAGCACACAATTTCGGAGCACACTGTTTTGGCAGATTTTTTTGGACAACACATTTTTGGATACAATTTTGACTTTTTCTCATGAATGTTGCCATCAATGCCAAAGGGGGAGATTGTTAGAAAATGCACACTTCAATGAGAAATTGTAGGTGAATGAAGGTATTGTCTTTGATGGCAACCTTACAATCCTATGGCACCGGCACCGACAAAGATGATTACTGACACCCCAGCCGACAAGATTTTATTTTGTATTTAATTGTAAAATCTTTTTGTAAGCTAACAAGGTGAATTGTAATAGGACTCATATAAGTATGAGATCTTGTAGATCATTTGTGTATGTATGGTAAGTATGGAATGTAATAGGCAGATGCGAACATGCGAATAATAAGGCAGATTTTAGAATAAGGTTTATGGAAGTTGTATGAGCTTAAACCGGTATTGAACTTGGCATAGCAGATGCTGAACCAAAGTAGTACATGATATTGGATTTGCATAATCCATTTTTTGTAAGTCGGTGAGACTTCCCTTTTTGTAATTAAGCAGTGAGCTTTAGGCAGTTGGCCTTCCTGCATGTGCAGGCCCCTATTGTAATTAATATTCATTTATTGGTCAGTGAGTGAATATTGTGGGTCACAAATCCCACCAAGGTTTTTCCCACACTGGGTTTCCTGGTTAAAAATATTGTGTTATGGTGTGCTTTCTATGTTGTGGTTATTGATCTTATTTACTGCATTATTTTTGGTTTACCGATACACTGTTTTGGAATGCAATTTGTTTAATAAGTTTCAAAAATTTGTTAACGGGTAATATATTGATTCACCCCCCCCCTCTCATTATCTTTGGGAATCCTAACACTCAAGAGACCAAATTAAATATTAATTAATGATATTTTCAAATATTCCCTCTCTGAATAGGAATCATGAAGAGTTCTCATAACCATCATTGGGTTCTTTGCTCAAATAAATTGTAATTCCCACCATGACAACCTATCATTAAACCTATCATAATTTTCATAGCCATTAATGCCCCTTGAGTTGGCTAAAATAATCTTTGCCTATGTATCCCATCACAATCGATATCCTATTTTTTGCCAAAAGGAACTTGCTATATTTAATAAGTGCCATTTTGGAAAAAATAACATGACATAGGTATTGGTTTTTCCACCATCAAGACTTAAGGTAACCTTACTAATAATTTTTGCAACTGAATTGTTACCAAGTGCACTATTCCTCCATCAAATTTTTTAAAGTTCATGAATTTACTTTTGTCTTTGGTCATGTGACTTGAGCATCTGCAATCAATGATCCACAATTTCTTCTCCTTCTGAGTATGAAGTGTACTCTATACAACCAAAGATCTTTTTTGATATTTGAACTTATGGATTTCTCTTCCAAACCTTCTCTATTTCACTGTTCTGATTTGTTAAGATAGTTTCTTTTATATCTAAAAAATACTCCTATAGTGTTCAACAATAAAATCCCAAAACTGTTGCACTCATGGTAGATAATATTGAAATCAAATAAAGTGTAAAAGATTTTTTTTCTCATAACATTGTTCCTTCTTGCAAGAACCCTTCTACAATTTATTGCCCTATGACCAAATTGATTGCAATTAAAATAGTAAACATAGAAAAACAATTGGACCTTGCATTGTATTCTTGTCCTCTTTAATTTTTCCTTCTAGATTCTTCAGTTTGTGCACTTGAGTGAAGCCTTTATTTTCATTCTTGCTATCTTTATTTACTTATGTTTGCTAAAATTTTGAGCTTCTAGAGCCATTCTTTTCTAGATTCTTAGTATCTGTCTTCATGGAATACGTTGTCACTTTATTGTTCTGTCTCTCATCAAATCCACTTCTGATCTTAATGTGTGGTGAATTCAGACCGGTTATGGTCTCATTTAAGATCTTTGTGTTTTGAATTCCAAACTTTGATTTTAGCTAATTGTTTTCTTTCTCTAAATCCTTTCTTAGGGATACAACTTCTACTTCAAGTTTTTCATAATCCTTATCTCTTGTTAATAATATTTTGGTCATAACCTTGAATCTATTATATTTTACTTATTTCACTTGTATTTTTAGATCAATAGCCAACTTTTCTATGTTTTCAATATTCTGAGATAACTTGTCTTTAGCCTTTACATCCTCCATAATTATTTTCTTTAGTATTTTTATTTTTTATCACCACAGTATAATTCTTCCATAAGATCCACCTCATCATCTTCATTTTCATTTTTCATATAGCCTTCATCACCTTCTATAGTTTCCATAGCCATGAATAGGGCAATTTCCTTTTCACCTTCATTCCTAGAGGTGCATTGATCATCTTCATAAGATGAGTTTTTTTTATTAGTGAAGAAACTTTCCCAATTCTTTAGTTCTTCTTGGGTGTGGACTTCTTCCAGTTCTTTGTATCTTGATTATTACAATCTCTATATGGACACTCAGCCTTGAAATGATAGGTACTTCACCATAATTAACACATTTGAAAGGTAAATTACCTTTGTACTTTCCAAAACCTCTCTATAATTTTTTGACAATGTTTGCTTCCTTCATATGATCCGATTCATCATTACAGTCTGGATCTTTAGATTTCTTGGATGCCTTAAAATTTGTGTCTTTCCTTGAAGATTTTTCATTATCAATCCTCATCTCATATGTAGTCAAAATTTGATGCAATTCATCCATAGAGTATTCAAATCTTTATCTTCTTCAACTATAGAAATTTTGGGATCAAGCCTTGGGGGAAAGGATTTGAGTACATTTTTTACAATCATCATCTCTTTTATCTCCTCACCAAGTGCTCTAATGGTATTGACTATTTCACCAACCTGGAGCAAAAAGGTAGCAATGCTTTCTTTTTCCTTCATTTTTAGAGTCTCAAACTAACTCTAGTAGGTCTGAATATTTACATATTTGACCTTGTTATATCCTTATAGATATTGTGCAATTTATCCCATACTTCCTTCATAATCCTACACTGCATTATCTTTACAAACTCAGAGTTATATAAACCACATAAAATAGCATTTCTTGCCTTGTCATTGTTTTCACAAGCATTCTTTTTGGCTTGAGCTCCTTGGGGATTATATACAAGATTTGATGAAATAAAAAATTTTTTGCTCAAAATTTAATTTACAATTATTAAGAAACAATAATTTTATTTTTACAAATTCAATTACTAACCTTGTAATTTTTTGTAGATAAATCCTTCGGTTTTCTATACAAAGTTACTTGAAGTCTATTTTTTAGCATTTTTAATGCCACTTAAGGGTGTTGTGTGGCCATCATGATCTTGTACTCACCCATCTAAGTTCTAACATGCAATTAACACTTATCAAGGACCATTAGCAAATAGTATTGTACTTACCATCAAGATTCATGCCAATAATAATAGAATACGTGTTTGCCTAGCTACTTGAAGTGTCTTTGGTTTTGTTAAAAGCTTTAAATCAATCCAAAAGTTTCACTAAATTAAGAGGAGGAGAGCAAGCCACTTTCCACATCTAGCACAAAAAGTCCTTACTTGTATTTATCATCCCCATCATGTCCAAATAGTCAATGTGAGCAAAATTCATAAAAAATCAATTTGCAGATTCATTTCTACAAAAATTCATATTCTAAAAAAAAAATTGACTTGCAACTACAATAAGAAGATCTATAAATATAAAGTAAAACAAAAATAAAACCTAATTAATTTTATAATTTATGCCATATCATCTCACACAAATAATTTCTAGAAACATAGATAAAACATAAAACATCTATCACAAACTATAATAAATCAAATCATAAAATTTTAAATCAAATCATAGAATAAAATATTCTGATCCCTCATATCAAATTTTGTATTTATCCACCTAACAACTGAATGTACACATTTAAAAAAATTGCATATTAACTATAATAAATCAAATCATAGAATTAAATATTCTGATCCCTCTTATCAAATTTTGTATTTATCCACCCTAACAACTGAATGTACACATTTACTAAATTGCATATTAACTATAATTTATCCAATACATTTTTATTTGCTTATACTAGTATTTTTCCAAAACAAGTTCCGGCAAAAGCCGAAACCAAGAGAGTAGAAGAAGTCAAAAGAGAAGAAAAACCAGTCGTATCCCTGGAGCTCTAACTGTCCCCACAGTCTCTAATTTTGCAGACCAGTGCCATAATATCATATTTCCTAGCAAGTCCAGAACGTCAAATCCGATGAAAAGGCAAAGATCATGAAAAAGAAGGGGTATTACTTTAGGCCCCACAACTGTAAAATCGTACAGGCGCGTTTATTGTAAAGAATTTATCCTTGTCCCTTAAACGATTTTCGTTTTCAATTTTGTAATGTTTTGTGTTGTACCAGGGATGTAATCTGCATGCGAACACAAAAATTGAAACGTCCAAACGATGTCAAATCCTGGAGACGAGTCGGCGTATATCTGAGTGCAGTGATAGCAAATGCAACCAATACTATTGAAAGAACGTGCATTTTGCTTATTCTCTACTTGTCGTTTTAGGGAGAACTGGGTCGCCTCAGACTCACCGATACTACATTGATTTGACTGCGAAGGCATATACGCAAGAACGTTACAAGCAAAGAAGAATTGTCGTTACTCGCATGGGACGACAGACCGTGTCTGGTCTTCTCACTCCACCTCAGCCATGAAATACATCTCCTCTTCTTAGATCACCCATTCGCTTGCGTGCCCCGCCAGACTCTCTCAATTTCCGCAACACGACATTTTGCCACGGTGTAGCGTAATTTTCTTTCACAGTTATAGGTCAATTGCAGACTAAAAAAATGAAAAGTTTGTGTATGCATTTCCATGTTGGTGGCCACTGCGTAGCTGAGTGGGGGCAAAAAAACTAGACGTTTTCTTGTGGTCATAAAAGCCCTTTCATGCTTCTCTGGTTTCAGAGACACAGCATAACGGGAGACCGGGCATAACGGGAGACCCATTATAAGGTGCTCGCCAAATCTTGAGAGACCCAGCATAACGGGAGACCCATCATAAGGTGCTCGCGCCCAAATCTTGAGAGACCCAGCATAACGGGAGACCCATCATAAGGTGCTCGCCAAATCTTGAGAGACCCAGCATAATGGGAGACCCAGCATAACAGAAGACCCAGCATTTTCTGCAGCCAGTCGAATTTGCCAATTGCAGAGACAAGAGAAACAAAGCATCAATCGAGGGAATAGAATATGGACACGGTTTCGGTAGATGGGCGTCGTAGGAAAAGTCACTGTCGTGATATAGCAAGAGGGAGATCAGTGGAAGAGGAGCTCGAAGGCTTTTTGAGAGTGTACAACGACGGTTCTGTTGAGAGATTCTCCTACGCTGTGTCGAATGTGGCGGCATCGGAGGCGGCAGAAGAGCCCGTGGCTTCCAAGGACGTTGTAATGGACTCGCGTACTGGTGTGTGGGCGCGCTTCTACCTTCCCAGAAAAGCAGTTTCGCGGGGAAGTAGGGTGCCTCTTGTAATTTACTTCCACGGCGGCGGCTTTGTGCTGGGGTCCCCCGCATGGTCTATTTACCACGTATTCATGTGCAGATTGGCTTCGGAAACAAATTCTATGATAATGTCGGTTGCCTACAGGCTGGCCCCCGAGCACCGTCTTCCTGTAGCGTATGACGATTGCTTCACCGCCGTCACGTGGCTCCGGCAACGACATTCTCGTGAGTCCTGGTTATCATCGCACGCCGACTTCTCGCGCTGCTTTTTGGCCGGCGATAGTGCGGGAGGTAACATCGCTCATCACGTGGCATTGCGGTGTGCAGAGGTGGATGTGAAACCGCTGGAGATGAGAGGACTCATTCTTCTTCAGCCCTTCTTCGGGGCAGAAAGTCCATGTCAATTGGAGACGCTGGTGGAGGACCCAAATCTTTCGCAGCGGTGGGTGGAGGTGTTTTGGAAGCTGTCGTTGCCGGTGGGAGCGAAGAGAGACCATCCTGCCTGTAATCCGCTCTCTCAGCCGGTTGCTCGATTTGATTTGCCCCCCGTGGTGGTTTGCATCTCGGAAAGAGACCTGCTGAAACAGAGGAACATGGATTATTACCATGCCCTCAAAGCAGCTGGGAAAAATGTGAGTTGTGTTGTTTTCAAGGGCGTAGGTCACGCCTTCCAAGTGTTGAATCCTGATTCTCAGCAGATCGCCGACTTGACAAAGCTCTTACTTCACTTCATTAGCAGTCGGAACTCGGCCTAATAATGTACTGTCCGCGTAAATAAATGTCTAGTGATGTCTGCACACGTAAGAATCGCTGTAATTGCTCTCTCTTTTGAAAAGATAACTTTGAGAGTTGTTATCTGTGTTTGGCTTTTTTTGTCTCTTTTTTTACTTGGTACTAATTCGGACCAAACATGAGAACTTTTAACTGCGTTCTTGTCTTTTATGAATGTGCACTTCTACATCATTCCTTATGAATAGAGGTGTAGTTTTAAGCAATTAAACAAAAACTGGCGTATCCCTGGGTCCCCTGCAAAACGAAAAGTGAAACCTGAATCTGAGAGTATGTAAGGAAAAGGCTGTATGGGCTCCACTCTGTAATTCATAGGAGCTCCATGTGCGTTTCTGGCTGTTTGTAGGACTCCCAAACGGGTACTTCCTGTTTTATGTTCTTGATTCATTTTTACTGAACAAGATTTCTTTTCACTTTCTTACCCGGGGAACACACTTATCGAAATCAGACAATTTGAGTCGCTTTCTTTCATTTTTCCACAATTGGGCAGTTTAAGCAATGACTGATGCAAGCTTCTTAGCTAAGGGAGTCTGGACTCATATTCAAATTAAATATGAATTGACATAATTTCAAGTATAATATTTAGCTCGATTATGAGGATGGGAAAGTGATGTTGAAGATGTATATGTTAATGTGCTAGAAATTTAAAGCTTGATTCGATGATTGCTTCGATATTTACTAACCAACCATTGTTTGTTGTGGTCTAGATTTATGCATACAAAACTGATTTCCCATATGCAAATAGGTAACTGGTATGTGAAACTAGTTGTGTACCCATAGAAATGAAATTTGTTGACTAGAATTCACTCACCTTGATCCTTTGATGTCTTAATCATGTGAAGGAATTGATAATATTTGTACACATATCAACATATGCATGCACTTGTTTAGCTCATTGTAATTATGAGGAGGACGTTGATAAGGTTTAATTTTGAATTCTGAACTCAGAAGTTTAAAATTGAGTTTAGCAACCATAGAAATGATTAGGGTCAATTTTATATCTGCAAATCCTGTCTACTATAGCACATGGGAATCTAGAGATCATGATCAATCTTTCCAAGAGGAGTTGTGATGGGTGCTCATTTTTTCTTGTCACAACCTATTATGCGTTTCTTTATTATTTTATAGTCCTATGCTGATAACTAATTTGAAAAATTGATTCAATGGAGCGCATTGCATGTCATTGTCAAACTCTAAAATCATGCCTATGTATCATATCCTAGTGCTCCATGGTAATTTCCTATGGTTTGAATCTTGGTTGAGTTTCATATTCATTATCTTGGCAATTGATTTGATCGCTAATCATCATAAGTTTTTTCATGAAATGCTCTTCTCTTCCATGATCTTTAAATCCTACATATGCCTTGACCCTAGAATTGGATTTTCTTCATGGTCTCAGATGTTTTCTTTACACTTTAGTGGATGCAACAAACTATGAGTTTTAATTTTTCAAAAGGATCACATCCATGCTCTTAGAGATTTTCAAGTGTTAAGAAGTTACATCTTGGAGACAATCTTTTTTTGTTCAAATCTAGATTTCAATTTGTTTAGAAATGGTGGACAAAACTAAATTATGGTTAATATTCTACATAAACATGAAATGTTTAAATGGATGGACACCATATGATTCTAGAAAATAAATTGCTAAAAGATACATAAAGTTATTACTTATTGATGTGTAACGAAGGAAATTGTTGGAAATATTGCATCATAAGATGCATTAAATAATAGTTTGGTAGGTTTGTCATTGTTTGTTGAATAGATTATTGTATTTGAGTTAGGAATGTGTGAAGTTGTTAAAACAACTCAATATATTTAGATTTTTTTTTTTGAAGTTTTTTATAATTTAAAAGATTAAATTCATATATATATATATATATATATATATATATATATATATATATATATATATATATATATATATATATATATATATATATATATATAATTATAATTTGAGTGGAATATGAAATAGTGAAGCACGTATCATTTTGTTTGTAATTATTTCCAGGTCTATTTATCTTTGATCAAATTTCATAATATGGTATCAGAGCACCATTGACAATGGGTTGACAATGGGCCTGTAACCTAGGAAAAATGAGAGAATGCTTGAAGATATTTTGGAATCGCCAAAGATGGCTGATTAAAGTTTGAGAGGAACACAATGATTAGGAAACGTTTAGACATATCATTGCCACCATAGAATGTAGTGTGTGCATCTAGCCACCATTTCTCCTTTATGAGGATGTGCCTGTAGATGAAGAAAAGCTCCAACCAACAAAGCATAGAGACAGAACGGTTAAATCAGCAATATACAACATTTACGACTCTTTCTGTGTATGGTCTTAAGCGTGAAAGTGGGAGATAATGATGTAAGAGCATAAGGTGAAATTCCTTTTCATCTCGTGGGCTGCCTTAGTGGTGCTTTGAAGTGGCTTTCCCCTCCTCAGTGGATCTGTAAATCAAAAAGTCGGTCTATCATTTCTCATGGAACTTCTTCGATGTAGTAGAAGCTCTTATGATTTTCCATGCCATACTCAACTATGTTTGTCTTGTTGAGCAATTGTTAGAATGTGCAATACCCTAAATGCAAAAAATGGAGCATCAGTTTGGAGGAGCGATGATGATGATTTGTGATCTCTTGATCTTGTCCCATATTGGCTGTTTCAATGATAAGAGTCTTGCTACACACCAAATTCACCACTTTGGAAAGTGTCTTTTTTTTTGAGAGATCATCAGCACAACCTTCAAGCCATTATCGATGATGGTCATGCATGACAAGAATATCAAATGTTGTCTCATGTATGTCAAGAGAGCATTCTTGAATCACAAGTGAGTTCCAATTAAAAGAAATAGTTGATATTGGATTTGACATCACACCAAAATTGGTATATGCATATTCAATGTGGAGCAATGACTTAAAGAGATCCATTTTGGATTAGAGTTGTGAAAAGCCTTTGATGTTCACTTAGCACTTGACGGGGAACATGAAGAATATTTTAGTTAGTTTGGAGAAGATGACGTGCTTGAGAAATGTGATAAAGGCCAAGTTAGGTAATAGCTTTAAATTTAAGATTTGATATTTTTTTTATAGTGGTTATCATTTAATGTGTCAAAAGTAGTTTATAAATATTTTATGTGTTGGTATAAAAGTCAAGTTATATTGTTTTGTTTAAAATAGGGTTATATATATATATATATATATATATAGGTGCATTGTCAGTGGATCCTGGTACCTTTTATATTAATGAAATAAGATTTTTATAATCTGTAGTAATCTTGGTAAGTAAGTTTCTGGAATCAGATTGTGTACAAGTTTTTTATCAATGTTTTCGATCACACTTTGTGATCCATTCTGTGCTCTCAATCATCATGATAATGGATCACGGAGTGTGATCCAAAATGTTGATAAAAAAACTCACACACAATCTGATTCCAGAAACTTGCTTTCCAACCTTTTATATTATTTAGACTATGGTGGGGGGGGAGTCAAATAGTTTTTTTTAAATGGAGAAAAATAATATATATATTAATAGAAAAATTTGAAGGTTGAGAATTCCATATGTGGCAAACCAAATTACAGTTGATCCTCACTGAAAAGGATCTATGGGATATAGTAAGTGGAGCAACAATAAGGCCAACTGATCTTGATGAAAGTGCAAAGTGGATCAAAGAGCAATAACTTTGATTGCTCTTGCACTATCAGATGCATACTGTAGAGGAGGGGATTTGTTACCTCTAAGATGACAAATCTTAGAGAACAAATCTATCTGTCACTACCTCACTTATACTAGCGCTAAGGGTGAGCTAGGGGACAACAATAAGATAAAAAACCTACACTAATGAAGAAACAATTGAATGATTAAAACATAGAAATGGTGAAATATGAAAATCTAAGCTAACAACATAGTACAAAACGAAGAACATATTATACTAGAGAATTGGATAGGTCTCAGATTTTGGACGCCAATGTGGTGGTAGACGTTTGTGCAATGCGTTGTTGTCTATATAACCAGAGAGCACAGAATTCCATAGAAAGATGACAACAACACTCCTTGACTGTGTAGAACCTATTTGTCACCTACACACATGGAGACAAGGAAAAATGTTGGGGCTGTATAGGGGCCTGCCTTAGTCAGACCCCTGTTTTGGTGTTACTGATAGCTAGATAGATAGATTGGATGAAAGATAAAAAGATAACATGCAAATAGAAACTATACTCCATTTAATGGAAGTAAACACCTATTATAAATAGATAAAAAATGATATATTGATAAGCTAAATGCACCTAGATGATAGATACACTTAGAGATGTGATAGATAAATTGCATGCAATGATAAAAGAGAGAGATAAATGATAATGAGAAGACAAGGTGTGTAGCCAAACCCCCCTTTTTGAGATACGAGTGTGATAAATCTCAAGATATGTGCTTGTTGTTGCAAGAATGTTGTGGATAGAGATAGCTTGAGAACGCTTGTAGAGTGCTCAAGAGAGCATAATGAGATCCAGAGAGATAAGAGTCAATAAGCAACCAAGAGTAGAACCCTTTCCAATGAGTAAAGAAGAGCTTTTAAGGTTGGCAAGAGGCACAGAGAGCCGTTACAACCAAAAGAAAGCCAAGGGACATGTGTTGAAAGGCATCTAACTAACTACAAGATGCGAGATTTTGTGGATCTATCGGTATGTTAGCGCAGCATGCATACATTTATGTGGCACGCTGCCATCTTCCCAAAGATAGGCCTAAATGGGGTTTCAGGGATAACAGGGGCATTTTGTCTTCAAGGCCCATGATGTCAAAATGATGGGATTTTGATCATGAGTTTGTTGTTAATGCATCAGGCACCATGCATAAGTGTCATAAATGCACTAGGCGCAATTTAGGACACTATGTTTTGCCCCCACTTTAGTAGATTGATCGACTTAAGGGATCATGCACACTTAAGTATTTTCAGAAAGATAAATTCATTAAGTCCATGTAGTGCAATGAGTGTAATAAATGCAATAGATACTTAGCCCAAAAAGGATATTGTAGAGGTCGTAGATGTCGAGTTGGCAATCACGAATGATGCCCCCAAGTCTCTACGAGAAACCACGATATTCAGCATGATGATTTCCATACTGCAAAATTCAAAAAATTCATCAGCACGAAATAAAAAAGAATCTACTTCGGTGAGAAGAATGCTTAAGAAGCGTTAGTAGGGATAGAAAAACAAAAATCTGAAAGAGGTGAGTATATGTCCCCTCGTGTTTTTCCCCTAGTGAGGTGGGGAAAATACAAAGGAAAACGAGCCAAAATTATCCTAAAATGGTCGAGAAAAATTTTGGGTCAAAATTGGGCTACATACTCGAGAGCGGGCCTCTAGAAGGGTCATTTTTATTATTCATCGTGAGTATTTCCACTGAGATTTGTCAAGAGTCTGAGTGAAAATGCCACATAGACGAGAGCATAGGATGAGAAGGATTGAGGATCTTTTGACTGCAGTGGAGCAAGGCAATGATCATTAGCAGGTACGCTTAGAATCTTGTGCTTATGCTTTATTTTACACACCTTTTTAGCATTTTCATGTTTGGCGTTGTGTAGGCATCTAGGGGATGTGTCCAGGTCCCAATGTTGCACATCTTTTTAGGGCATGCATTATCGTTCGAGGCCCATGCTTTAGTCCTACCTAGACACTGGCATCCATAAGATGTGCTGGCGTCTTAAGGATGTGCTAGCGTCTAGATCAGAGTATTGATAAAGGTTGACTGGAAGTTTTTATCTTTGTGAAAACTTTGCTCAAGATGCAGGAGCATACTTCGGGGCATCTGCTGCAGACGCTGAGAGATCAAGTTGATGAGATTTTGGTTACAGATAGATAGTTGCTCAAGAGAGTGGGACTATGGTGGACCTTCCATCTACCAGACTTGAAATTCCATGCATCGATGTTGTGAGCCTTGATGGAGAGATGGGACACAGACACCATGTCGTTCCATCTTCCCACAAAGGAGATGATCGTGACTCTTATAGATGTCTACCATATCCTCCATTTACCCATCTGAGGTAGAGAGTATCCCCTGCCTTCATGGCAGGAGAAGAGCTAGGTAGACAACAGGAGTGGGCCCTCGATTGGATAGTCGATGGGACCAAACATATCTACCTACAAATGTTGGGTCAAGGATGAGTTCCTATTCCCTTAGTTCAGTGCATTATGATGGCGATTGTGGTGTGCTGGGTGCTTACTAATGGCCTCAGTTCAGGGCTGTTAGCTGGATTTATGCCTCTAATTAGGGAGATGGAGGAGCGGGGCATAGTATATGCATGGTGGTGGAGCATGCTCGCGCACCTCTACTACAAGCTATCTCGCTACGTCCCCCATGAGTACCAAAGCTTGATGACGTGCACCTTGGTGGAACCTAAAATTACAGGCAAAAACTTGGTAATTGACAACCGGATTGCTCAGGTTGGACAATCAAAAAATTATTCTCAAAAAATTATTCTACAGGGAGTATATCTTACCAAGAATATTTTTTGCAATGTGATTATATTTTGCATATAAATGATTTAAAAATAAAATATATTTTTACAAAAGGGCAGGGAGAGGGAGTTGAACACTCAACCTCTCAACCCGACCTTCCTAGCTACCCATACCTACCCTCCCCTTTTACCAATTGCTCTATTGTATTACTTGAAAATGTTTATTAGGGTAAATTACTATGGATAATAATTTGCAAATATTTCCACAAGATTTTAATTTATTAAAGTAATCTTGAAATGTGGAAATACATTTTGAAATATGTGATTTAAATAAATTATTTTTACCCTAAAACATTGGTTAAATATATATTAGGGTAAAATGTTATTTCATATAAATGGATCTTATTTTGAAAAATATGTTAAAAATGTGTGAAATGTACTAATGAAGAAAATTGAATTTTGATATTGTTATTACCTTTTTTACTCTCTTGTAAATTATTTTTGCCCTTAATCACTAAATTAAATACTTTAGGGTGAATTTTATTTATTAAGAGATTAATTAAAGGATAAATATTTATTACAATGTTGTTTTATGTGCAGAAAGCTAAAATTCTTGGGCAAACATTAAAAGGGAGTATTCTTCATCCAAGATTACATTTTCACATTTTTTTGTGATATAATATTTCTAATTATTACTTGTGAAAGGCATTTTGATATTTATAGCATCTTGATATACTTATGCAAGTAGTATTTTCTTTTTGCCTTTTAAGAAATTATAATTGTAATATTTTTTATCAAATGGGAAAATATATGTGGTATTGGATGACCTAAATAAGGTTTGATATATTACTATGTCATTTTTATATTCTCTTAATATTATTTTCACCCTAGGTAAATAATTTGAACATATTCATTAGGGTGAGTCATTTAATGCTTGATTGCTGTTTTGCAAAGGTTATTTCATATGATATAATATTTCCCACCCAAATTAAAGATTACCAAAAGGTGAGAAAGTATTGTAACATTATCGGAAGGGAAGTATTTTCTTTTACTTACTATACAAAATCTTTTACCTTATGTTATTTAATAAAAACTATTATTGGAATAAATATTTGCAAGTGTTTAATACTTTGATTTAAGTGAATTATTGTAAATAAGTATTTTACATAGGGTAAAATGATTATTGCCTAATCTAAAGTGGAATATGTTTATTCTTTAATTAATAAGGGATTTGATTGGTTTATTTTATGTGCAGGAGATATTGAATATTTACAGGAAGTATTATCAAAGCGGGGGATAAAGGATATATTATTAAAGCTTTATTTAGTGTGTATTTTAGGGATTCAAATGTAATTATCTCTCTAAACCAAAGGGTGTGTCCTTTGGAAAAACAACTGTCTGTAACTCCCTCCTGTATGCGAAAGAGTGTGTCCTTTCACATATGTCTTTTGGATTAGGTATTTATAGGGAGTCTTTTTCAATTAAGAAAAAAAAGGAGACAATTCACAATCTGTTAGGCTACTAGTAGGGGCTATGGGATGTCTGTATTGGAGAAGTCTGTAGGAATGGAAGTATCATTTTGCGAAATCACTGTGTAATGGAGTATCTGTAAGTGTAGCTATTGTATGCATTTGCTCTTCAGAAATTAATATACAAGATTCGCTGTTTCAATTCCAGAATTCGTGTATACTTTTGTGTTGATGAATTTCATTTTGTCCTCTTGATAATTCTAATAAAGGGTTTAATACAGTGTGCCACCACAAGTTGTTATAATTGAATATAAGATTTGCTTCTTCATGTTCTTATAGCACTTAATGGAACCTCTATATTGATAGTCTTGTGTTACAAGTTGCCTGAAAACTGTCTCAAGAGTTTAATCGAATTATTTGTCCACAAAGTATCATGTATATTCCTGGATAGAGGCACTGGTCTGTCAATTATTTCTGATATTTTGATTTGTATGCATAAGGTCCTTACAGAGAAACATTCTTCCATATCCTATTTGAACTAATCCTTGCAAATTTCATTCAAGTCCTGAAAGCATTTCATTTTCAATATACAATATCTTTAACATACACTTTTATTCATATTCATTTTTCAGTTTTCAAAGTATTTAGCTAAAGCACATGATATAGCATAGTTGCAAAACACTAATTTACCAGTTGTGTAAACTTGCTTAGAGGCTTAAATCCACATTTAAATAACTCTTTTGTGCTTGAGAGGGAAGGGTACACCCACGTAGGTCTTGTGGAGCCTGAAGTGCAGAGGGATTTGGTCTTCGACCATCCTTGTTCGTTGCTCAAGGATAATTGGATTTCCTAAGGAGTTGGCAAGTCTTTGGGTTTTCCAATCTGTGGTTTTGGGCACCAACACACCTTGTTGCAGGTTTGGTTTTTTTAGCATATTATATCCACTCAGCCAGTTGGATTTCCTATTCCAATGCCCTTAGACATGCAGAGGGCACACAACTATCCATTGCGGCATAACAAGTGGTGAATTGGGTAAGTCACATACTAGAGGATCACCATCAATCATCTCAGGATTGGCAACATCATATGGCAATCATTTTGTGATATGGGGGTATGGACCACATACCACATCCAGCTCCTACGGATGCAGTGTGATCAATTCATGCTCAGTTGCTAGGATCACATCAACATGCCCTACTATTGGTGATGGTGTATGTGATAGTTTGGATAGGTACAAACCATCCTACTCTTCGCCCCTACATACATTTTTTTTTTGAGGAGTGTTGTACAACCGTAGGTCTTGGCCCACCCCATGCTCGAAGATGTTCATGACAGTTCTGAGGGTAGCAATGATTACAAAATTGCCCCATAGCTTGATATCGATGATGTCGGAGTCACCCAAGACTTTGTAGACTGGTGGGGAACAGTAGGTCCTGCCCTGATCTTCCCACCAAAGGCAGAAAGAGGAGACACTAGAGCTCTGGGAGGAGACAAGGATGACCTTTCCTCCATGAGTGATGAGGGTGATAGGCTGATGCAGAGACAATGAGTGGGGAGCTCAAGCCTAGAGAGATCAACGTCGATGCCAGTAGCCAGGTGGCTCCCACCATCGCCTATCGCACCACCATCACCACCACTAGCGCGAGCAATGGCGCCAACAGTAGTCGCGGGGGCATCTTCTAGTAGGGTGTATCCACGAGATCCAGATTGGGAGAGGAGTGATCCTAGTATGCATTGTGATTTTATTTTTCACATTTCAGTCTTTCTCATGCATGCTTTGATATACATGTAGAGATATTTGATGTTATGGATACTGATAGATGGTTTTTGTGTCTGTAGAGGGCGTTGTCGAGTGGTTGAGCTTCATCCATCAGGCACTCATAGAGATTATCCCTGATGTGCAGATCTGGGGTCCGATGCTGGATGCTTACTAGTCCCTTCAGATACTGGGGAGACATGCCCATTTGGTCGAGCCTATAACATGACTTTAAACAGGATATGAGGAGGGCTAGGTGGAGGAAGTGCAAGGAGCAACACAGCTGGCCACCATGATAGGGTAGAGGGATTGGGCCTTGCTGGAGGTCTGCATTGTTCTTGGAGAGAGGGACCAAGTATTGACACGAGCTGAGAGTGGTGAAAGGGAATGTGAAGCTTTGCAGAGTCAGGTTGATGACCTCTGATGACAGGTAGATGCCACACAACATAGGGCACAGTTGGTCACTTCAACCACCCCTGAGTGCGCTAGCTACTAGCAGACTTGGAGGCATCTCGCGAGAGAGAGGCTACGCTATGAGAGGAGCTCATGACGCAATGAGAAACTGTGGTGGAGCTATGGGGAGAGCTGGGGGGCTTGCAGTCATGAAGCGTTACAGCTACAAGATTGCAGTCTACCTCAGTTAGATAGCCATCATGCCGAGATCAGGATCCTCTGACACCCATGACCTCAGGGACCCATCCTCCTTGGGGATCATGAGACATTTTGACTTGTATAGATTGATCCATTTTTTATTCATCAAATGTATAGAATTATTTTGATACATATACGGATGTGCTGATGTAGTTCAGAGATACATATACCAACATCACGTGTTTTTGTAGTAATGTGATACAAGTACATTGATACTTTACATTAACATTATATATATATATGAGATTCAACATTCTGATCTTATCTTGTGTCGTTATGGGTTAATGTACTTTTTGTTTGAATCAAGGAACACTGAGAGAGGGGGGTGAATCAGTGTTCTGTCAGAAATCAAATTCACAAACTTATTCTTTATCCACCAGTTAGCAATGCATAACAGTAAAGAACATAAGCAAGCAATAAATAAACTACAAATCCACAACACCAGAAGTTTTACGTGGAAACCCGAAAAGGGAAAAACCACGGTGGGGCGAGAACCCACAATATTCATATACCATGGCTAGGAGTACATAAATATTACATATATGGGGAATGCACTTGCATTTAGAATCACTACCTAGAGCTCACTACTCAATTGGAATGACACGGAAGGATACAACCTTCAAGGAAGTCTCACTGACTTACAATTTTATTATACTGAGGAAATATAGTTAAAGCACTTTGTAGTAGCACCTAACAATGTAAAAATGAGTTCTGGTTCAGCACAAGATCTCTGACTATACTTTCTCTGCAATATGCTTTGTTTTTGTCTCAACCAGCTACCAGATCACCCGAGAATAAAATGCACATGTGAAACTACACTCAATCGCACCAAAATGGATCACCACAACAGCAATACTCCAAAAACCAATCACCAATTCAATCTTATATATCTGGTCATATAAAAAATAATCTCTTCCAAGTCGGCTTCTAGAAATGTAACATGAAGTCACATGTTAGCTTGACCAAATCCAAAAAGATAAGTTTGGATCATCAAAAAAGTAATAAAATGATGTTTCTAAATTGGCCCAATCAACAAGAACACAATTCAATGCACCACAATCACCAGAAAGCTTCCAGATAAAAAAATGCTTTGTTCTACCTAGAATACTGGTTAATCAATTACCGGTTAACACACGCTTCCGGGTAAGAACAATTGTGACTACCAAATTAGATCTCCATCAAGAGTTTCCATTAATGAAAACCCTAAACCAATAATCAAGCATTGGAAATCACCGGATAAGTCTCAATTGCCAACAATCTCCCCCTTTGGCATTGATGGCAACACTCGTGAAAAATGACTAAGTGTTGAGCACTAAACACCGATTCAAAAGAATTAAAAGAATCTCTAAGGCTCCCCCTTAGACAAAGAATTCCACTCTCCAATATTGTACATTTTTCACCATCTCTCTCCCCCTTTGACAACAATGCCAAACATGGGGTGCTGTCCAAAATAGAGATACTTATAAATACTTGAAGATATCAGCATTATGTAAGTAGTCTTCAAAAATCCTAGTTGAGTATCCCACCCACTCTTCCAATTGTCCAAAACTGTGATAAATGCACTAAATACAATGGCATGAATTTCTAACTCTCTCAGATCAGATGATATAGGCCGGGTCATCTCCTTCATACAGTCCACACCCAGATTTTGGAGTTCACCTACTTTTCTCAAAATTTTCTCCTTATCCGCTTGAAGGCTTGAGATTTGATCATTTAAGGCTATAATCTACCCTTCAATACTTCTGGTTAGAGTTGTGTTAGGATCAAAGGACTGAGAAATGCCAACAAGCTTTCCCTGGCAAACACTTATATGCTTATCAATATCTACAGTGAACTTAGGAAAGATCAGGCAAGATTTGTACAATTTTCCACCTTCTGACAATGTGTCAGAAATAATCTACAGTCTCTCATTCAATCTCACTCTATCATCTTCAATCAGTTTTCCAAAAAAAATTCTTCCTAACATCCTTGAATTTATTCAAAACTTTATGTGTAGTTGTCTTCTCCAAAGAATCAAAATTAGTATTTACATTGTTAATCAATTGTAGTAATTTACTAGAGGGGCTGTTATTTGAATCTAACAATACATTAGGGTCCACCTTCTACAATAAATCTATAGACATCAAAATTAGCTTTTTTATCTTCAATTTCCAATTTCACCAAATCTTGGCTAGCCTGGGATTGTACTGCAGCTCTGAGCATAAGCTTTTACACAAGTGTCATTTTTCCAAGATCAACAGAACCATCAAGATTAATAGAAATCTGAGGTAGAGTCCCTATAACCAAAGGAGTGATAATTTCTAGATCATCTATACATTTTCCTTTGTCATCCTCAACAACCTTATCTTTTATTGTCTCACCATCCTTCTTCTCTCCCTTATCCCCTTTATCTATTGCACCGATGTTGCCACTTTGTGCAGTATCAACCTATTGGATTTTAGGGGTTGTAGAGCTATCCACCACTAGAGGAGCATCACCGGTCTTAGCATTAAGTGGAGTGTTATCCTGGTCTTCCAGATGATCCTCAGAATGAGTTTCAACCTTCTGACTTCTGGAAATACTTTTCTTCTCTTCCGGTTGAGATGACTTGAATGCATCCTTGTAAAGAGGGTCATTCTGAATTATCTTTTTCATATATCCTCTGTTTCTTTCCTCACCTCCTCCACATTTTTTATCATTAATCTGTTAATCTTGTTTTTACTTCTAAATTCCTTCTTATTGGCCTCTTCAATGAGTCTCTTGACTTCATCATGAGTAATGCAAGTACAAACATTTACAAGTTCTCTTTCCTTCATCTCCCTATCAATCTTACTTGCAATCATTCTTCTTGCATCAATCAGATTATACAAATCTTTTGGAAGGGTGTTTTCTAATTCAATTAATGTCTTACTAAAGTTGTGTAAATATAGTACAACTACTTCTTCAACTTTTCTCTTATCGCTTTCATACTAGTTCTTTTAGGCTTCTCCTTTTTCTTTAGTACACCTTTCCATGATGGGCTAGATTTTGGAGGTTGGGCTACGAGAGAAGGAGCAGACTTAGTCTCTTTCTACACATGACTTTCCTTTGGTTTCTTCACTGCCTCCTAAGTGAAACCCATCTAAACTTCCACTTCCCCTACCATCTTAGTAACTTTTCTTTTCCGAGAAGGAGCTGTAAATTGCATATGTTTACTAAGGTCTTTCTCCTTGAAAGTACCGAATTTCCCTTCCTTGGGATCCATCGATTGACTCAGTTGGTGTTGGGCATATGCCTCAAGTATAACGGAGTCAACTTCATACCCCATGGGCATGATCCATACTATCCAAGGCTCCACTGCTTCCATTAGACACTGTTCCTTATCAACCATGAAACAAATGGTTAGCTCATATTTTTCAACAACCTCCTTGGGGATCCTCTCCATGTTCTTCATTGCAGCTTGGAAGGTTTTAAAATATCCCCAGAGAGCAGATATCCTCATTGTTACATCTCCAACTCCCCATAATCCTTCTTGTTGGCATTTGACTGAACTGGTAAAGACTATTGGTGATTTGCAACCAGTAAATGATTGATTGGTGAATGTGATGAAGAGATTGAGATTCTTGTTTGATGACTAAGTCTTGTATTGTCATTGATGGAAACTATATTTTTATGGTCATCTAAGTCTTGGAAGCCAACTGGTAAGGTATAATCGGTACAGGTGACAGTTTACCTGTGAACCAGCAAATAGGTTCTTAACCGATTTAAACAAAGACAAAGTTTCATTCATGCAACCAGTATAGGTGATTTATGAAGAGTTGAATGATGTGTTTTTACAGGAGTGATGGAGATAGGTATTTGGAGCTATGTTCATGACCGCATTGACAGATTCGATCAGAAAAGTGAGATTTGATGTACAAAGCAGGTATTCTGATGAACACTTAACTGGTAGTGATAAAGTCACTTAAATCAGTAAAGAAACACGAGTTTTGATTTGTTATGTTTGTGTCTAACATAAGTTCGGCGTGCAAAGTTATTTTGTCTAGATTCATTGAACCTAGGAAATTGTTCCAAGGTTGTAGTTGACTAAGTTGATGTCTATAAAAAGTGTGATGAGTTATGAGATAGTACATAAGATCAAAGGCGAATATGTTAGTATTCCCAAAGATATTGAGAGGGGGGTGAATCAGTATCTAACCGGTAAATGGATTTTTTGAACTTATTAAGTAAATTGCATTCCAAAACAGTGTACCGGTAAACAAGAATTAATGCGGTAAATAGGAACAATAAACACAACATAGAAAGCACACCATAACACAATATTTTTGGCAAGGAAACCCAGTGTGGGAAAAACCTCGGTGGGATTTGTGACCCATAATACTCACTCACTGGCCAATAAATGAATATTACCTATAGTATGTGGTACATGCACATGTAGGAAGGCTCACTGCTCAATTACAAAAGGAAGTCTCACTGACTTACAGAAGTGGATTATAGAAATCCAAAGTAATGTACTGCTATAAAAAGCATCTGTTATGACAAGTTCAGTACCGGTTTAAGCTTTTACAACAACCATAAACCTTACTTCAATATTCGCTGATCATATCCATCTATGTCCTATTCCATGCTACATATAAAATGATCTTCAAGATCTCATACTTATATGAGTCTTATTACAATATGCCATGTCGGCTTACAAAAAGATATTACAATTAAATACATTATGCCATAAACAAAATCTTGTCGGCCAGGGTGCCAGTAATCATCTTGTCATTGTCGGTGAACTATCTATCAGTGTAGAGTCTATCGGTGTTGGTGCCATAGGATTCCAAGGTTGCCATCAATGACAATACCTTCAATCACCTACAATTTCTCATTGGAGTGCACATTTGCCAACAATATCCCCCTTTGGCATTGATGGCAACACTCATGAGAAAAAGTTAAAATTGTATCCAAAATGTGTTGTCCTAAAATCTTACCAAAATTGTGTGCCAAAATTGTGTGCTCCAAAATTGTGTGCTTCCCCTGAGCAAATGATCTCTTTTGTCATTTATTTTTCTCATCTCCACTACTCCCCATTTGACATCAATGACAAAGGTTGTCAAAAAATGTCAACTGAGTGTAGTTCTCAGCTGGATCCCTATAACCGGTGGGTTACAATCTGATATAGATCTGCTAGTGCAAAATTTAGGCTGTTAGTGAACCTTCAACTATCCTTTAATGTTGTTTCTATCCTTTGGATGGTATTGGTGAGTATGTACATTTTCTCTTCTGGTGTCTTAAGTCCTGGAACAAGTGCCTCTGATATCTCTTTTCTCAAAGAGATGAGGATGTCAAGTTTCGGGCCTAATCTACATTTTAGTTCCTTAGCCTTGAATTTTAATCTCTCTTTATCTTTCTCAAATTTTTCAATTTTCTCTTCAAAGCCTGTGATTTCCTGCTCTATTATCGATATGGGTTCTGATGAAACGATGAGATTATCAGCAATATCATTTATTTCCTTTTGTGCTCTGTTGATCTCTTTATCTATGTCTTTTGTCAAAATGTTAGTCTTGCATGAATCCCTGTACAACTTCTTAAAGTCCATTATTATCTTTCCTAGTGCCAGTAATAATGTATCAATGTGTTCCTTACATCTATTTATTGACTCTTCAAAGAATTTTTCTTTCTCTTTATTCATTTTCTCACTGAAAGTCTCCTCATTAATTTGATCAACTGTTAGTAGGTTTCCGGTTATATAGTTAGACAATGTGTCTAATTGGCTCAAAGAATCTTTATTTTCCACATTGCACTTGGGTGAAATCAATTTCAAAATTGGGATGGTGTCATCAATTGCCTTATATGCAAATGCATTGCAATCTGTTATTTTCTTGAAGGAATCTAGTAATACCTTTGTTACATTTGTCGGTCTAAATTCTGATAAGGAGGAACCAGATGACTATCCAACTGCCTTAACAATCTGCAATATGCCAGTGTGAGTAACCTCTTTGCTTATGTTGACCTCTGGTAGGTCAGTTTGAGTCTGCTTCTCAACTAGCAAAGGCTTGGGTTTCTCAGTTGTTGTCGGTAGCACTGTCTCTGTTTGAAAGTTTACCTCAACCTTTTTCTCTTCAATTTTCTCAGTGTGTACCTCTGTCAGTTTCTCTGAGCTTTCCATTGTCGGTTTCTCTAATTGTGTCTCAATGTTATCTACCGGTTTCTCTGTATGTACCTCTGCATTGTCTACTATTGGTATCTCAACAGATTTTACTATGTTATCAGTAGTCGGTTGCTCTAACTCAGTAGGTTTTTTAGTGTGTACATCAGTGGTATCTGTCTTTCCAGTATCCAGGGGATCAGTTGATTGTTCAGTGTGTGTTTCAATCCCAATCTCAACATTTCCAACTATATCCTCATCATGTGTCTCTACTGCAATGTTCTCTGTCGGTGGCTCAGTTGCCACATCTTTCTTCTCAGTGGTTTCCTTATCAACCATAATGTTAACCTCTTGTGTATCAATGTTCATAGTATATAACACCTCTGAATTAGGATTGGTGTCTTCGTGTGTTGTCTCCATGCTCTCAACATTATCTATTACCGGTGGTGTATCAACAGTCTCAACTGGTGGATTATCAAAAAGAGGTGGGGGCAAGTTATTTATTACTTTTATGCTCGGAGGACCACCTACCTTGCCTTTACCTTTATCCTTATCCTTTTGATAGACTCTAAAAGTCTTTGGTCGTTTAAGTTCTTCTATCTTTTCCTTTTCCACAAAGAAAATATCCCATTTGTCTAATGTTTCTTCAGATATCTCATTCACTTTTCCAGCCATTAAAGCTACATGTTAGTGACCGGTGGAAAATACAGTCCTATTTGCCTCAGTTATCAATTCATCAATTTCTTCTATTAATTTTATTGGGTGAACTGCAAGTAATTTTTCTACCTTTATCTTTTTATCCAGTTCCACAATTGCTAATCTTTTTGCATCTAATCTTTTGTACAAGTCACTTGGTAGATCATCTACAACTTCTATCAAGAATTTCTTGTAAATGTCTAAGTGTAAAATAACACTGTTTTCTATACTTTACTTTTCTTCATTTGTAAAAGTACTATACAACTTGCTAACATTTGACAAGTTTCCATCTTCAGTTATTTCATTCAAAATATTGTCTAAGGGAGGGATAACTTGTTGTTCCTTCTTCTTTCTTGGGGTCATTTTCCTTGCCATAGGCCTTACTGCTTGTTGTTTCTTTCTAGCTTTCTTGGGTGCAAGAGAGGGTACTAGTGAGGGTTTTCTTTTTCTTTCTACCCTTTTGAATTTGGTTGGTATTTCACTATCAAAGGAGGTAGCAACTGGTGAAAGATGTGCTTCTGGTTGTATCCCTTCCAAGTCACTCTCCTTGATACCAGTAATGTTTAACAAGTCTTCCTTAATTTCTTTTTCCTGTTTTGTTTCTTTTCTAATTGTTTGTTTTGTTTTCTTCATTCGTTTCAGTGATTGAACTTTGCTTTCAATAGTTTCAACACGTCCAAATACTTCTTTTGTATTTAGGAGCTTCGAGTAGGGCGTTTGCATATGTTTCTATTATGTTCTCATCTGCCTCATAACCCATCTTTGTAACCCAAACTATTCTTGGAACCACTGCCTCCATCCAGATTTCATCCTTCTTTATAACAAAACATATCTCTTTTTGGTATTTGTCAACTATGGCTTGAGATAGTCTTTCCCTAGTCTTCATTCTAGCCTTTAATGCCTAAAAGTGTTCAATTATGTTCTTTTCCTTGTCATCTCCCATGCCATTAAGAATGTCCAAAAGTTGTTTGCCTACCGGTATGTCAAATCCAAATTCTTTTCTACCTATACCGGGAACTTCATTGGTGATGTATAGCAATAGACATACAAGTAAGTTACCAAATCTTAATGTGCCTTTCTTGTCACCCTTAATTTTCTTCAGATTGTCAGTTAGTTCATCCCTTATCCATTCACATATGTCAATCTTTGCATTACTGTTTACCATGTCATAAGCACTTTTGATTCCTAAACTAGAAACAAAGTTTAATCTATTAGCATGTGTAGTCTTGTATCCTAGAATCATGCTAATGAATCTTACATTAATATCCTTCACATCATTTACTCTAAGGGATCTTCTATCATGTGTTGCACCGGTTAGGGTCATTACAGTGTTGTTTGGAACCTTTTTAGTTTTGTCAGGCTTGCTACCGGTGGAAGGTAAGCCTGTCACTGCCCTAACTGCTTCTTTTGTAATCTTGTGGATGTAATCTAGCTAAAATAACTCCCCATTAACTCTTCTCAATACAATCCTCATAACTTCCTTGGGAAAATCAGGAATGCTAAGTATCTCCACAAAACCTAGGGTTTCAATTATCTTGTGTTCCGGTTATACATTACCATTTTCATCACATATTACGGTCCTATACATGTTCATAATCTCATCAATACCAAGTTCTTCAATATGACAATGTATGTAAATCCTAGGGTCTTCAGCATAAAGAACTCCTTTGGGTATTTTAGAAAATGCTCCTAGGGTATCATCCTGCTTCGCAACTTCGAGAATGATTTTAAATACGGGCCTAGGGCATTTAACCACTTCAATTACAGTAGGGTTTTCAATGAATTTAGGTGCAGAGGAGGAAGCCATTGTATGAATACCTTAATCTGCCTTTAGGTTCGAATGCTTGAATGATTTGCTTCACTTCTCGTTGTGGATGCCTTCGCTCGGGTTTTTCGCGCTCTAAGGAAGTTTGAATGCTTGGTGAATGAAAATGAGTGAAAAACACTTGCTTTATAATGTCATTTCCTTCAACTACCACAATAAATGTCTATCGGTTAAGTGAAACTTAACACATCTACCGATAAAGAAGCAATTCATCTTCTTACCATCAACCGAGGGTAAACTAGCATGTTTTCAATTTGTTGCTATACCCCCACGGGATTTCTTTTTCAGTTAGATGAAGAATCTCCTACTAGTGGAGTGATACTTTGTTCTACCAGTGAAGGAATAGCCTCATCAACATTCTGATCTGACTTTCTAATCCATTGTTTTGAAAAATCTTTCTTTACCTCATCAACCTTTTCTTTACCTTTCAAACCGGGTCCTTTGTTATTTGTTGGTGATGCCTTACTTCTACAAAATTTTGCAATATTTCCAATCTTGTTACAAGCTTAACAAGTCACATTGTTTTTCTAAATAGCTTTTCCATATCCTATGCCGGTATGTGTTCTGCATTGATTAGATAAGTTTCCAAATCTTCCACAAACATAGCATCTTACATTCATTCTGCAATTTTCTGAATTATGTCCAATTTTGTTGCATTTAGAACATTGACCAGTGGGTACATTAGTGTTCTAATAGTTTCTAGATCTACATTGATTTTCTCTATGACCATACTTGTTACAGTTAAATAATTTCCCATTAAATTTGTAGGCATTAGGTTGTCTTACCGGTTTACTGTGATCATGATTGTTTGTAGTACCGGAGCTTTCACCAACTTCAAAGCCAAGTCCATTAGTATCTCCATTAGGTTTCTGATTTTTCAGCATGTCATCAAGTTCTTCTGAACTTTTCTTGAATTTATCCTTATGTTGATTTGAAGTAGCCAACTCATTTTCCAAGAAATCTTTCTGTCTCATGAGTTCAGTTTTAGCATGTTCCAAGTGAATCAGATCTGTCTTCAACATATCATTTGCATGATTGAGTCTTAGATTTTCATTTCCAGCATCATTGATTCTCCTAACCAAGTCATCTTCATTCTTTTTTTTGTCTTCAATGTCTTTACAAAACCTCCATAGTCATATCTTGCATCTCATTCCTCAAGGTCATGTTTTCTTGCTTCATCTTGCTTACAAGATCATTAAGAGTTTCTTTTTCATCATCATGATTCTGTATCTTCTCATGAAGTTCTCTTCTTTTGTTCCTAGCAATAGTAAGATTCTCCTAAATTCCTTGAATGATTTCCTGTGGAGTCTTCAGATCATCCTCAAGCTTCATATTCTTCAACTTTTCTGCATCATAATCTGAAAGAGATGTTTCCAATTGCTTTCTCAAGTTTTCCATCTGTATCGGTGTCACAATCTTCCTCAAGTTGTTAGGCTTTTGAAAGTAGAGGACTAGGATCTGATACCAATTGTTAGGATTCCCAAAGATACTGAGAGGGGGGGGTGAATCATTATCTAACTGGTAAATGGATTTTTTGAACTTATTAAGTAAATTGCATTCCAAAACAGTGTACCGGTAAATAAGAATTAATGCAGTAAATAGGAACAATAAACACAACATAGAAAGCACACCATAACACAATATTTTTGGTGAGGAAACCCGGTGTGGGAAAAACCTCGGTGGGATTTGTGACCCACAATATTCACTCACGGGCCAATAAATGAATATTACTTACAGTATGTGGTGCTTGCACATGCAGGAAAGCTTACTGCCTAGAGCTCACTGCTCAATTACAAAAGGAAGTCTCACTGACTTACAGAGGTGGATTATAGAAATCCAAAGTAATGTACTACTACAAAAAGCATCTGTTATGCCAGGTTTAGTACCAATTTAAGCTCTTACAACAACCATAAACCTTACTTCAATATTCGCTGATCATATCCATCTATGTCCTATTCCATGCTACATATAAAATGATCTTCAAGATCTCATACTTATATGAGTCTTATTACAATATGTCATGTCGGCTTACAAAAATATATTACAATTAAATACATTATGCAATAAACAAAATCATGTTGGCTAGGGTGCCAGTAATCATCTTATCGCTACCAGTGAACTATCTACCGATGGAGTCTATTGGTGCCATAGGATTGCAAGGTTGCCATCAATGACAATACCTTCAATCACCTACAATTTCTCATTGGAGTGTGCATTTACCAACAGAATATTAAGATTGTGATTGTGCAGTGATTAGTGAATCTCTATATTGATGTGTTATTGAAGTTTTGAGGATCTGAAGCAGATCTTATCAGACACAGATGTGTTATATGAAGATCATTTTAACTATTGTTATCCTAACAATTACAACAGTAAAATCTCCTAACCGGGTAGGTCCTAACAAGCCTTACATTGTAAATCCCCTAATAGCGTAGCTCTATATCAAAGTGTTAAATACTCTTGCAAGGTTGATCCTAACAGGTCAAAGCTTCTAACAGGGCTAATCATTTAAATCCTTTGATTGGGTGACTCCTAATTGGGTCTTCTCCTAACAGAGCATATTTATAAGACCTTAACCAATCAAGATTTATATTCTGCAGATAGTGAATCTTGTGGGTATTAACTCTCACTGTGGTTTTTCCCTTTTGGGTTTCCATGTATAAATCTCGTGTTATGTGGAATTTGTTTTATTGGGCATTAGCTTATATGGTGATATTCCTCTTATTCTTGTTAAGTTTTAAGTTGTTTAAGTTGGTGGTTAGATTCAATTTTTTTTGCATGCACTGATTCACCCCCCCTCCTCTTAGTGCCTTATAAGTTTATCAATTGGTATCAGAGCCAACCTTCTTTGAGCTTAACCACTTGAGAAGGATTACTAAGGAATACATGGGGGATATGAGCTATAGAGAGATGTCTAACAAACTTACAAAAACTGAGGATGCCCTAGAAACATTGAGAGGCAATTATAAAGCTTCACTTTCTAAGAGAAGAGAGCTAACCGAACAACTGTTGGAGGTTTTTGAGAGCATTTCTTTTGATGAAGCAAACATAGGTGCAATGGTTGGTGTGGTGGAGAAACTGAATGATGAGAAGAATAACTTGAGGAGAGAGCTAGATGCCCTAACTATCTGGATGAGTCAGGAACTTGAAGCAAGGAGGGCAGTAGAAGACAAGATCAAAGAGAAAGAACATGAGATCTTTAAGATAAATCAGGAAAATAGCACTCTATATGCACACTGGCATGAGGAAAAAGATTAAAAAGAAGAGATAAAGGCAGAACTGGATATGGCAATGTCTCTTAGGGAGACTCTCATGAAAAGGAATGAAGACCTTACAAAAGAACTTATTTATTCTAATGAGAAGCTTGCAAAGTTTAACAAAAGTTCTACCATGCTTGATGAATGGATCCAATCTTAAAGGATGAACAACGATACAACTAGATTGGGTTACAATAAATTTGACAAAGGTGAGTCTTCTGGTACTAAGGACAACATGCATGAAGGTAAAACCTACTCCTAAGATTCATAAACTCACTGAAAAGAAGTCCTATAAACCTTTTTGTTTCAATTGTCATAAACCAAGACATACTGCTAATGTTTGTAGAAGCATATATGATGTTACATTTGTTAACTACTCTCTTTTTATTTACAATTTCATCTTGAATCATGCAAGACACCTAAGGAGTCTTGGGAAACTCTTGAAAATTTGTATGGTAAAACTGATAAGATTATGGGTTATTAGATTGATAATGATCTGATGAATCTTGATCCAAAAAGTTTCAACAACATCCAAGACTATATCTCCAAGATAAAGGAACTAAGAAATTAGTTAACGGATTGCAAGATTACTAAGGAGGATTTACAATTGATTTTGAATGAGTTATCCAAGCCTGGTTCTGAGTATTATGTGTTTGTTTCTAGCTTTCATACCAATGGGGTTTCTATGGGAACTGCATATGTACAACCCACTTTTGATGCATTTTTAGATCTTCTAATCCAAGAGGAGGTGAAGCTAATTCAAATGGGCATCATCAAGAATTCCAAGTCACAAGCATTGATTTCTAGTGAACCTAAGGTACAGAAACAATCGAGGTATCCTGATTAGAAACAGAACAAGAAAAAGAACAAGCCACAAAAAGAATCTGAGTCCTCTTCCTCAAAAAAGGAATCATCTTAAAAGGAAAATCCCACTTGTGCATATTACAAGAAATATGGGCATGATGAACATAAATGTTATTTAAAACAAAATGATGATTTGAAGCATCTTTTGACAAAGAATAAAACCAACTTACCTTCAACTATGTCAAAGGATTCAACATCTTCATCTAATTCAAAGTCAGAGAAACAAAAGTGGAAAGCACTTGTAGCAGTTGTAGATTATGAGTCAAGGAGATGGATCCTTGAGTCTTTAGCTTCACATCATATGGCTTCATCACAAGATATGTTCTCTTCATTTGAAACCTATTTGTCACCAAACATTCTAATGGCTAACAACACATATATGCATGTTCATGGGAAATGGTTATTTATATAGATGAAGGATCATTCAATGATGTCCTTTGTAAGCCCTCATTGTCAGCAAATATCCTTTCTATCTATCAGATCACACATGGTGGTGAAGGAAAAAGTGTTGAGTTCACTCTAGATTCTGTGATTATTCGGAGTTTGTATAGAAGATATATTGTAGCAGTTAGGGAGGTAGATCACCAATCTCGAGTATACACCTTCTCACATTTTTCCTCTGATGTTCTTTTGTCTAATGTACACACTCAAACATCTAGTGTGGACACTTTTGAGGAGATTCAATATGGTCAAGTGAATCTTGGTATTCTTTCATTTGAGGTTCAAGAAACATGTTTTGATACTTCATCTCCTACATCGATTGTTGTTTCTAATGATACTGGTATTGCTACATCTATGGTTCTTATTGATTTAGCGCACCAGTAATTCATAGTCTTCCAGACACAACTACTTGGGATGATTACTTGACAGACATTGTAGGTTTGTTTTGTGAGTCATGTCTTGCAAACTTGGAGGACACTATCTAGTACATACTGTTAGAATCAAGGAACATTGAGAGGGGGGGTGAATCAGTGTTCTGTCAAAAATCAAATTCATAAACTTATTCTTTATCCACCGGTTAGCAATGCAAAATAGTAAAGAACAAAAGCAAGCAATAAATAAACCATAGATCCACAACACCAAAAATTTTACGTGAAAACCTGGAAAGGGAAAAACCATGGTGGGGCTGAAACCCACAATATTCATATAGTATGGACAAGAGTACATAAATATTACATAGATGGGGAATGCACTTCCATTCAGGCTCACTAACTAGAGCTCATTGCTCAATTACAATGACCCAAAAGGATACAACCTTTGAGGAAGTCTCACTAACACAATTTGATTACAATGAGGAAATACAATTAAAGAACTGTGAAGTAGCATCTAACAATGAAAAAATGAGTTCTGGTTAAGCACAAGATCTTTGAGTGTACTCGCTTTTTAATATGCTCAGTTTCTGTCTCAGTCAGCTACCGGATCACCTGGGAATCAAATGCACACATGAAACTATACTCAATCGCACTAAAATGGATCACCATAATAGTAATGCTTCAAAAATCAATCACCAATTCAATCATATATGATGAATACTAAGAGGGGGGGATGAATTAGTATACCAAAAAATACTAAACTTAAACACTTAAACAGTTTAGCAGTAAATTGGTATAACCATTTTACTAACAAACCAGTTAACACAAATGCAAACCAAACAGCAAATAAGGCATTCACCCACAGAAGCACAATCACCATAACACAAGAGATTTTGACGTGGAAACCCAAATGGGAAAAACCATGATGAGATGAAACTCACAAGTAACTATCTGCAGAATAGTAACTAGACCGATTAAGGTCATACAATGTTCTTTACCAGAACAAATCCTGTTAGGAATCTCAATCTCTGTTAGGAGATAAGTTCGATTAAAGACTACCTTGTGAGAGGATTTTAGATCCACAGTTGTGAACCACCTCGTTAGAGGATTTACAAAGGCTTTTCCAGGCCTACCCGGTTAAGGGTTATAGACTTGTTGAAGATGTGAGTAATCAACAAGTGAGTAATCTAAATACTAGCACATTATGCTTGGTTAGATCCTTGATAGCTCATTGTTAATGCATTTCAGCATTACTTCAGTCTTCAATATCTTCACAGTGTTTCTTCACACAGACCTAATCTTCTTTTGTGATCACACATGCAAAAACTTCATCAACCACATAAAAACCCTAACACCATCTAAAACCCTAGACATGATGTCCTTATAAAGGAATTTGATTTCATGTCGGTCCAATAGGATTACATTGCAAGTTCCTAGGTTCAGTGCATCTGGACACATTTGGTAACACGACATAGAATCACCCCCAAAGTGTCGATGGATGATAACTCATCAAAAAATAATACCAGTTGGTAACTCATCACAGAGTAATACCGGTTCATACATTTACCTATTACCGGTTCACATATTTTACCGATTATCGGTTTGCCAAAATGAAGAGTGGGAAAAATGATAACTACCACTTCAGTTCCATCGTACCACTTGAGATCCTCTAACCACTTGAGGTCTTCATATCGCTTGGGATCAATAGACACTTTTTGCAAAAACTAATAGCCTAAAGGCTATAATACATAATACCGGTTTGGAACAAATACCGGTTGAGCATAACTCATACATACAAAAAGTGATCTCAAAGCAAGTGTGTGTCCATCAATGACAATCACAACAACATCATCAAAAATGCCAATAATATATATCTGGTCATATCAAAAATAATCTCCTCCAAGTTAGCTTCCAAAAATGTAACATGTAATCACATGTCGGCTTGACTGGATCCAAAAAGATAAGTTCGGATCATCAAAAAAATAATATAATGATGTTTCTAAATCATCCCAATCAACAAGAACACGATTCAATGCACTGCAATCACCAGAAATCTTCCGAAACCAAAAATTCTTTGTTCTACCTGAAATACCGGTTAATCAGCTATCGCTTAACACGCGCTTCCAGGTAAGAATAATTGCAACTGTCGGATCACATCTCAATCAAGAGTTTCCATCAATGACAACTCTAAACCAATAATCAAGCATTGGAAATCACTAGATGAGTGTCAATTGCCAACATTCTCCCCACTGGCATTGATGGCAACACTCGTGAAAAATGATGTTGAGCACTGAACACCGGTTCAAAAGAATTAAAAGAAACTCTAAGCCTCCCCTTAGATAAAGAATTCTACTCTCCAATACTATACATTTTTCACCATCTCTCTCCCCCTTTGATAGAAATGCCAAAGATGGGGTGTTGTCCAAAATAGAGATACTTATAAATACTTGAAGATATCAGCATAAGTAATCTTCAAAAATCCTAGCTAAGTATCCCACCCACTCTTCAAATTGTCCAAAACTGTGATAAATGCACTAAATACAGTAGCATGAATTTCTAACTCTCTCAGATCATATGGTACATGTCAGGTCATCTCCTTCATACAATCCACCTTATTGCTTAATATGGTATCCAACCGAGTGGCAATCAGATTCCGGAGTTCACCTACTTTTCTCAAAATTTTCTCCTTATCCACTTGAAGGCTCAAGATTTGATTATTTAAGGCTATAAATTGCCCTTCAATACTTCTGGATAGAGTTGCATTATGATCAAAGGACTGAGAAATGCCAACAAGCTTTCCCTCGCAAACACTTATCTACTTATCAATATCTATAGTGAACTTAGGCAAGATTTGTATAATTTTTTGGCTTCTGAGGATGTGTCAGAAATAATCTGCTTTCTCTCATTCAATCTCACTCTATCATCTTCAATCATTTTCTGAAATGTTTGCTTCCTAATATCCTTCAATTTATCCAAAACTTTCTGTGTAGTTGTCTTCTCCAAAGAATCAAAATTGGTATTTACATTGCTAATTAGTTGTAGCAATTTACTGGAGGGGTTGTTATTTCAATCTAACTATACATTAGGGGCCACCTTTTGCAAAACATCTATAGACATCAAAATTATCTTTTTATCTTCAATTTCCAACTTCACCAGACCTTGGCTAGCCTGGGCTTGTACTGCAGCTGCGAGCATAAGCTTTTCTACAGGTGGCATCGTTCCAAGATCAATAGAACCATCAAGATTAATAGAAATCTGAGGCAGGGTCCCTATAACTGGAGGAGTGACAATAGTCAGATTAGTTATACATTTTCCTTTGTCAACCTCAACAACCTTAGCTTATGTTGTCTCAGCATCCTTCTTCTCTCCCTTATCCCCTTTATCTGTTGCATTGATGTTGCCACTTGATGCAGTATCAACCTATTGGATTTTAGGGGTTGCATAGCTATCCACCACCGAAGGAACATCACCGGTCCCAGTATTAAGTGGAGTTTTATCCTGGTCTTTCAGATGATCCTTAGACTAAGTTTCAACCTTCTTACTTTCGAAAACACTTTTCTTCTCTTCTAGTTGAGATGACTTGAATGCTTCCTTGTAAAGAGGGTCATTCTGAATTATCTTTGTCATATATCCTTTGTTTCTTTCCTCACCTCCTCCACATTTCCAATCATTAATTTGTTAATCTCATTTTTTCTTCTAAATTCCTTCTTATTGGCCTCTTCAATGAGTTTGTTGATCTCAAATTATGATTCCCCTCTTATCCCTTATAAGAAATACAGTAACTATGTCTTCAAAAGAAGAGATCAAGGAAAAAAGAACCTTAGAGCAACATATGACAATGTTTCAAGAACCTTCTACACTTTGAACTTATCCAAAGTTCGGCGGGTATACCTTCTGTGAATAACTTCACACTTTTAAACGAGATCCATAGTAAACTAGTGTCCAAAAACCAATGGATCTTATCACCTCAACATAAACTAAAATAATAAAGGAAAACTTATGCTCATTTTCAGTATTGACCCTCAAGAGATATAGAAAGAAAACCACAACTGATACCAGTGCCTTATCCAGCCTACAGAATCATCTAAATTTAAACAAGAATTTCACAATTAAACATCCCGATACATCTCATCACTTCGGCTTCTATTAACCCCATACATGCCTAACATATATAAGATTCCTTCCTTGTTAAACTAAACAGTGTTTATCAAATTCAAAGTTTCCAACAAAATAACCTACTGACAGAGATATTTCATGCGTATTTAATTCCCCTCCTAAAGAGGAAAGCTAAGAAACATATCTATAAAGACTGCATTACAATCCATGTTCAATTGAATAACCCTAGATTACCCAAAGGAAACCAGTAAATTATTGAAAGCACACTAGAAGACAACACAAATTCTAGGCTCAAAATTTTATGGTCTGTATATTGATATTCATTTTGAAAAGTCTTACAAAACTCAGAATATTCCCTATAAAAACTAGAAAAACCTAGATATATTTCTGCAGAGTTTCTTTACAAGTTCTTGTGATGATTTTCTAACTAGTCCTAGTATCCATTTATAATAGTATGGATGCATACAAGCTTCAGACCTTTTCCTAAAAAGTTTGTTACAAACCGCAATACTCTCCAAGAAACAGTTACAAGTCCTTTTCAACATCTACGGCCTCTTCTATTTTTTGTTTTGCTGCAACCTCTTCTAACTGCTCTGGAGTATCTTCCTTTTGTTCGACATATTTTCTCTTCCACTCTTGGAACACATCATCATTTGGCCAAGCAAAGATAACAATCTTTTGTTTCATTCCTTCTAGCCTTTTCCAAATGATCCTTAACTACCCAATTTCTTTTTCTATGAAACCATAGTGTGATTTCACTTTTTCAATTTCTTCAACTATTTGGACAAATAGGGATGTATCATAAGTGTTAATAATTTCATTAACCCTTAAGGACAACTTGTGGTCCATCTCTTCTAGCCAGGTCTTCTCTTCTTTCAACTAAATTGGACCTACAAATCCCCCTGGAAATAATTCAAACTTGTGATCTGAATATTCCTTTCTATATAATTGGGTTTTTCTTTTTACACCTGCCCTTTCCTCTGAGAGTATATTCATCTCTTTTATGAACTCACTGGTGGACCTTAGATCATCATTCTCCTCTACACCTACATGGGATGAACACATGAGCTCCAACTCCTTACCTCTAGGCATCCACTTATTAAAGATTGGTTCCAAAGTGGCTTCATCCTCTCTGAATTTGATCAAAACATCCAGAATCCTCTTCATATTAATGTATACAATGGAGGCCTTGGCTGAATCAACAAACTTCAAGATTGTGGCTTTCACCTTTTCTTTATACTTGTTTGCAAACAAGGCTTGAGCTTGTTTCAACTTCTCCAACTCATGTTGGACAGTTTTAGCTGACTGGAAACCGGAAGGCATAGGAGAAGGGGGATATTCTATAATGGGACTAGTAGGAGGGGGTCTTGCTGGAGAGGAAGCTATCATGAGTGTAGAGGATTCACCTGGATGGTGCTGACCTACCAACTGACTCTGAAGTCTAGTAACAATGTTGTCCCTGTTGGCTATTCCTTCTTTGGCTTCATTATAAGCTTTTAAGATGGTCTCCAATTTCAATTGGAGATTAGCTCTTTCTTTTTCCTCGTTCTCTGCTACTACCACACTGAACTTTGCAGTTTCCAAAACTCTGCTTGCACCTTCCACTACCCCTATATCTTGGACTCTCCTAACAACCATGCCTCCTAAGAGACCAGAATCTGATGTGCTTTTCCTCCTTTTGTTCTCATCTTTCTTCAGTGACCATATGGCTAGAGCAGCATTATCCTTACTGAAGGTCACTCCTTCCATTAGCTTTGTTTCCTTCCTCACTGCTTCAAGAACTAGAGCATCAACTATATCCCATTCAGGGAGGATTAACAGACCAACTTTAGACACCATCTCCCTTCCTTTCTCAGGGGTGATACTCTTATTCTCTTCCATCATTTCTTTCTTTATTTCTTCTTCCACCTGAGTTGCATCTCTGAGAGGCTGTTCACTCTTCCTCTATTCACATCTGACCTTGAATTGTTCCATGTTTTACTTCCACACAAATTGCATGAAAGCCCCTATTGTAACAAAATTACTGTCAACCAGGAATTCCTCACTGGCTTGCTTAATAGTAAGGTCTAATTCTTTTCCCCTTAGCTCACCATCAGTCAAGTTCATTTCAGCACTAAGTGGCTCCTCTGGCATCCCTTCTTGGGTCTCCTCATAGGTATAAGAAATCTCACCGAGACTCCCTAACTATAATAATTGTTCAGCCACCGCTTGCTCATCTCCTATGTGGATAGGGGGCTAACATGGAGAATATTGAGGTTCATCAGTTTCAACTTCCTTCCCCACTCTTTGCCTTTTAGGGGAATCTTGGATGTCAATGACATCTTCAATTGCTCTTTTCCCTCTTGAAGTGGAAGGCTCACCTATCACTGGCATCATCATAGTGTACTTTGACTTCTTATGCATTACATAGTCACCAGGTAGGATAGCCTTAGCAAAGGCAGGCTTAGCTAGGACCAACTTAACCCTATTAGGAACATTTTGCATTATAGCCTCTCTTTTTTCTTTGAAGGTCTTCATGAGGTCTTCAAAATAGAGAATCAAGAATTTGATTTTCTCCTCAAAAGGGTTGAAGCTGGAAAGCAGGTCATAGCTACTATCAAATTGATGGATAAAATCAAGTGCCTTCTTATATGCAACCCACTTCTCCTTCCTTAGTTCTTACTCATCTAAGCTGAATTCATTCCTAATTAAATCTTCAGGGAACTAAAATTGATGAGGCCTACCTTTACACACCGCCCTCTTTCTAAACATGCCATTGAAAAAGTCCTCAAGGTCTGCACATCTTGAAACTGCAATTGACAACCTATATGGCTTAAAGAATTCCTCAAAATATTTCCAACCACCTTTGGTGATTACAAAATGGTGGGCCATGGTGATAGTTGGGAAAATGGTCCCCTTACCCCTATTGGTCAGCTCTGCCTCTTGTACTCCTCCAATTTGTCTCAATACTTCTGCAATTCCTATCTTCAATGGGACCTGATAGGGCAATAGATAGGGAGTACCTTTGAAATCATACACTTTGAAAATAGTAGAAATAGGGTACAAATACATGTCTCCCCAATTGTGAACAATCTTAATGCCCTCTGCAAACTCTTTAGGCTTGAGGAATTCCAAAAGAGCCTTAGGAATCCTAGGGTTTTCTGTGCATAAAAGAATTCTAATCTTAGATGCAAAGCATCTATCAAACTTTAGAAAACTAGCATCTTCTCTATCCCAAGATAAGACAGTGCTCCAAAGTTGGACTGGCATCTCTTCCTTATCCTTTACCTTAACCAAGTCCATTTCACTTGCAAAATAGTCAGCACCTTTGAACAAAAACATATGCATTAACAAGGAGTACCATCCAAACAGCCTATCTACCTTACCATTTTTTATCCCTACTAGCCCTGCATGAATTGCATCAGTAAGGTATGGGGCATAATCAAATGTTATTTCCAGGGAGGGGTTTAGAATTTGTGCAATCATTAGCATGTAATGGGTTGGCATGTTTTTCTCAGCATCTTCTCCAAAGATCTAACATAGTGCCCAATACATACCCTTAGCTCTCAGAGTAAACAAATTGAGCGAGAATGGTTCCATTGTACTGGGGCCTACAACTATCAACCCTCCTATCTTAACAAAGAATTCTTTCAATGGGCCACTCCTAAGATGATCCCTTTGTGCATTGTAGACCTAGGCTAATGACTCAAAGTCAATAGGCTCTAACAAATTGGAAGCCTCACTGAGTTTAAACACGTTTCTGAATTCATCATCTTTTATTTCAATTAGGGTTGATCCCTTTACATTCCTGATACATCTTGCTATAGGGTCATAATTCTGTGCAATTAGGGTCAACAAATCTACATCCATGAATACACCAGGGACCACAAGTTTCCCCACATCTAGTTCCCATATGCTATTCAAAGGGGCTGGGGAATGTCTCTGCCCAAAACCTACTTTGAACAGTCCTAAACCTGACACCCCTATTTCAGGGTCCCTTAACCAATTCCCTTTATCATACAGGCCATCTCCAATTCTCAGACGAGGGTTCTTTGGTACTAATTCTTTGGCCTTAGCCTCGGCATTGGTAGACATGGTTAACTATTCTAAAAAATCATCACAAATGTTCCTGTCCTGGTAATTCACTTTTCCTGTCAACTCCCTTCTTGGTGCCATTTTGAATATGCAACTATACCAATTGAAACTAGCACAGACCTCTAATGAAACAATTCACATAGCACAAACTGAAAACAGACCAGAATTATCAAGAAAAGGCACAAAAACTTGTTATTCACCTAAAGAAAAATGACTCAGCACCAATTGCTCTGCAACAGACTTCAATGAAATAATGCTAATAATCAAGTTGATGCGGACTCAAATACAGAAAGTTGGCATTGAATTTCAGGAATTAACTCTGCATGCTTTGCCTATCACCTCACAATTGAATTCACAAACCGAATTCAAAAACAGGCTCCAGCGGGTCATAACTTCTCTGAGTATTTTTCTCTATTTTGCTCTTTCTCTTTTTCACATAACATAAAAACTTTGCACTTTTCTTTCGCAAAGCAACGCTAGCCATTGGATTATGAGAACTTACACTGCCTTTATCTTCGTCTGATCTCTCTCTGTTAGTGTCGGGCCCTACCTTCTTTTTGCTATTTCGCAGGCTTTAACACTCATGCACTTTTTCTTCACGAAGCAACGCCATCCATCAAATCAAGCTTTAACTGCCCAGTCTTTAACTCCAACAATGACTGTCAACCTTACTAACTAACCGTGCCTTGCCTTGATGGCTAACAGTTTTTGCCATTTCGCAGAACTTACGTCGCGTCATCTTCGGGCCATGAAACAACGATGACCGTTGGATTGACCACGAGATGAATATCTTTTAACAGGCTTTAAACCTTTCAAGTGAGCCCTTTAACTCGGAGATCACTTACGTCACCTCGTCACCGATTAACAAAAACCATGTGGCAGTAGGCCATTTGCCCAAGAAGTTACATCGGGTTACATTCTGAATCCGCCACGTGTTGAGCTTCACTGTTCTCCACATAACTGTCATTTGAAACAAGGGGGGCCCTCAACTACCCTTTAGAGCCACGTATACCGGACATGTCATTACTTCACTCTACGAAACACACCTTCTTTCCTGCCAAGTCATGCTTTCATGTGATTGCCACCTGTCTTTCGCCATTTTGCGATGACTAACTTGTGATCATCTTGTCTTCGCGAATCCACGCAGGTCGTTAGATCTCAGGAACCTGCCTGTTGTTTATCCTTTCTATGACCACCTCACCTGGGCCCACCACCTTTTCGCTACTTCATGATAGGTATAACATGTGTATCTTTTGGCTATGAATCAACATGAGTCGTTGATCCTTTTCAACCTGATCACCCTTTAACCAAGGAAGTCGCTCGCCTCTAGGACCCGCCACGTGTTTTTTCCATTTCACAGAACTTACACCACGTGCATCTTATCCAAATGAAACAACGTGAGCCGGTAGATCATGATCAAGATACAGGTGTTTAATCTGATGGCCAACCCACCTCCTAGGCCTGCTTAGGCTTTTCACTAATTCGCGAACATTAACCTGCTAGCAACTTCACTTAACGAAACAATGACAGCTACAAGATTAGCAATGAGTTGCACCATATTTACGGGGCCCGACAAATATTAGAACAAGGTAAAGTAAAGGCGCATAAATTTAAAAAATTAAGGGACCACCTAGGGAAATAACTAAAGGGGGGGACACTTCTCATGACAGACCGACCCTTCTTTAAGTGACAAAAGTAACGCGCGAATAGAATCATAAGGGTTTTTCTCAAAAACTGGAAGGGTTAGAACTCAAACTTAAACCTTCTTCTAACCTAAGACAATCAGAGGCAACAAGGCCATACCAGACTCAATTTTTGTAGACTTCTAACCAATTATGGAACAAGAATATCCATTTTTTAAAATAGTGATAACAGAGTCTCTTGACTTCATCATGAGTAATGCAAGTATAGACATTTATAAGTTCTCTTTCGTTCATCTTCCTGTCAATCTTAATTGCAGTCATTCTTCTTGCATCAATCAGAATATACAAATATTTTGGAATGGTCTTTTCTATTTCAATCAATGTCTTATTAAAGTTTTTGAAATATAGTACAACTGCTTCTTCAACTTTTGTCTTATCGCCTTCATCAAAATTCTCAAAGTATGTTCCAAGATTCCTCAAATTGTCATTCATTATTATTTCATCTATCAACTGATTCGCTGATTTTGCAGGTTGGGTTGCCGCAGCAGGAGCATACTTAGTCTCTTTTTGCGCATGACTTTCCCTTGCTTTCTTCACCACCTCCCGGGTGAGACCCATCTGAACTGCCACTCCCTCTGCCATCTTAGTAACTTTTCTTTATCAGGTAGGAGCAATAAATTACATGTGTAGACTGAGGTCTTTCTCCTTGAAATTACCAATTTTTTGTTCCTTGGGATCCACTGGTTGACTCAGTAGGTGTTGGGCATATGCCTCAAGTGTAACGGAGTCAACTTCATACCCCATGGGCATGATCCATACTATCCTGGGCTCCATTGCTTCCATTAGACATTGATCCTTATCGACCATAAAACAAATGGTTTGCTCATATTTTTCAACAACCTCCTTGGGGGTCCTCTCTTTGTTCTTCATTGCAGCTTGGAAGGTTTTGAAATATGCCCAGAGATCAGATATCCTCATTGTTTCATCTCCAACTCCCCATAATCCTTCTTTGATCTGCATAGCTACCGATCTATCAGAGGCCCATTGTACCTTACCTTTTATACCAGGTATCTTATTTAAGAAGTACAAGGCCAAGCAAATAAGAAGTGTACCATATATGAATCTGTGCTTTTTGTCTTGTTTGATCTTCTTTAGATTTCTCAATAATTCATTCAGGAGGGCAGTGCATACTTAATACCTTTTGTCATCCTTAAGTATCTGGTATGCAGAGTAAATAGCAATACCGGAGATAGAATTGTACCTATTGGATTGGTAAACCTTGTAACTGACTACCGTCGATGCAAACTTTACATCATTCTCCAAGATGTCATTAATAATCATTGCCCTGCTATTGAATTTAATTGATCCTACTTCTTCTATTAATTAAATAAATCTTTATTTATTTAATTAATTCATTAGCCTTTTCTACCCATGACACATGTCATTCATCTCTTAATTCATACACTACCTACCTCTTTCATTATTTTATTATTTCTTCTACCTACCCTCTAATCATAGCCGACCTCCTTTTACACCTCTCAATCTTATCCCTCCATTTCATATTGTGTCTTCTATTTAAGGAGATGCCTTCTTCATTATCAAACCCTAATGAAGCATTCTAATCACTCAGCCTAATCGACAATTTGGAGGACTTGACTACACTACGATCCTACTTGCAACCACATTCCGTTCTTTGTTGAGCTCTTGTGCACATAAAATCTGAGAGCAAATATATCAAGCAAGATCAATGGAGATAAGAAGAATGGAGATCAAAACCCTATTGGACATGTGATGGTATAATCTTTGTGATTTCATGTGATTTGCATTGTCTTAGGTAATCTTCATATGTTATGGTGGATCTTTGTTGATTGTTAGGCTAGGGTTTTGTGGTTGAATTCATTTAGCCTTTCAATATTGTTATTATTGTTATCCATTTTCACCATATACATTTTGGCATGCCCAGTGGGACTTCTTGTCCCTTTGCATTTAACCTTTTTTGTTGCAGATTTTGCATTTTTGAAGTTGCAGATCAGACATTTTTCGACGACATTTTAGGTTTTTCCACGTTTGTGAACATTCGGATCGCGTCTCTGATTTTCAGGAGCGTCTGCGGATACTGGAGTCGCGTCTGTGTTTTTGATAAGTTTTATTTTGCAGGTCTCAGATAGGAGCGTCTGTGTTTTCTAAGCGCGTCTGTGTTGTTTTTTATCGCATCTGTGTCCGATAAGGGCGTCTGTGATTTTTGACCGCGTCTGTGAGTCACAGAACTGCGTCTGTGTCATACAGACGCGTCTGTGTCTTAGGTAATAGCGTCTGTGTTTTGAATGTTTCGAAATTTTCAAATTTTCATTGATTCGGTTTTCGGATTTTGTACTTAGGGTTTCAGATCTGGTTTATTTTTGGACTAACCCTTTCAGATCTAGCTAACTAAGTTGGTGCAGCTCGCCTTGGAAGCTAAAACGTTTTGGTTGAAGGCCCCTCTTTCACAAAGTCTTTTGGGTTTCTAAAATTCACCTAACTTGTGTGCTTGCAGGAAGGGGTGATCATTTGAAACAACCCAAACTACTAACAAATTTTGTTGCAGGTCCTTGGCTAGGGTTTTTGAAATTTTGTTGTGTGCCTTATTTTCATAGACTAGCAAACACTTCCATTGGTGCACTAAAATTGAATCATTGTCTTTTGTGTCTTGAGCAATAGGCTCTTTTTGTTTATTCTTTAGAGGGCCTGTCTTTCCGTGTGGTCATTAGGACTACTAGTGAGAAGAGAACGACCCAAGTGGTAGCGAGGAAAACCCACCTCATCCAAACCACTATAATCAAATGTATTCATGGTGAAAACTATGGATAACGTGTGTTGATTAGTTCATACCGACACTATGTCTCCCCATAAACCCGTTTGATCAAATTTATTTGATCAGTTGTAGGGCGTAACCCCTACCGGCTGGGAGCCTTCTGTATTTACAGAGCTGAAAGTGCCGCATGTATGGCCACACGAGCGGATGCCCTTACTAGCACCATTTTGTTTTAGAGGCCCAAATCCTTCTAGTTGTTGGGGCAGGAGGTCGGACCTCTGGTAGCGGCCCACACACATACGGTTCTTAGTAGAGATACAAAGTTCGCCATGGGGAGTTTTCATGGGGACTGATGCTTGGCTGACCCGAGAAGTGAGTGCTGAGGGTGGAGCCAGTGAGGTCAAGCATCTAAGTATCCGCTCTGAATAGCGTAGCCTCGGGGCTAAAACCCTATGTGGGATCAACAACTATTGTCTTGGCCAGCCATAAGAATTGTGCTTGACTTATGTTAAACATTCAAACCATTCAAGATCAAACAGCAAAACATTGTGTCTTTTGTGTCTTCAAGTGTATGCAAAACAATTTTACATCAAACAACACACTTTTCTTGGATTCATTTTGGAGTCTAAACACTTGCAAACATTGAGTCCTCATCAACATTGTGTCCTCTTGTCACGAAAAATAGTCAAACAGTCAAATTTGGTCACAGCAAAAACAACTTCACAGATTGGAAAAATTGCACGAAGTTTACAGAAACGCGTCTGTGTCTATTTTAACCGCGTCTGAGTCATCTAGGCGCATCTGTGAAGGGCATAATAGCGTCTGTGTGTCTAGCAGCGTCTGCGTCAAACAGAGACACATCTGTGTCTGGAAATCGCGTCTGTGAAGTATACAGTCGCGTCTGTGTCCAGAATTGCAAAAACCTTTACAGTCCAGCAAACATAAACAAGAAAATCACAGAAGCGCGTCTGTGTTAAATAGAGTAGCGTCTGTGTCAGGAAACCGCGTCTGTGCAGTATACAGTCACGTCTGTGTTCAAAATTGCAAAAAAAATTCAAATTCCAACAAACAAGAGGAATCAGTTTCGGAATATTTGAGCTTCCTAGGTTGTTTCTTCAGGTTTCATCTAGCATTCAACCTGACTCTGGGTCTCATACAGTCCATCATTGCTTCACATCTCATTTTACATTCATACTTGTCTAAACTTGAGTCAAAAGGTCACTTGCTTGTCCTCATCATACTTTGTCAACATACTACATACAACTACACTTTGCTAAGTGGTCCCTCATCAAGGTTTCTTACCTTTGGGTCTCATTTGGTCTTACTTAGGGTCAAGGTCAGCTTACCTCATCAAGAGAAACTATCCTCTCTTTGGAAGTCACACCTACTCTACTACATACATACTTGGTCTTACACTTTGGACATTGCAAGTAAACTTCAGACTCATTTATGCTCCATACAACTCTTGGTCTTCCATACTCTTTCCATTTTTCATCTAGTCTTACACATCTTGGTCAAACACCTAGTTCATGGTTGAAACCCGTCTTCAAAAATCTAGGAGAAAAGCTAAAGAAGCTCAAGAGTCCACCAACATGAGTTCTTATGAGTATGACAATGATTTGTTTTTCAATCCTGAGCACACTCCAATGCCTGACATGGATGTTTATAGACACATTCCAAATGTGGAAAACGCAGACACTACAAACAACAAGGCTACACACAATGACAATGTGGACAACTTTTCAATACAATCAGCAGATATAGAAGAATCCATAATGAATCCTCATTTCAATAGATTGGTTGAAGAGATAATGAAGAGGGATAGACAATACTTCTTACACATGATGGCACAAAGTGGAGCTAAAATACCTCATGACTTTGACATGTCTCAACTTATGGAAAACCGACCCTCGCAACAAACTCACGCCAACATGGATCAAAGGAGACCCAATAGTGGAGGAAATAGAGGACCACACATGGTACCTGAATCACCATCAGCTTTGCTTCAAAAACCAGAGGTCTCACATACACATGGTCAAACATATGATACTTACCTTCGAAGACCATTATGGAAGCCTTATGCAGATAGATATGCTCAATCACATGCTCAAGCTATGGATCAATCAAAACAAGTGGACACCCAAAGGCATTCTCAAAATTTGGACACAAGGAAACCTCATGTCAAATTTGGGGGCAACACAATAGAACCCGACGTGCCTATAGAATATGGTATATATGCACAAAATAGATATGGGGTTCCTCAACATGAAGCTATACCAAGTGCTCCCTATATGCTGCATCAATATAGACCTCCTCCATATGAACATGTCTATGATCAATATCATCCATACATGCAACAAGCTCCTCCTCAAATTGGTGCCCCAAACATGGGGTATGCTACAAGAAATCGATCGCCACCTAAGAATAATTTGGAGCAACAAATCAGAGATTTACAAAAGAAAATGGAGGACATGAGTACACCAAAACCAACATACACTATGAGAGACATATGTCCTTATCCATTTGATAAGAGCATTCCAATGCCTCCATTCCCTGCACACTTTGTGACACCAAAATTTGACAAGTATAGAGGAAAAGGAGACCCCAAGGCACACATACGACAATTTTTCACAGCCTGCATTGAGGTAGCGGCAGAAGAAACATATTTGATGAGATTGTTCCCACAAAGTTTAGGCGATCAAGCTATGGAATGGTTCTCTCAACTACCGCCTGGTATAAAGTCATGGGGTGACTTAGCAGAGGCATTTATTCAGCATTTCTCCTACAATATAGAGACAGATATCTCAGTCACTACTTTGTGCAATACTAAGCAAAAAGAAGGAGAATCTTTTGCATCATTTTTACAAAGATGGAGAAATCTAGCTAGCAGATGCTCTTGCGAAATTCCACAGAAACAAATGGTAGAAATGTTCACTCAAAACGTTAACAAGGATATTGGCTATGATCTAAGGAAAGCTTGTTTGTCCACCTTCAAGGATGTTATTGAAAAGGGTTTAGCAACAGAAAAGGTCTTAATTGAACAAGGAGTCATCAAGCTATTCAAGGAAAACAAAGATGACTTTAAAGGAAAAGACAAGCCAAGATTTTGGAATAAAAACAAGAACACAGTCAATGATGGCGTTGTTTATGCCAATACAGTGAGACCCAAGTTCATCTTTTCAGAATCAAGTTCTACAAACAATCAAGTGAATACTCAAACAACTTCTAGATCACGAAGGAAGTACACTCCATTAGGAGAACCACTTGAATCAGTCTTCAAAAAGCTAGTGGCAAACAAAGTGATCACAGTTGCAGATTTTCCTCCATATGAACCAAAGGTCAAACCAAATTGGTGGAATGATGATGAGTATTGTGAGTTTCATAAGAGAAAGGGTCATAAGACAGGAAATTGCCATCGACTGAAGAATATCATGCAAGATCTCATTGATAGAGGTGACATTGAGATTGAGGGACATTCGTCTAATCAAGAACATGAGATGTTTAAGGAACCATTCCCAAAGCATGACAAAGGAAAAGCCCAAGTCACAGATGAACAGGCCAACTATACTAGAGCACCTTACAACTATGACTCAACTATCAATCACATCTCAATGGATAATCATATATCTACTATTACCATCAAGAACAAAAATCCTGAGAATTCTACCCAGAGACCCAAGATTGTCTTAAAAGGTGTTGGATCTTCTTCCGAACCTACCTCTGAATGTCATGTTACAACCCGTCGAGGTAAAATCATTTTGCAAGGTGCTCCAGCCAAGAACACCACTTCCTCATCAACCAAACCTGAGTATGACCTTGTAGAACATTTAGGGAAGACACCCGCGCTCATCTCCATCCTTGAGCTATTACGCATATCCCTCGCACATAAAGCCATTCTTGACAAAACCTTGAGAGACACCATCATTCCTACTGATCTGAACGTGGACCAATTTCAAGCCATGGTGGGATACCTTTCCATTCCACACTCCCTTACTTTCACAGAAGCTGATGACGCCTCCGTAAGTTAGCCACATAATGCACCATTACACATTGAAGCCTTCATACACAAACATAGAATCAAACGAGTCCTGATAGATGGAGGAGCTGGTCTAAACATTTGTACATTGAGCACCATTAAACAATTGGGATATTTCGATAAAGCTGTGAATTCAAAGAACCAAATTACCATCAAGGCATATGATGATGAAGAACACTCATCCAAGGGCACGGTCACCTTACCTCTAAGAATTGGGCCAGTTACAAAGGATGTGGTTTGTCAGGTCCTGGATTTAGATCTCACTTATAATATATTGCTAGGACATCCTTGGATTCATGAAATGAGGGCAGTCCCATCGACATATCACCAATGCATTAAGTTTCCTCATAATGGAGTCGAGGTAACAGTTAACGGTGATCCTAATCCGTTCATATATTGCAATAACCTGAGATCACATACGGAGACCATCATTCCCAGTAATCATGAAGTTGTTCCTTCTTCGGCATACATTGACCCTGAGTCATTAAAACCTTCGACATCAAAACAAGGTGAACTTAAAGGCAAATTTCAAGACAAAGGCATGGGAGAATACACTTTAAATCAGACTATGTATTTATGACAAGTCATGAGATCTCCAAAAGAATATGGAAGGCCACATCCTAACAAGCAAATATCCATCATGACGCTCAAATGGGATCCTACTACCTTTCAAAGATGGGGTGAATTGGAAGAGGAAGATTTATACAAAATGCTCTATAAAGACATTGAAGATGACACACATGATCAGATCAATATACCTTGTGAGAAATATGGCAAAGGCTTCAAGATTCTACAAAAATTTGGGTATGATGGAAAAAGCCCTCTTGGGTTACGCAAAGAAGGCATCATGGAACCCCTACAACCTGAATTGACTGTAAGAAGAGAACGCTCAAAGGGACTTGGTTTTCTGACTTCCAAGATCCACACTAAAAGGACAGAAGAGGCATCACGAATCAAAATTGCCAAAATTCAACAAGAGGATGGCTATTCCACAGACTCCAATGAATGGGAATGGGGTTCAGACAAATCCTCCAGTGACTACGAGCTCACCGAGACATTCAGAGAGCCAGATGAACCCACAGAAGAGGAGGAGTTTTATAACAAATTCAGAGTTGGTCAAGAAACAACCCATGAGGAGTCTACACAGTCCTTGTCTCAAGGTTCCAGGTTGAAATCACATAGGATGAGAACACCTGTTCCGGAATGCGCTACTAGTAATGATAATTTGGATTCGCTTGCGATCGAAACTGATGAGGAGAGTGCCATCGATGACCTCGATGATTGCCTCGATATACCCGAATATAACCATATCTTCACTCTTAGCCCTGCAAACTCTGAAAACATTAAAGGCCTTCCCCTTGTTCACCACCAACTCATTGACTGGGATTATGAAGGACCAGCACAATTTGACACATTTCAGAATGACGAAGCTATTATTGACTATCTTGGCATACGAGATGATCTTCCCCCTGGGGACCACAAAGTAGGATACACCATAGAACTCAACAACATGGCATATTTTGGTGAGGGTGTCGGACCTTCCAGTCACAAAAATGTGAAAATAAGAACAAATCAAGGGTCTTATGGCGAAAACCACACTGTGGCACTATCTGACCCCAAAAAAGTAAAAGAAAGGACGTATCTGAGGGCGAAAACCTCTCTGAGGCACCCGAAGATGGAAGGCTTGACATTCTCCCAGCATCTTATGAGGAAAAGTCATCCATGTTGGTAGAGGAGACTATCAAAACAAACATTGGTACAGAAGAGGTTCCACACAACATATTCCTGGCTCAATCATTAACAGAGTCCGAAAGATCAAAATTCATAAGCTTCTTCAAAGAATGACAAATCAACTTTGCATGGTCATACGCTGATATGCCTGGACTGGATCCAGATTTGGTAATGCATCATTTGACAGTCAAACTGGGGGCAAAGCCAGTGAAACAGAAATTAAGGAAAATGCATCCACAAGTGGCATTACTAGTCAAAGCAGAGCTTGAGAAATTACTTGATGTCAGATTCATACGCCCAATTGATTACCCCGAATGGATCTCCAATTTGGTACCTGTCAGTAAACCAGATCGCAGCATTAGAATTTGCACAGATTTCAGAGACATCAACAAAGCTTGTCCAAAGGATGACTTCCCATTACCAAACATTGACTTGATTGTTGATCTCACAGCAGGTCATGAAATGCTATCATTAATGGATGGATTCTCTGGCTATAATCAGATAAGAATTGCACCCGAGGATCAACATAAAACATCATTCACTTGTCCGTGGGGAACTTTCTGTTGGAATGTCATGCCGTTTGGGCTAAAAAATGCAGGTGCTACATATCAAAGAGCTATGACTACTATTTTTCATGATCTCATGCATGTAACTGTGGAAGATTATGTTGACGATCTCTTGGTCAAATCAATAGACAGAAATACACATTTGGACATACTTTCAGTTGCCTTTGATCGGTTGGAAAAATACAAAGTAAGATTAAACCCTAAGAAATGTGTCTTTGGAGTAACCTCTGGGAAGCTCCTAGGATTCATTGTATCCAAGAGAGGAATTGAAGCAGATCTAGCAAAAGTCAAAGCTATCTTGGAAATGCAACCACCAAGAAATATCAGTCAACTTCGATCCTTACAAGGCAGACTCCAGTCCATACGAAGATTCATAGCACAACTGGCGGATAAGTGCAATCCTTTTCAACACTTGCTACATAAAAACATCAAATTCAAATGGGATGATAACTATCAACAGGCTTTCCAGATGCTCAAAGACTATCTCCTAAATCCACCAGTTCTGATGCCACCAGTTCCAGATCAACCACTATTACTATACATATCAGCTACTCCAACAGCACTGGGGACACTCCTAGCGCAACAAATAGCTGACGGAAAGGAAAAAGCAGTATACTATATCAGTCGCACATTGGTGGAATATGAGCTAAACTACACACCAATCAAGCGTGCATGTCTTGCTGTGGTCTTTGCTTCACAGAAATTATGACATTATATGCTCACTCACAAGACTGAGTTGATTGCAAGAATTGATCCATTAAAATGCCTTCTCAACAAAGCTACACTTACTGGGTGACTGGCCAAGTGGGTAATGATCCTGAGTGAATTCGACATCGAGTATGTGGATAGAAAAGCAATAAAAGGACAAGCCATCGCAGATCAATTAGCAGATGCTCCCATGATAGATGATGTTCCTTTAAATTCAGAATTTCCAGATGAATCCATTTTAATAGTGTCACGTGCAAAGCCATGGCAATTGTACTTCGATGGCTCATACACACAGCATGGGGCAGGAGCTGGCATCCTCTTTATAACTCCTCAAGGTGATTCTATACCAAAATCATACCGCTTATCATTTCCTTGCACCAACAATATAGCGGAATATGAGGCATTAACAACAGGATTACGAATTGTAGTTCAGTGGAAGATCCAAGAACTTCGTGTTTTTGGGGATTCTCAACTTGTCATCCGTCAAGCAACTGATGATTACCAAACAAAAGATGAAAAATTACTCCCTTACAAGCAAATGGTGGATAATCTGAAACAGCACTTTACAAAGATAGACTTTGAGCAGATACCAAGAGAGCAGAATCGCACCGCAAATGCCATGGCTACAATTGCTTCACTAATTGATCTACCTCAAAATGAAACCTGCTATGAGTTCCTGGTAGACAACCTGTTGGTTCCTTCATATGAGATAATGCCTACTGAGATGATATGCGTTGTTGGTCCTAAATCCCAGTTATATGGCTCCATCTTCACATACCTTCACGACAATATCTTACCTCCTGATCTATCAAACAACCAACGCCGCACTTTCATTCGCCAATCCTCTCGATATGTCATTTTAGCTGATATCCTATACCGGCGAGGTCTAGATGGCACTCTTCTTAGATGTCTAGAAAGCGACGAAGCTCAGATTGCATTACGTGAAGTGCATGAAGGGATATGTGGTCCACATGCTAGTGGTCCTACCTTGGCCAAGAAACTCATTAGGACTAGATATTACTGGCCCAATATGGAAAAAGACTCATATCAGTTTGTCAAGAAATGTAAGCAATGTCAAATTCATGGAGACCTCATACATGCGCCGGCACAAGAACTACAACCACTTGCGTCTCCTTGGCCCTTTTGTCAGTGGGGACTCGATCTCATAGGCAAGATTCACCCTCCTTCTTCCAATGGTCATAAATTCATTATCACTGCCACAGAGTATTTCACAAAATGGATTGAAGCCGTGCCTCTCACACACGTCACTGGAAAAAAAATTGCTACTTTTATCCTTAACTATATCATTTGCCGATATGGTATTCCTAAGTCCATTATTACTGATAACGGGCATCCCTTCAAAAATCAGGATGTTCGTGAACTCTGTGACCGCTTTCATATTTCCCATCGTTTCTCCACACCATATTACCCCCAAGGTAATGGCCAAGCTGAGGCATCTAATAAAACAATTCTTAAAATCAGTCGACGACGCTGGCCGTAACTGGCATATCCAACTCAATCCTGCACTTTGGGCCTACCGCACAAGTGTCCGCACACCTACAGGAGCTACACCATATTCACTTGTCTACGGCGCTAAAGCCATCTTACCTATTGAGGTCGAGCTACCCTCTTTACGGGTCTCTTTGCAAAACATCATCACTGATGAAGACTACAGGGTCTCTCGCTTACAAGAACTAGAACTGTTGGATGAACGGAGACAAATTGCTTTTAATCATCTCAAGGCTTACCAACAACGAATGAGTCATAGCTACAATCACAAGGTCAAGCCTCGCACATTTGAGGTAGGTGACTTGGTTCTTAGAGAAAACCCCAAGAATCAGCAAGACAGAGAGAAGAAGGGCAAGTTTGAACCAAACTGGCTTGGTCCTTACATCATCACAGCAGTATATGGCTCTGGGGCATATCAGCTCTCTACTACAGAAGGTGAACCTTTGGAGGATCCTATCAACAGCATGCACCTTCGTAGGTTCTACACATAGCTCTTCAGAGTATCCTAATTCAAAAATAAAAAAAATAAAAAAAAATAAAAAAATTTCAAAAATACAAAAAAAATTTATAAAACAAAAAAATCGTTACTTGGTGAAAACCTGGCAAACAGGCGCCTTGTGACACAAAAAAAATTGAGAAATCCAAAAAAGTAAAGAGAAATAATTTCGTCCAACGGTGAAAACCACTTCGGTGGTACCCTGGACAAGTACCATGGTGAAAACTGGGTTCCCAGCGCCATGCGTAGAGACTTTGCTCCTCCCTCCTTCAGGATTCACTTTCATCCTTTCACTTTGCACACACTCACGACCAATTCGTTCATAATAAACTTACCCAGTCCCATCATGGCTTGTTATTGATCTACCTAAGATTGGTTAGCCATTCATAATAAACCTCCCTTTTCACATCCCTTTCCATCCATAACAAATCAGATCCTATCTGTGGCTAAGGTAAAATCCTACGTCTAGTGATGGGTGTGGAACTGAGAACACCACATGTTTCGAGGAGTACAGTTTCTTCCAGCTTTCTTCAGTCTATTCGTGCACAATCCGCAATAAAGCAACATCTGCATCACAGATCCGCAATAAAGTTTCATCTTCTCTGCAATAAAGTATCAGTTTCATGGATTCAGTCAGTTTCAGATAAGACACAACAGCAACAATGGGCTTCAACAAATCAAATCTTTCAACAGACTCAGACAACATTATGGTTCAATTCTATCTATCCTTTCTGTGAAAGTAGACATTGTGACCACAATCAAATAAGACTTATACAAGTGACAAGAGACACAAACTTGAGGACTACAGTGGGTGTTGGTGTCGAGTCTTGGTTTTCTTTTGATTTTATCTTTCTGGTGACATGTCTTTTAGCTTTTCCAGGATGTCTTTGACTAGAAAGGCGAGGATGGGGTATCGTCACCTATTTGTATTTGCTGTCTGTGGATTGTCTCTTAGTAATGCTATGACTTGTTCAAGGATATGAGGACACTATGAGTCTAGTATGAATTGGGGCATCCCTTGTTTGTGACTGTCTTATCTCCATGCAAACAGGTACAATGACTTTCTGGGTCAAACATATGCCTCGATTGTCATAACCTATTTTGCCATAACAAAGCTCAATGATGATAACGCACGAGAAGCTCTTTCACTTTCATATCTTCTGTCTTCCATCCCCCCTTTCTTGATTGACTTCCATCATCCTTCTCGAGTCCATGTAGCCTGCTATCACATGACTAAGTATAATGACACACCAAAAACATTTGCATTTCATGTAGCTGCACCTACATTACCACATATAAGCATTTCATACATACATATAGATATCACAACTGCATCACATCCTGCACACAACACCTGTTAGCACAATTTACATTTGCATTATCATATTCATCTGCATTACTTACATTCACATTTGCATCATGCATACACATATAAAACATAAACGAATGAAAAAAAATAAAATATATTGCATTGCATCATATACATATTTGCATCCATATCATAAGCATCACATAAGAACATCTCATCACATAGGTACACATGCATATAGCTACCGCAAAGATGCATCATCTCATATATATATATATAAAGTATCATGATACAATGATGTCAAAATCATATGGCTACAATCACCCGTAGCTGTCTACATCATTATACAAAATGGTACAAAACTGATACAGAGGAATTCACTGATCACTCCTGCCAACACTATGGGTAGTGCTAATCCTATCCATGTCATGGTATCCCATGCCAGGTGTCCCACCCTCATCTCCAGTCTTGGATCCTAGAACACTCATCTAAGGGCATCCCTGTCTCCGTCTTGATCGTACGGAATCAGCTCCCCATCAATCGATTTCCGCATAATCCTATATACATCCTCCAGGGTGACTGTCATCTCACCCATCGGCAGATGAAACATGCACGTCTCAGAGTGCCATCTCTCAACTAGTGCAGTCAGCAAACCCATGTTTTCCCAAAACTCAGGCACGTACAGCACATGTCTCAAACCCATCTCCTCGATGGCAGGTCTGTCCTTGAGTAACAACTCAGGTCGCAACCTCTGCGTCGACGGGAATCTCTCTCGTGACTCTAGCATCGGCAAATACTCCTGCAGTCAAACAACTCAATCATGTTAGTTATAGTGGCATTCACTGTTTATCACAAAATGCTACTTTTTATCTAAATGCATATGGCTATCTACCCTAGTGACACTCACTGTTCATCACAAAGTGTTTCTATTTATCCTAGTGGTACTCCCTGTTCATCACAAAGTACTACGTGTGTGACACTCCCTGTTCATCACAAAGTGTTACTCACATTCGCACTCCCTGTTCATCACAAAGTGCTGCTCATATTTTAGTACTCCCTGTTCATCACAAAGTACTCTATCTTGGTACTCACTGTTCATCACAAAGTGCCTTGATCTATCCTAGTCTTCCTAGAGGACCTGCTTGAGTGTATCCTCTCAGTAGCTTATCCAATCGACAACGTATGTTCATCACAAAACTGTCGATTTGACCTAGAAGACACAAATTCACATTTTTGGACACAAACGAATTTTCCTGACATAAACGTGCATTTATTACATTACCTAGCATGCATTAATGACAAAATTAAATGCGTCAAAGTACGAGGAGGTTTGGTGGTACTCACCGGCTCTCCTGCCTCTGCTGGCCTCTGGAATCGGCAAACATGGTCGAATCTATGCATGGAAGCCATCGCTTCTGACTGCTCCTGCTCTTTTCTCGCTCTGCACTTTGCTCTTGTGAATGTGTAGATGACAATGAGGATGTCTTTTGCCCGTGGTCTATCTTATAGCCTACCCTAGCCCTCGCCTTCATTTCCCAAGTCAGTCTTCATTATCCCGTGACTTTGTCACTTTATCCGACCATTCCATTCTAGCCTTTCTTTCTTATCGAGAGATTGTCTGCAATCTTTCCAGACTTTTTCATCCAATCTCTCGAGGGGGCATATCATTCCCATTCTAGGGCAACTCTGTATCAGTTCATCTTATCTTCTTTGAAACAACGCGACAAGCCGCATTGTCTCAAAGAGGGGCAAAATGTAGACACCTAAAATTGTCCAGTCTAATTAAATAAATATTTTATTTATTTAATTAAATAAATCTTTATTTATTTAATTAATTCATTTATCCTCTTCTAGCCTTATTTCTCATTTAAATAAATACATTTATTTATTTAAATTATCCTTTTCCTAAATTAAATAAATATTTTATTTATTTAATTGATCCTACTTCTTCTATTAATTAAATAAATCTTTATTTATTTAATTAATTCATTAGCCTTTTCTACCCATGACACATGTCATTCATCTCTTAATTCATACACTACCTACCTCTTTCATTATTTTATTATTTCTTCTACCTACCCTCTAATCATAGCCGACCTCCTTTTACACCTCTCAATCTTATCCCTCCATTTCATATTGTGTCTTCTATTTAAGGAGATGCCTTCTTCATTATCAAACCCTAATGAAGCATTCTAATCACTCAGCCTAATCGACAATTTGGAGGACTTGACTACACTACGATCCTACTTGCAACCACATTCTGTTCTTTGTTGAGCTCTTGTGCACATAAAATTTGAGAGCAAATATATCAAGCAAGATCAATGGAGATAGGAAGAATGGAGATCAAAACCCTATTGGACATGTGATGGTATAATCTTTGTGATTTCATGTGATTTGCATTGTCTTAGGTAATCTTCATATGTTATGGTGGATCTTTGTTGATTGTTAGGCTAGGGTTTTGTGGTTGAATTCATTTAGCCTTTCAATATTGTTATTATTGTTATCCATTTTCACCATATACAGTGGCTATGATCATGTCATTTGACACTTTCCTCAGACTAGGCATGTCATCGGTTTCATCTAGGTTAGTTACGGCTAAGATCGCCTGCTTGGTGATTTTGTGTGGCCTATCAATCTATATAAACTCATCATGTACCCAGCTAAGAATGTACCAGATCCACTCTACCTCATCGAATAATGAAAAATGCACGGCCTGTGATAAACCCTTGTCTTGAAGCACATTGTATTCTGGTTTGAGATTTCCCAAACCATCAACCAAATGGTTGTTGCAAAGATCCAGCATATCTGCGTTTCCAAGTTCCTTGAGATTGCAGTGAATGTAATCCCTAATGTCTTCATTGTGGAGAACACTGTAGGGCATGGATGAAAAAACACCTTATGGATCATCCTCAACCAACTTAAAAGGGTGTTTCTTGAAAACTATTCAGGACCTATCCTTAATCTCAACCACCAATGGGGTAGCAACACCAGAAGTTGAAGCCATTTCAAATGCTAGGTCTTGTTGAAGCGAAGAAATTGCAAATCAAAATGTTGAAAGTTAAAGGTGATGCTGAACTTATTGTGAAGCAAGTAAGAGGTTTATTCACTATTAAAAATGAGAGATTGAGACATTACAGAAACTGTATTTGGGACGAGATTGAAGCATTTGATGCTTTCTCAATCGAAGCAGTACCAAGGAATTCAACTCGAAGGCTAATTCTTTGGCGGTATCTGCAGCTTTATTGGTGCCTCATCCTAATTTCACAACTAATATCTATAGGGTAGAATTGGTTTATAGACCGAGGGCGCCTGACAATTCTGAATCCTGGCAGGTGTTAAAAAATGATAAGCAAATTCAGAATTTTTTACGGTGTGCTGATATTTTCACATCCTTGTTTTATGAAGGATCGGAAGAAAGTTGTAAAGATTTTTCTCCCTATTGACTAGAGGAACTACATGATGAGGTGTTATAGTTAAAAGGAAATAAAATCCCAAAAGGATTGGTTTCTCTTGAACATCTTTTTGATAGAAAGGATGGGTATGTTAAGCAAGGGGAGAAAGAGACTCCTGTAATTCAAAACTATGGTGAGTATGAGCGAATCAACATTGGTACTGAGGAGGATCCTAAATTTGTTAATTTGGGAAAATATTGTTTTGAAGAGGAGAAGAGGAGCTTCATCAGCCTGTTGATTGAGTTCAAAGATGTTTTTGCATGGTGCTAAGATGATTTAAAGAATTTCAGAGATGGTAAGTTCCAACATCACATTCCTTTGAAACCTGGCGTCAATCCTTTCAGGCAGAATTTGAGGAACTTTAATCCAAAGGTAGCAGAAGCGATCTTTCATGATGTACACAAGATGTTGAAGGCCTAAATTATTTATCCTATACATCATTCTACCTCGATTGCTAATATTGTCCCTATTCGGAAGAAAAATGGTGAAATACGAATCTGTGTTGATTTCAGAAACTTGAACCTAGCAAGCCTGAAGGATAATTATCCTCTGCCAGCAATGGATCATATATTACAAACTGTTTCAAAATCAGAGATGATGTCCATGTTGGATGGCTTCTCTGGATATAACCAAATCAGTGTCTCGAAGCAAGATCAACACAAAACAACCTTTATAACTCCCTGGGGCACCTTTGCATATAATAGGATGCCTTTCGGATTGATTAATGCAGGGTCAATGTTTCAGAGGGCGATGGATCTTTCCTTTGGACATTTGAGGGATAAGATCATTGTAATATATTTAGATGATTTGACTGTGTTCTCTAGGAAGAGAAAACATCATCTGCAATATTTGAGGAAAGTTTTGATGAGATGCAGAGAGCATGGAGTGTCATTAAATCCTAAAAAGTCTTTTTTTGGCGTCACAAAAGGAAAACTTCTTGGACATATTGTTTCAAAGGAGGGAGTAAAGGTGGATCTGGAGAGAGTAAAAGCAATACAACAACTCAGCCTTCCTTCCAACAAAAATGGAGTGAGGTCCTTCTTTGGACAGGTGAACTTTCTAAGACGTTTTATTCCCGATTTTGCTGAGACTATTAAATATATTGTAAGTATGATGAGTGAGAAAGTATTTTTTAAGTGGAATGGGGAAGGTAAAAGGGCTTTTGAAGAAATAAAAAGAGCAATTGTGCATGCACCTACTTTGGTTAATCCAGATTTTAGTAAAGATTTTATTATTTATTGTTATGCATCAGAGCATACTATGTCTGGAATTTTAGTGCAAAAAGGTGAAGATAATGAGGAAGTCCCAATCTCCTTCATGAGTGTACCTCTTAAGAAGCATGAGTTAAAATACTCGTAGATAGAAAAGAAAGTTTATGCAGTAGTGAAAGCCATAAAACAATTCAGGTACTATATACTTCATTCACATGCAACTGTCTTTGTTCCGAACTCTGGAGTGAAAAGTATTTTAACCCAGCAAGATGTTGGTATCAATAATAGAGCATCTTGGGTCTCTAAGATTCAGGAGTTCAATTTAGACATTAAGCCCACTAAGTTGGTCAGAGGACAAGGCCTTTGTAAACTAATGGCGGAGAGCAAGTTTGAAGAGGAGGAGAATCTGCCCTTAACTTTATTTGTTAGTCATTGGGATTCCTGGTTCATCGATGTTGCCTATTATCTCACTTATGGAGACTGTCTAGATCAAAATTTGAAGCTAAAAGCTGCAAAGTACGTTATCTTTGATGATATACTGTACAAGAAGGGTTTGGACGACACCTTTTTCAGGTGTGTAGATAAGCCGCATCTTTACTGAAAACTTTTCATGATGAGGTGTGCAGTGGTCATTTCTCTTCTACGGTGACTGCATATAAAATCTTGAGGAACTATTACCATTGGCCAGGAATGTTCAAAGATGCGTATACTTGGGTGGCGAAGTGTGAAAAGTGCATATTGTTTACACGTAATCCCCAGTTGGCTGCCTTGCCTTTAAGACCTATAGTGATTGAAAAACCCTTTAGACAATGGGGATTAGATTTCATTGGTCCTTTGAACCCAACCTCCAGTGCAGGTTACACTCACATATCAACAGCAATGGATTATTTTACTAAGTGGGTGGAAGCTATCCCTGTGAAAAAGACCACTTCAGAGGTTGTGTGTGTGTTCCTTAAGGACAATATTCTTGTCAGGTTCGGGGTTCCTCATAAAATAGTCACAGATAATGCATCAAATTTCTCTTCATCTAAATTAGTTTTATTTTGCTATGATCATGGAATTTCTTCAGTGCATGCTTCTGATTATTATCCATAGGGTAACGGCCAAGTAGAATCCAGTAACAAAAATTGATTAACATCATGAAGAAGTTGGTTAGCAAAAATTTAAGAGACTGGCATAAGAAGTTGCATGAAGCACTATGGGCAGATCAAACCTCACCTAAGAGAGCTATAGGGATGTCTCCTTTTGAGTTCATATATGGCATTGGTGCCCAAATCTCTCTTCCTCTAGAATTAGCATCTTCCAAATTGCAGACTGTAGTAGAAGATGCATTCTTTCAAAGCTCTTTTGAGAAGAGAATTATGTACTTAATTAAGATCGAGAAAGAAAGGGAAAAGCTGGTCGACAGGATTACAGAACAACAGATGAGGGTGAAAATTGTTTGATCAAAAGGAAAGACCCAGGAAGTTCATGGAAGGTGATCTGGAATTATTATGGGATAAACGGAGGGAGCCGAAAGGTGCCCATGGCAAATTCGAGTCACTGTGGAAAGGACCTTATGTAATTCATGAGGTAAACGGTCCCAATTCTTTTAAACTTGCTTATTAGGATGGCTTTGAACTACCCCTGTCCTATAACGGGCAGGACTTAAAATTGTATCAATTGTAAGCTGGAGTCCCCTACCAGTTTGTGCATACAGTTTTTGTTGTGTTTAGCTTAGGTGTGTGAGTTTTGGTATGAGTTGGGCCTTACTTTTAAGTCATTTGTGAAACCAGGGATTCTGGAATTCATTGCTTGGTACTTTACAGTTCCATTCCCCATGCAGAGCCAATGTTGGTGGTTCATATAAACATTTTAATATCGCCTTATTGAGTCATGTCCATAACTAGTCCTTTGGACGAGTTGTGTTTCTTGAATTTTCTGTGCAATTCAGTCTTTGCAGTCTTCTTTATTTAAGTTTCACTGTGTTGAACTTGAACCTTGAATTTGAACCTTTTGGGTTCAAGGTTCAAAGTTCAAAGGCCATCATGTTAAAGTTTATTTCCCCGCGGGGCTTTATAAGTTTGTTTCAGTGTTTGTCCGTGTTTAGCATTGGTTGAACCTTGAACTTAAACCTTTCGGGTTCAAGGTTCAAAGTTTAATATTTGTCATGTATATGTTTTTGCATTGTTGTTCTTCAAGGTTCAAAGTTCAATGTTTGATTTCTTGCAAATCATATGACTTTTCATAAGGTGGCGACGCAGATTTTAAGGAACGGTTAATGGTGGAAGAAAAAGGGAATATTCTTTCTTAATGATTTAAAAGTTGTCATTTATAGCAAGTATGGCATGGGAATCCGTGTTTTCAAATATGAAGTGACTTGTTATTAAATGTATGCTCGTTTGCGATCATTTCAGAGTAATGTCGCACGAGTGAAGAGTAATGATGATAACTTATGGAAATCATGAGTAATATTTTCTCGGCTATTTTAAATTGAGCAGTTGTCTTGTCGAGATTGTCATTTGTGAAACATAAGTTTTAAGGAGAGTTTTTGGAGCGAAAGAAAAATAGACTGTGACAGGGGTTTTGTAGATGACAAAGGAAGGTATGTTCAATGACCTTCCTAATAGCTAAATGTTTTAAAAGATCTGGGTATATTGTTTAGCTACTTGTTTCTATTTTACCTGTTTTCTACTTTATCTGAGTTGATTGGGAAAAGATTATGGGTTAAGAATGAGGTCAACTTTGCCTAAATTAGAGAACTCTTCTTCCTGTGTGAGTTCCTTACCAGAGGTAGTTGATATGACTCTAATTCAATTAGATTAAGATGTTTTCTTAGAAAGAGTGAGGAACCCAACTGCTGATTCTATGCTGAAAGATATTGCACAAGGTGGTTTATTGGAAGCGGCGGCATTTCCCACAGTTGTCCCTTGTCCTAAGTTGGTTTTAGAGTGCATGAATCACTATGACAAGGTTAACAAGTGCATTAGGAGAAATAATGGTGAGGTTTTGTTGTCTATTGATAGAGAGACAGTATTGGCGGCCATGGGTATCCCACATCGGGAACCCTGTGAGGATTGGACTATTGGAAAGTCTTATGGGATTTATTCCGAGAAGAAGCAATATTACAGAACCATTATTGCACGAAATTGGCTTTTGAAGTATCAAAAGGGCAGCTCAAGGCTACCAAGGCCATTAACTCAAGAGCGCTTGATTCCTAAAATCATGGATTTGGTAATAATGTTGAGCAGAATTAGGGGAAATTCACACTCCTTTTATTGGGAGGAATGGATGTATTTCTTTATCCAAGTTGCTCTCAAAAAAAACTAGTTCATTGACTAGGGCACAGTAATTGCAAAAAAGCTGCATGAGGGTTTGAGCAATTACACTGGGATTTCAAATTTTTATATGTCTTCATATTTGTTCTACATGTTAGCCTGTGTGAGGGAGTGGCCTGGACTGTTCCATATAAAATGGGTTTAGGGTACAAAAATCTATGAATACCACCCCCATTTGACCCAAAAAGGACATGTTGACAATTACCTTTGCTGGAATGATATATTTGCTGGGAGGTTATCTTTTGAGTTACAAAGTAATTTGCATAGGAGAATGTTGGTTGAAGCTATTGAATTAATCAAAAACTATGGTAGATTCTTTATTCAATTTATTCACTTCACTTATATAAGGGTTGGAGGCTTTAAAGGTGAACCCTTTAGGTTACCTAGATATGTTTCAGACTGATGTGTTTTGATTGAAGTTTCCAGGCAATTAGCCTATGTTGTAAAGGATTCTGGTGAATATTATGGCACAAGTGGAATTTTTCCTATTGATTTACGCCATTACAGTTGCAAGTCTGTTTCTGATGCACTGAATCTTGAATTGGAATTTCAAAGGTTTCATTTGAAAACTTTCATGAAGAGAGATAATTTTGACAGCAAAGGTTTTATTGCTCATTATATGAAAATGGCAATGCCTGATCAACATGTGCCACAGTTGGAAGATTATAGGGAAGACTGCTCAGATGAATTTGAAGTAAGAAAAAGAAATTGGTCCAGGTTAACTCTGAAGTAGATTCTCGACATGAAGTTGCAAATGGATACCTCTAGTGTGACTATTGATAGTGAAGATGTACTAGACCCAGAGTTCATGAAATGGGTACACAATGAACCTCTCCTAGAGATTGATTGGAGTAGAAGGATGGAGGATAATGTATAGGCATGCACCTTCAGTATAATTCGTAGAGCGGAGAATTGGCTAAGGAACTGTAGATTTCATCTGGGAAAGGCAACCAGTTCAAGAAATAAGGGTGGAAAAAAGGAGATTGTGAGCAAAACCACTGTTTTAACTAATATTCCTATTTATATTGCAGGAAGGAAGCAAGCTAAGATTAAAGAGGAAAAACTTGACAACTTGACTTTGAAGCTGCACATTCCATTGGTGGTCGAGTTACTAGATCAAGACACAAGAAGAATTTTCAGCCACTACCACTCATCTCATTCTTGATTTGGACATTGAGGAAGTACAAGGCAATATGAAAACACCTGTTTCTGATGCTAACAAGATTTTAACCGATGTTGATTCTAATGTCCAGGATTCACAGGTGCTTGATGTTCTGTCTAATACAAATAATGCTATGTTGTTGACTTCAGGAGGGCCTTCACCCATGCAATCCAAAGATCTAATTGTGGCTCCTAAATGGTTGAGTGATTCAATTACCAAGTAAAGGAATGTTGTGCCTATTTTTGTGTCAATGGAAGATGTCGTGAGTAAATGTCTAGGAAGAGCCACGAAGCCTAAGCGGCTAAAAGTGGAAACCATGATCAGTTTTGATGAGGGCACAAAACATTGGACTGCAGATATTGCTAAGCCTACATCTGATAAGGATGTTGCCACTGCCTCAGGGGCTGACTATACTATTGAGCGATTTGATCTGGGGGTAGGAACTAGAGCGGTTGATGTGAAACATTTAGAAACTTCAACCAAAAGGATTATCTCCCATAGCTGGAAGGATGAAAAGGATAAAGCAGAGTTGAAACAGAGTTTAATGCAAATGGCTCAATACATCCATACTCTACAGAATAGTCCACTTCCATTATCCCAAACCTCTGTTCCCTTTAATTTAAAATGCCCTGGTAATCAAAAGTTCTTGGATGAAGTTCAAAGGAACAAGATGATCGCAGAGATTTTCTCTAAGTGGCTTACATCGATTGTGCATCAAGGAACTAATTATATATCGGATTTATTTCAAATTTTCAAAGATGCCAATGATGTTACCAAAGAATTGGACGTTGACTTAATCACATGGCAGAATGAAAAGACTAAATGGGTGGTGATTTCAAGGCAAATGCATGATATTCAGCGCTATGGCTTGATGAATTTTCCTACCAAAAGACAAGTGTCAGGATTAGATGAAGATATAATGTTCATATGAAAAGAAAGTATAGAGTAGCAAAAACAAATCATTGAGCAAGGTCATAGTGAGTTTGCCAATCTGTGAAGTGAACTAACAAACCTGAGGACAACCATGCAAAAGGATCTGCACTATGTAAATGTTTAGTTGCTCAAAGAGGATGGCCAAACTTTAGAAGATACAGCAGAAATGGTCAATCTACTCAGCAGTCGCATTGAACAGATTAAGGTGGAAAAGTCCTTAGCCATGGAAGATTTTACGAAGATTGCTAAAGTGGAGTCGATGCTTATAGTATGTCTAGATCACTTGGACTCTTATAGAGATAAAGTGCAGTTGGTGAAAAGAAAGAAGGAACTTTGGAAGCAAAGGGTAATTCATATCAGCCTGCCACATGTAGCGGTAATCCAGGAATTCTCAAGGGTTCATCGGGAGTGGAGTGTAGCGAAAGCGGTTATGGTGTTCACCCAAAATAGCAATCGGGGCAATCCAACTGAAACAAAATCGATAGCATGACTAGCACTGCTGGCAGTTGTATGCCAGCGTGTCTAGCTTTCTTTTTATTTTCAATTATGTAGTTAGGACAGTTTCTCATTAAGTCATTTCAAGTTAATTTTACCTTTGGTTGAACTATTGGTCTGGGGGCCTATTTATAAGCTTTGTAATGACTTTACGCAGGTCCGCTAAGTTTTTTGAAAAACTATCTCTTTAATTTTGGCTAAATATTCTATGTATGTGTTGGAAGTTGATGATCATTTATGAATGAAAATCAAATGGCAGTTTATCTTTGGCTTCAAATCTGTATGTTTGGTTTTTGAAATTTGATTTCTGTGAGAATCTATTTCAAGAAAGAATTTGTCATAGCTTTCTATATGTGTAGAAAATATCAATGAGATTCATCTTTTAAGGTTTTTATTTTGTTTTAGCGTACATGTGAAGTCTGTCGGCTTTACACAAAGAATCATATATGAATCAATTCTTTTGTTCATTTGGTATTAACTGGTGAATACGATTACCTTTTTGTACTTTTTGGTGAAAATTATAATATTGGTAGTATATAATTTGGAGCTGATTGAATATCTATTAAGGGGAGTTGTACCTTAATTCAGAGGTTAATCAATACGATGATTTTAAAACTGTATGGTGAAAATTGTCTTTCATTTCTTGGGCTAAAGAGTATAAAAGTTAAATAAATTATGAGAGACAAATCTGTTTACCAACAACTTCATGATGCAGGAGCATCCCCAGTCTATGAGTAATCTTGCATCAACCAAAAATATTTCATTTCAATTTAGTTCTTGTTCAGTTCAGTGTGCAGTTTTTTGTGTTCTTACTAGTAGGTACCGGTAGTTGCTTGTTTTTCATTGCAGATCCTATTTTCGGCTTCCAGGCTGGTTCATGTGCTTAATTCCATATTTTCAGTCCATTTCAATTATTTTCCTGGATAGTTATTGCTCCCGGTTGACTATTTCTAGGTTTTAGGACAATTCTTGTGCTTACCGATTAACTTTCCTTCATTTCCGGAGCGGTTCTTGGCATGTGGATCTATTTGAGGTCTTGTCCGATGTTCTTTGGCATATGGTTGACCTTCCTGCTAATCCGATCTTCTTGGTTGTTATTTTCCGAAAAGATCTCTTTCATTCTTAGGGTCGACCTAGTTACACGTTTCATTTTCCTACATTGATAAATGTAATCTTTTGAGGCCGACCCGGATATGTTTCGAGGGGTATATATATGGCACTATGTAATCATTTGTAGGAGGGTAGAGGAAGTAGAAATAAAAATAAGGATTGAGATTGGTAATTAGTGATTCAGTTGATTCTGAGAGTCCCGATTGGATTGTATCTAGCTGAGAACCTGCATGTAACCGGTTAATTATCGGATGTTCGAAGATGATTGTATGATGATAACCGGTTGGTTGTCGGAAGTTGTAAGGAAATAATATGGTTTGTTTCTGTAATCTTGCTATGTTTTCTTATTTCTTTTGTTGTGTTACTCTCGCTGCAGAAGTCGGTTAATTCTCTTTGAGGGTTTTACCAGTTATGGTTGCATCAAGTGGTATTAGAGCTCGTTATGAACAAGTTAGTGGAAGAGTTGTTTGTGAACCTTGAGGAATTCCTTTGGGTGGACAAATGGCCAATCGGAGGAAGGTTGTGTGCATGTTCAATAGATCACCGAGGGGGGGAAATTGAAACTGGTAGTCAAATCACCGAGTTGAGGCAGTTCACTGGAGCGGAAGAGGAGATGTCACCTAGAAGGGAAAAAAACCCGGAGGGTAGAGAAGATGATGGAGGACTTCAAGAATGAAGTGAGGAACGAAATCCAAAATGCTTTGGCTGGTTTACGGAGAAACCCTGAATCTGATGATGAGTATGAAGAAGTCAGTGAAGAGCTGGTGCAACAACACCTAGGATTTAGGCAATTTAACTTTCACAATTTTGACTTGTACTGACCCTATCCAAGTCAGTGGTGAATAAGGACTCCATGAGGGTCCAAGAGTGAGTATGTTGTGTCAATGTAGGCCTAGGTTGAGTTCATTTTACTTAGGTTTGCATTTTTGTGTAAATAGTGAGTTTGAGTAGGTATTTGGCCTTTTGTTGGTCAAAAGTGTCAAAAGTTGGTAAAAGCATTAGAGAGGGTTAAGTAGGTATTAGAAATGTTAGAAAAGTCATTTATGATGATTTGGAATAGGTCTTATAAGTTGGAGAGACCAAAAAGTGCGAAAGTGCGAAAGTGCAAAGTTGCAAAAAGTTGTCATGACAACTTTTGTCCTGAAATTGGTTAGCGGTGGAGTTAGGGATTTCCCAATGCCATGTAAGGACTCCACGCATTGGAAAGCTACATAAACCATCTCTTTCACATTTACCAAGGTTGGTGAAGTGTGTTTTGTAAGTCTAACAACTGAAACTACTCATTTTCAGTCTTGTGGACAACATTTTGGCCTGTTTTACTAAATTTTGCAATAGAATATGGATTGAATCCATTGATCCAGCAATGGATTGAGTTACTCTTGTGTGTTTTTGTACTGTTGGATCATTTTAGAGCTTTATAGATATTGTAAATAGGTTTTTTCTTGTTCAAGTTTGTAAACAGCCAGTTTTGGCTTGTAATTAGCAATTTTCTTGTAAATATGGTTGCCCCATGAGTTCCACATGTGGTGCCATCATGACTTGTTGGAAAATGATGGGAAACCCTCTGTATAGTGTACATATTTAGGTTCAAGTTCTGGAGAAGAGCTTTATTGTGACTGTCCCCTTATTCTAGGCGAGTCTAGGAGCAACCCGGCTAGAGAAAATAGGGTGAAAAAGTGGTGTAAAGTGCAGGGGTGAGTGCAAGATTACTATTTCAGAGTTTAGAGGGGTTCATGGAGTTGGGGAAGATTTTTCCATGCAGGGAGAAGCTTTGATAAATCCATTTGATAGAAAAACCCCAATTTGTTCATTCACTATCAATTAAAGGTCTTGTAAACCCTTCAAAACCCTCATTTTGGGGTTCATACATTGTACGATAAAACCAAGGGCCAAAACCACAAAAATCCTTGAGGGATAGGTTTATCTTTGAAGAAAATGCAAACTTATTTGGGGGTCCTTTGAATTATTTTCACCCAAGCCCAGAAAACTGGATTTGGAGACCTAATTAGGCCTAATTCCTTGTAGCCCTTTTCTAGGCAAGAATTTAAGATTGGTAAGAAACCTATTGATTGCAAGCCACTAATGGACTTAAAATGCATACAAAACATGTTGGTAGACACCTCCACACCTCTACAACATCTCACAATGATAGGAGATCATTTTGACAACTTGAAGCCAAGAAGCCATAATTGAGTACCTGAGAAGCATAGTGAATTGGTAGGGTTCCTAGTCAAGACACTTGAAGCAGACACCTTAGAAAGAACAAGAATGAATCCCTAGAAGAGATTGAGAAGGACTTGAAGTTCTAGAGAGAAACTAGGCTTGGTGAGTTGGTACGATTGAGCAACACCAGCTAGGTGAAGTGTTGAGCAAACTAGATAAACCCCGTCAAGAGCTTGAAGCAAAAGAGGCTGAAAGACCGAAAGACAAAAGAGAGAAAATATTCCTAAGAGCAGTGGAACAAGCAAATAAACTTCATAAAATGGATGTTTCAAAAAAAATTCGGAACGCTGAATCCGGAAGATCTGATTAATTGGATCATAGAATTGGAGGATTACTTTGAGTTTGAGGATGTCAAGGACCCTCAGAGATTCTGGTTGGCACTGACTAAGTTGAAAGGTCATCATGCCTTGTGGTGTAAAGAATTGCAGAAAGACAAAGTGGAGAATAGTGAAATGAAGATCACCCGGTGGAGACAGATGGTTGCAAGATTGAAGGCCAATTTCATACCAGAAGACTATGAGTTGGAATTGTTCAAGAAGTTGCAGAACCTGAAATAGAGAAACATGACTGTGAAAGAGTATACTGAGGAATTCTACATGGTGATGATTAGATCTGGTCATAGAGAGATGGGTAGAGAAAAGGTGTTAAGGTACATAAATGGACTTGCATTTAACATTCAGGTTGAGATGAGTATGTTGAGGGTTTTGATAGTTGAAGAAGCTTAGCAGTATGCTTTGAAGGCTAAGGAGAAGATGAGAAGAAGATAGCCGAATAACCCTATAGGGAAGGAGAGATTCAAGGGATAGATGAGTATAGAGAAGCAAAATTTTGAGGAAGAATCAAAACCTAAGTGGAGTAAATAACTGAAACAAAAAACACAGAGAAAAGGCATTGGCAGTACCAGTAGATAATTTCCCGACAAATGTTTCAAGTGTGGAGAAACCAGACAAAGATCTTATGAATGTAAGAAGGGAATGGCAAGAAGTTGTGTGGCTAATGAGGAACCAGAAGGTGAAGTTACCAAACCTGACTATATACTAGAGCAAGGAAAATCCCTTATGTTCAAAAGATTCATGATGGAGCAGAGTGGTGAGGATACTGGATCTACTCAAGGAAAGAGTCTTTTTCAAACTGTGTGCAAATCAGGTGGTAAGTGTTGTAAGGTTATTGTGGATAGTGGAAATACTGATAATTTGGCATCTGAAGAGATGGTAGTGAATCTTGGATTGAAAAGGCTTAAGCATCCTTGTCCTTACAAGGTAAGTTGGTTACAAGATGATCAAAAGATAGAAGTAAAGGAATAGTGTTTGGTGAATTTCAATATTGGGCACTTTAGGGATAAGGTTTTGTATGATGTTGTATCTATGAGTGCTTGCCATGTCTTGTTGGGAAGACCTTGGTAGTTTGAGAGAGGAGCTATTTATGACTGTAGAAGAAACCTAATCACTATTGATAAAGATGGGCAGAAGTTCACATTGACTTATTTGAAGGAGAAAGAGGAGGGAAGAATTTGAGTCTTGAGAAAAGTTGCAGTACTGAGAAACCGGTTGCAAAGGTAATATCGGAAGGTGACATGAGTTTGCAAAAAGATATGATAAATAACCCTGATAGACAGATAGAACTGGATGACAAAGAGCTTATGGTGGAAAATTGAATGAAGTCTTGTGGCAGAAACAAATCAAAGTTGCAGAAGAAAGAGAGCAGTAAACAGAAACAATGTGCAGATCTGAAGCAAAGGAAGAGAAACAAAGAGAGTCAGGGATTAGAGAAGTCGGTTGAGATCCCGAAGGAGCTAATGAAGAGGTTGGCAGATAAGGAAGATGTTTGTATCATAAATGAGCATGGGTTATTTATCAAAAATCCTTGTAGATGTTCATGAGTTGCCTCTCATGGAACATCTTTTTCCTACCTAGGGTGTCTGATGCAGGATCATCCCCGGTCTATGAGCAATCTTGCATCAACTAAAAATATTTCCTTTTAGTTCAGTGTGCAACTTTATGTGTTCTTATTGGTAGGTACCGGTAGTTGCTTGCTTTTCATTGCAGATCCTATTTTTGGCTTCCAGGTTGGTTCATGTGCTTAATTCCATATTTTCAGTCCATTTTGATTCTTTTCTGGCTAGTTATCACTCTCGATTAACTGTTTCTAGGTTTCGGGATAGTTCTTGTGCTTACCGATTAACTTTCCTTTATTTTTGGAGTGATTATTAGTGTGTGGATATATTTGGGGTCTTGTTCGATGTTCTTTGGCATGTAGTTGACCTTCCTGCTGATCCGATCTTCTTGGTTGTTATTTTTTGGAAAGATTTATTTCATTCTTAGGGCTGACCTAGTTACACATTTCATTTTCCTACATTGGTAAATGTAATCTTTTGAGGCCGGCCAGGATATGTTCCGGAGGGTATATATATGGCACTATGTAATCATTTGTAGGAGGGGAAGCATAAATAAGAATAAGGATTGAGATTGGTAATTAGTGATTCGATTGATTCTGAGAGTCCTGATTTGATTGTATCTGGCTGATAGCTTGCATGTAACCGGTTAACTACTGGATGTTCTAAGATGATTGTATGATGATAACTGGTTGGTTATCAGAATTTATAAGGAAATAATATGGTTTGTTTCTGTAATCTTGCTATGTTTTCTTATTTCTTTCATTGTGTTACTCTTGCTGCATAAGTCGGTTAATTCTCTTTGAGGGTTTTACCAGTTATGGTTGCATCACTTCATCATCTTTATCTTGATATTCCATGATCCGATCTTCTTTCTCCTTCATCTTGTCCATTAATTCATTCCTCTTCTCTCTAGAGATGTTTTCTTGATCCTTCAATTCATTAACGAAATCATCAATAGAATACAAGTTCTTCTTCAAGGTACATATCTCATTTCTAGATGCATCAAGATCCTCAAGTGCCACACTGAGTTGTCGCTGAAAACTAGAATCCATTGAATCAATCTCCTGAACCTTCCTCAAACGGTTAAGCTTCCTCAGAGGTACTAGGCTCTAATACAAATTGTTAGAATCAAGGAACACTGAGAGGGGGGGTGAGTCAGTGTTCTATCAGAAATCAAATTCACAAACTTATTCGTTATCCACTAGTTATCAATACATAAAAGTAAAGAACATAAACAATCAATAAATAAACTACATATCCACAACACCAAAAATTTTAAGTGGAAACACAAAAAGGGAAAAACCACAGTGGGGATGGAACTCACAATATTCATATACTATGGCAGGGAGTACATAAATATTACATAGATGGGGAATGCACTTGCATTCAAGCTCACTGCCTAGAGCTCACTACTCAATTACAATGACCCAGAAGGCTACAACCTTCAAGGAAGTCTCACTTATTAGATACTTGATCAGTCCCAAAGACACTGAGAGGGGGGGGTGAATCGGTGTCTAACTAGTAGATGAAATATTTAAACTTGCTTGCAACTTTCTAACCCAAATTAATATATCGGTAAGAAAATGATAATGCAGTAAAGAGAAACAAAAGAGTAAGCATCAATGCACACCATAACACAGATATTTTTGGCAAGGAAACCTGATACGGGAAAAACCTCGGTGGGATTTGTGACCCACAATATTTACTCACTGGCCAAAATAAATATTACTTAGTACAATAGGGGCCTGCACATGCAGGAAGGCCAACTACCTAGAGCTCACTGCTCAACAACAAAATGGAGTCCCACTAACTACAATTGGATGGTTAAATCCAATGACAATGTAATGCTCAAAATAGCGTCTGCAATGCTAGACCCTATACCGGTTTAAGCTCTATGTGATGCCTCTGCCATAATCCGTTCTTCGCTCTGCTCTACTTCTTATTCGCTCATAAAATAATTACATTCAAATGCATATACAGTTTATTCGCTATCATAACCTATCACATCTCATATATCGCTTCCTTACATTACCTAATTATATTTTTAAATGACCTACAAGATCTCATACATATATGAGTCTTTACAATACATCATTTTGGCTATACAAATATATTTACATTACAATACATTTCACATATAATATTAATTCCAAGTTGGCTTGGACTACCGGTATAATCTATTGTCGGTGTAACTAGATGTTGATGTGAATAACCTTTGTTGTGACTGCTATTGTCGGTAGGTGAAGTCTTTTGCCGGTATAACTTGTGAACCATGTTACCAGTTTGTTGCCATCAATGAAAACATCAACCATTCTCATCTGAGTGTATAATGCCAACAATCTCCCCCTTTAGCATTGATGGCAACACTCATGAGAAAAATCCAAAAACTGATATCCAAAATGAAGTCCAAAAACTGAGTGTGCTCCCCTTGAGCAAGTGATCTCCTTCTATACATTTTTATCATTACAACACTCCCCCCTTGACATCAATGACAAAGGATGTCAAAAGTATCAAAAAGTCAAAATTTACCTAGAAACTTGTAGCCAGTTATGTACAATCTGAAAAATGTTTGTCAAAACCAAGTTAAGACCTTGCAAAAACTTAATACTGTCAAAAATTATAGTCTCTATCTGTCAGATCATACCGGTGACATAATGCATTTGTTGCCCCAGTGATTTGTCCCCTTGAATAGTTGCCTTATATAACTCATTTCAGTGTGTTAACAAATTGTCCAATCTAGGACCAAGTTTGTTCTTTAACTCCCGGGTTTTCATTCTCAGCCTTGCCTTTTCTCTTTCTAACTTCTCAATCTTCTCTTCATAAATTGCCATCTCTTGATCCAAAACTGATGTGAGTTACGAAGAACCAATCATATTGTCAGCAATGTCATCAATTTCTTTCTATGTCTTCTTCATTTGCTCATCAATATCTTTTGTTAAATGGTGAGGTTTACATGCTTCCCTGTATAATTCCTTGTATTCCAGAATAGTGGGATTTAGTGCCGGTAACAATGAATCAATATGTCATGTACAGTCCTTTATTATTTTGTCAAAGAATTTGTCCTTCTCCTTATTTACCCTATCCTAAATGGTCTCCTCATTTATCTTATCTACAATTTGAATATTAGAAGAAATGAATTTGGACAATGTGTCCAATTTACCTATAGACCCAACAATGTGATCAACCTTGCACGTCGATGCAATCATCTGCAAAATTGGTAAAGAATCATCAATAGCTTTAAATGCTAAGGCATTACATTCTGTTATCTTCCTAATGGAATCCAATAATACATCAGTAACGTTTGTCAATCTGTAGTAGAAGTACTAGGAGAAATGCTAGGTTCAACAATAACTTTCTTCTCTTCTTCAGATACCTGTCCATTTACCTTAACCACTTCTTTGTTTCCATCCTTAACCTCTTCTTTATCCACTTTTTCTTCCTTATTCTCATTCTTGTTTTCATTCTTATTTCCATTCCCTATTGGTTCAGATACATTCTATTCTTGTTCCTTTTCTACTTCTGTTGGTATCCCAATGTTCTGTTGATTGTCAACAGTGTTGACCAGTGACTCGAAGATCTCAACATTTGTAGCTTCAGCTTTCTTTTCCTCTACAGTTTCCTTATCCAACACAATATTGATATCCTAAGTGTCAACATTCACGGTGAATAGAATATCTGACTCAGGATCAACATTATCTGCTTTTACTTCCTTTGACTTATCTTCTCCAGGTTCAATTTGCATTTCTATCGGTGCCTCTTCTACTACCGGTGGGGAGTCCTGATCCGGTGGCGATAAGTTGTCCTTAACTATAATATCAGGTACACTGCCAACCTTACTCTTACCCTTATCTGTCTTTTGATATACTTTAGTAAATGATTTATCAATTTTATGTCTATCTTTCTCTTCTTTCTTCTCCTTTTCAACAAAGAATATATCCCATTTATCAATTGTTTCATCCACAATCTCTTTAACTCTATCAGCCATAAGAATAACTTGTCGGTGACCACTCACAAAAATAGTCTTGTTAGCTTTAGATATTAAGTCATCTATTTCTTGCTTTGAATTAACAGGATGAACGGCTAACAGAGCCTCAACCTTCAATTTCTTGTGTAACTCCATAACATACATTCTCTTTGCTTCAAGTCTTAAGTATAAATCATTAGGAAGAACATCTACAACTTCAATAAGAACTTTCTTATATATATCAAGATACAAAATAATGCTTTCCTCAATAGTATCCTTATCTGAATCCTTAAAAGAATGATAAAACTTATTAACATTACTAAGATTTCCTTCCTCAGTAATTTCATTTACCAATTCTTCTGGTGAAAGAGTATCTGGTTCCTTTTGTTCCGGTTGTTTCTTCTTTGGTGTGACTTTCTTCTTCTGACCACTAGGCTCTCTCACAACCTGTTGTTTATGTCTAAGTGTTCTTGATTTCTTAGGTGATGGAGCAGGTGTCAATGAGGGTTTTCTTTTCTTTTTGTCCACCCTTTTGAATTCAGCTACCTTACCACTGTCAAAATTGGATGAGGTAGCCACAGGAGAAATATGTGCTATCGGTTGTTGTTTTGTTTTTCTTTCTTGCTCAGCAACACCTTTCATCGGATCTAGTTTCAATAAGCCCTTAACAATTTCTACAAACTTCAAAGCATATTTTATTTCTTTTTCTCTTTTCTTCCTTTGCTTTTGCATAGCAACACCACTCTCTATAGTTTCAGCATTACCAAATATCTCCTATGTCAGTTCTGGTGGAGCATCTAGGAGTATTTTAGCATATGAATCCAAGATGTGTGAATCCACCTCATATCCCATCTTTGTTATCCAGACAGTTCTAGGTCTAACTACCTCCATCCATACTTCATCTCTTTTAATCACAAAGCATATTTGTTTGTCATATTTGTCTACAATTATTTGGGGAATCCTTTCCTTTGCCTCATTTTTGCTTGAAAATTCTTGAAGTACTCTTTTACCAGTTTGTCACTATCTGAGCCCATGTCGGTAATTGCCTCCTTTATCTATTTTCCAATAGAAATATCATAGGCAAAGTCCTTGTGTCCAATATCGGGAATCACCTTTGAGAAATACAACATTAAGCACACAATCAAGTTCCCAAACCTGAAAGTTCCCTTCTTGTCACCTTTGATCTTGTGCAAATTTTCCAACAATTCATCTTTCAACCATTCACAGATGTCAATTTTAGCATTATTCATAATCATCTCATAGGCACTATGAATGCAGGAACTTGATACAGAACTCAACCTATTAGTATGAGCAACTTTGTATCCAATAACCATACTTGCATATTTAACATTGTTGTCAGTTATATCATTAACCCTAAGTGATATGTTGTCAAATGTAGCTCTGGTTAAGCTAATAACCTCTTTGTTTGGAGTTTTCTTTTTCTTATCAGGCCTAGTGTCGGAAGAAGGTAAACCAGTAACAGCCTTAATTGTTTCCTTAGTTATCTTGAAAACTGAATCTAACCACAAAAATTCTTCATGAACTCTGCTGAGAAGATCATGGATAATCTCATCTGAGAATTCAGGCATATGAAGGATGTCAATGAATCCTAAATCCTACACAATCTTGTGTTCTGGTTTAACTACACCTTGGTTGTCAGTAATAACATTTATGAACATATTCCTTAAATCCTCGGACCCTAAATCTTCAATGTTACAGTGTATGTATTCCCTAGGGTATTTAGCAAATGCGACTCCCTTCAAAATTTTCAAAAATGCACCAATGGAGTCATCCAACTTAGCTATCTTAGGGATGATTTTGAAGATAGGTCTAGAATGCTTGACATTTTCCACAATAGTAGGGTTTGCAATGAATTCGGGAATAGAAGATGAAGATGCCATGTCGTAAGATAAATACCTTTTAACTAAAAAACCTTGGATGCCTTGAAAATCCTTTGTTGCTTTGCTTCTTGAATGTTGGTGCTCAACTTTCGCACTCTTAGAATGCTTGAATGCTTTGGTAAGTTGAAATGAGAAATTACCATGCTTTATAACAAAAATGTTAACTTACAACCGCAATAAATGCTTCGTCGGTGAAGTAAATTTTTATTGTAACTCAACATGTCTACCAGTAAAGAAGAAATATAACTCCTTACCACCAACTAAGGGTAAATGCATGATCTTCAATTAGTTGCCTTACCCCTAAGGATTATTCCTTAGTTAGATGAAGAACTTCCTGTCAGTGCAGGATTGCTCTGTTCTATTGGTGTAGAGATAGATTCATCATTCCTCTGATCTCTCTTCCTGATCCATTGTTTAGTGATTTCTTGCTTGATTTCATTTACCTTTTTTTGCCTTTGTCATTAGATCCTCTATTGTTTGTCGGTACATTCGTACTTCTACAAAATTTTGCAATATGCCCAATCGTGTTGCATGCATAACAAGTTACATTGTTTCTCTAAATAGCTTTTCCATAACCTTGACCAGTTTGAGTTCTGCATTGATTAGATAAATGTCCAAATCTACCACAAATATATCATTTCACTTTCATTCTGCAATTATCTAAGTTATGACCATTTTTATTGCATTTGGAACATTGACCGGTGGATGAGTTTGTATTCTAATTATTCCTAAATCTGCATTGATTTGTTCTATGACCAAATTTGTTGCAATTAAAACATTTCCCATTGAATTTATAAGAATTTGGTTGCCTTGTCGGTTTGTTGTGATCATGATTGTTTGCAATTCCAGAACTTTCTCCATGTTCAAATCCAAGTCCAACTATTTTTCCATCAGGTTTCTGACTTTTCAGCATATCATCAAGCTTGTCTGAACTCTTCTTGAATTTGTCTTTGTATTCATTTGTAGCACTCACTTTCCAAAGTACTAACTTGTCTCATAAGCTCCTCTTTGTCATGTTGCATGTGAATCAAATCTATTTTAAGCATATCATTTTCATTACTAAGCCTTAGAGATTCATCTGATCTTTCAATAAGTCTTCTGGCCAAATCTTCTTCATTCCTCTTTCTATCTTCAATATCCTTGCATAATCTAATGGTTAAGTCTTGCATCTCATTCCTCATGTTATTGTTCTCTTGTTTCAGTTTCTCTGCAATATCTCTGAGATTTTCCTTTTCTTCATCATCTTGATTTTACAACTGCATATGTAATAATTTTCTCTTATTCTTTGCTATAACCAGGTTATCTTGAAGTGCTTGGATGAATTCCCGAGTAGTTCTGATTTCATCTTCCAGTTTGATATTCTTCAATTTTTCTGCATCAAAATCTTCAAGAGCTCCTTCCAACTGTTGTCTCAAACTTTCCATCGGTACCGGTTTCAAAATCTTCCTCAAGTTGTTAGGCTTTGATACCAATTGTTAGATACTTGATCAGTCCCAAAGACACTGAGAGGGGGGCTGAATAAGTGTCTAACCGGTAGATGAAATATTTAAACTTGTTTGCAACTTTATAACCCAAATTAATATATCGGTAAGCAAATAATAATGCAGTAAAGAGAAACAAAAGAGTAAACATCAATGCACACCATAACACAGATATTTTTGGCGAGGAAACCCCGTAGGGGAAAAACCTCGGTGGGATTTGTGACCCACAATATTTACTCACTGGCCAAAATAAATATTACTTAGTACAATAGGGGCCTGCACATGCAAGAAGGCCAACTACCTAGAGCTCACTACTCAACAACAAAATGGAGTCCCACTAACTACAATTGGATGGTTAAATCCAATGACAATGTACTACTCAAAATAGCATCAGCAATGCTAGATTAAGTACCGGTTTAAGCTCTATCTGATACCTCTTCCATAAACCTTGCTTCACTCTGCTTTGCTTCTTATTCGCTCATAAGATAATTACATCAAAATGCATATACATTTTATTCGCTATCATAACCTATCACATCTCATATATCACTTCCTTACATTACCTAATTACATTTCAAAATGACCTACAAGATATCATACATATATGAGTCTTTACAATACATCATGTCGACTATACAAATATATTTACATTACTGTAGATGTCTAAAAATGGTCAACGCTTGCAGAGTCATACTTTAACATTTGCGCATTGCCTTATTTTAGGGTTCTTGCATTGCATTAACATTTCTTCTATGTTGCGCACTTGGTCTTTATCATTTGCAAGAATCGAGTCCTTCTTCTACATTCTTCATTTGTCTCGCTTTCGAATTTGGTCTTGTCGATAATAATCTTTAGTCATGATTTTGGTCGATCTTATCCTATTGCATCAATGTGCGTGCTCATTTATCATCATTTTGGACATCGTCAATCCTAATCGATGATAGAATTAGGGTTTTGTCCTCTTGTCAATCTTGTCATTTTGCGATCGATTTGTCATCGATCGTTGTCCTTTTCAATCTTATCATTTTGCGATCGATTTGTCATCGATCCTTGTCCTCTTGTCAATCTCATCAATTTTGCGATCGATTTGTCATCAATCGTTGTTCTCTTCAATCGTGTCAATTTGGATCAATTAGTCATTGGTCCTCATCAATTGGGGCCTATCAATTTGGTCTCTTTATCAATCTTGGTCAATTTGTCAACCAATCTCAATCGTTTATCAACATTGGTCCTTTGTCAATCAAAATCATGATCGAATCGACATTAATTTCTTGTTGTCTTGACCTAATTCCTTGTCCTCTTATTTCTAGGATTTTATGATTTATTCATTTAATCTTGATTGTCATTTTTTCTTCTAGGTTAAATAATTTATTTATTTATCCTAAGTCTTCTTGTCACAATTAAATATTTATTTAATTGGCTAATTTTCATCAATTTCCAATTCATCTAATTTTCTATTTTCTCCTATTTTTCTAATGTTTCCCCTAATTTCATGGGAATGACATTTCAATCTTGTCATAATTTGTCATAATTTGTCAATCAATCAATTTTGCATAGCAACCTTGTCAATTTTGTAATTTGTCAATCAATCAATCTTGCATAGAAAATGTCAATTTTGTCATAATTTGTCATATTTGTCATTCTTGATTTGAAATTTCCTTTCAAATCTCTTCATGCTAATCTTGTCATCTCTCCAATTTGTCTATAAATTGGATGAATTTCTTCAATCAAGGGACCCGATCAATCAATCACGCTTCTAGTATCCTTACACTGTCATCTCGTCTTGTCAATCTTGCTTTCATGCTATACCTTTGCATTTGTAGGTGAGATCCACAAACAAAGCAATTTGAAGGAGAAAGAAGGAAAATGGAGAATAATGAAGAAGATATTCACATTTGGGATGGTTTGCATTTGATTTGAATGTCTTGTTTTTTGTGTCTCTATTGAATGTTTTTAGGATTTATTTCATTGCAATCTGGTTTTTGTGATTGAGCTAGTCTAATTTGCTACTTGCTTTGATGATTTCCAAATTCCTATCTACATTAATTGGTGAACCCGACGTGAAATAATCCCTTAACCATGTTTTGAGTGCTTTTGAGCTGTTTGCAGGTGAAAAACTCAAGAAATAGGGCGACTCGGAGCTTTCTGGGTACTTCTACGCCTATGTAGATGCGCTTGTGTTGAGGCATTTTGCACCTATGTTGATGAGATTTGCACCTATGTTGATGAGATTTGTACTTGTGTAAAAATAAAAATAAAAACATTCTCTTTCTTGCATTCTGGTTTTTCTTTGGTACTAATTCTCTGTGCAGCATTTTGGCGTTACGTGTGACAAAGACTAAAAATGCAACTACTAACGAATCTTATGCAGGATGCGGTCAAAGACTCTCATTAAAACATCTTTCTTGCAATTTTTAAAGTAGTTGCACATTTCATTTCTTAAAGGTTAATGAACACCATGCATGTTTTGTTTGTTTTTCATTTGATTGCATGTTTTAACCCTTAGAACTGGGCCTGCCTCCCGATTTGCCTGGCACTTCGCACAGGCATCGGTGAGAGGGAACGACCCAAAGTGGTGATGGGCTAAAGCCAAGCTCTTCCGAACCACTCTAAATAACTGTGGATGCAACGAAAGTTGTAGACAATGGGTGCTGGAATGGTATTGCGATGATTTATTCGCCGGATCAATACCCACCCAAACGGATGCCCTTACTAGAATCTCTTGTTTTTAGATGCCAAAATCCTTCTATCTGTTGGCTCAGGCATTGTGATACGCGCATGCCGAAGACACCTCTCATGTACTCCTTAGTTAGAGATAGCAAGTTCTTGGGAAGTGATGCCCCTTGAACTCGAAGCTTGGTATGCTCGAGAAGTGAGTGCACTGTAAGGGGGAGCCAGTGCGACCAAGCGTCTAGCTATCCAGCTAAGTGTTGTATTTCGAGTAGAGGATTCAATAGATATTGCCCTTGCCAGCCATAGGATTTGTTGTGAATGAGCATGATTGTCTTGGGTCTAAGTCCAAACATCTTGTCTTTTGTGATTGTCAAAAGTTGAATTATACAATTGTCACAAAACATCATTTGTCAAACAAGTCCAAACATTGTCCAAACAAGGTTTTAAAAAGAGAACATTCATCCAACAAAGTTCAAAACATTTTCAAAACATGGCTTTCAAACACATTGAAATAAAAAAAAAACTTTGTCCCAACATTCATGTCACTTTAGGCTAGGTTTTGCATAGTCCAACTTAGGTCCTAAGGCATATTGTCATCTCCTTTTATTTTTAGTCCTTTTCATTGCAAGCATCCTCATTTTGCACTTAGGTCCAAGATCATTTCCCTAAGTTTTCATTTCATTGTCATATCCAAGATAGATTTCCATTTAGGTTGCATAGGTTGCATTTTGCATATTCCAAGTCATTGGTCTTCGCATATCCTTGTCATTGTATTGTCATCTTGTCTTGGTTTCATCTTGTCATATCATATCCTTAGATCATTTTCATGTCATATCCTAAGTCATTGTCATAATCATTTCCTTCTTTCATTTAGTCTCAAAAATTTGATTTGTCAAACTTGGAAAATCAAAACTTTGGATAATACCCTAAGTTGTTGTTAGGGAGCCTTGACCTTGTCTAAAATCTGTCCTCTCATTAATATCATTTTTGTCAAACCTAGCTTAGTATCCAAGCATATAGGTGAGACATTATCAATTTTTCCTATTTTCATTTGGTCCTTTGTCCTTTAAGGTCTTGGCTTCATTTCAACTTCCTAAGGTTGAGTCTTTAGGTTTGCATTTCAAAAAGTTCGTCCAAATCTTGAAAAACAACAAAAACATAGGTTGCATTCTTGCCATAGATTGCGTTTTCATTTATTTAGGTTGCATTTAGTTGCATATCATACATCATCCTTTTAAAATCAAAAGATCCTAAAAATATTGCATTTGCATAGTGACATGCCTGTTGAAACAAGGTCAAAGTCTAAGAAAATGGGTGAACCAATATATCAACCCATGGACAACGTATCAAACTCACAGTTTCAACCCAGTCAAACATTACACATTGAAGGTTCGTCAAACACATCATTACCACAATATGGAATGGTTCAACTTGGACCACCTCCACTATATGAGCCAGTGTTTGTACCCATGAAACTAGGATATGGAAGTGTTCCACCAACGCCAAGGGAAAATGCACCTTTTGACTGGAATCAACCGAACATGCAACATGAAATTCAAACTCAAACATTACATGAGGAACAAACTCTTTCACAAGGATTTGGTTTAGATCAAGGCATTCAACAAGAAATAAATCTAAATATTTTACCAGATTCTTCATCAGATTCTGATGCTTCTGATGATGTTGATATTCTTCTTAAAGATCCGAAGTTGACAAAAAAGATGGATAAATTCTTGAACAAGGTCTTTAAGATGTTTCCACAAAAATATCTTGATATGATGAGTAATGTGACCTCCTCAAATGACCAAACTAATGTGCAAAAACAACAAGGCGGTGACCTGTTAAGTTTCTCTCCACATCCAAATGAAGAAAATGTACAACAAGAACCTCAACACATGTTGTTGAGTAAGCATGTTTCACAAACTTTGACAGTGACTATTCCACAAAAATCAACATTTGAAACAATAAACAATCCATTGTTTACTGCAACACCTTTAACACAAGATCAAATGATGGCCACACAAATGTCAACAGGTGTACCTCAACAAGAAGTGATTCCTCACATGCCTAAAATTGGATCCAAATCTAAGATGCAAGAAAGCTTTACGACTGGAATGCCTGATCTTCCGAATGTTCAAAACAATTCTATAATGCAACGAAGTTCATATGTCTCGTCGAGCTCAATACGTGTGGCAAATACTCAAGTACCCGTTACGCAAAATATTGTGACAAATCCTTTGATAGTGGCAACACAAAAGGCCACAAATAGTGATGTTCACCAACAACAAATGTTGCAACAATTGAGAAATACACAAAAAGCACAATCGAATGTGCAAACACACAATGCACAACAACAACAATATCGCATTCAACAACATGTTGCGGTGTCTTCTGCACCATTACAAGTTAATTCAAACTTGCAACCACCACAGTGGATTGGACAAACAACATAGCAAGTAAATGTGAGTGCCATACCCCATCTCAAGGAGAAACAACAAAAACCTCCCAAACAAAGTTTTTTGCAAATGATGGGATTTACATCAAGACAACAACAATTGGCACAAAGTCAGCAAATTCTAATTCGTCAGCATCAACAACAACATGTGCCTCAATATGTGCCAAGACAAGCAAGTTATCATACTTCACAACCACAATTGATGTCTGTGCAATATCAACAACACCCTCAATTTGCCTCCACTTCCCCTCCCATTCCATCATATTTTGAAGTTTCACAAGAGCAATTTACACCATCGCCTCCAAATGATGTATCAAATAATTCATCCTCCCAAGGATTGTTTGCCACAGAAATATATGCTAATTAAATCATTTATACAAATCCCTTGTACTATTTGGAAATGCAAGAGTTAATGCCATCAAATGCTTCTCTTTTAGAGAGTCCCATTCAAATTCCATCCCCTTCATGCCAAAGCATTAATCCCTTGCCAAAATCCCCCATGCATATCCAAAGTCCAACCCCATGTCAAGAGGATAATTTAGAGCATGAAGAAACGTGTCTTAAAAAAGATCAAGATCAAGATCCTGAAACCTTATCATCCCATCCAATTGTTGACTAGGACCCCATGTTCCCAGACACTCACAATGATTCCCCTATTCTTGTCAATTCTATCCAAGAACAAAATGTCCTTTCAAATCCCATTGACATTCCACTTCCTAAGAAAGATCAAGATATCCCTTCCATCCTTTCCGATGATCCCATTAAAAGTCAAGCACAAAGCAACTTTAAAGAGGATTCCAATGATCTTCCTCCTTGTCAAGATCAAATTATTCCTTTAAATCCTCCACAAGATCCTTTTGTTCCTCCATCTCCTTGTCTTAATGCTCCATATACACTCCAAGATCGCATTTCTTTTGATGATCCCATTATTTCTCCCATTCCATCTCTTGAAGAGCCTGTCATTGAACCATGTCCACTACACAATCCTAGCCCCCCTCATGATCCTAATCTCCCTCATGATTCTAACGTGTCAGTGCAAGATGTTCATGAACCCTTGACATGCATAATGGGTTCTTCCACTTTGGTGCAATACGATCCACTTCAAGATCTCATTATTTCTCTCATATCATATCCACCTCATAATGGACTCGTGTCTTCTTCCCAAAGAAAAGAGTATCCTACAAGTCAAGATATTCATAAAGGCAAAGGGGTAGACATTCATGAGAAAAAACTCCTCCATATCAAAGAAGATCTTAAGGGTCATGTCTACGCAACTCACTCTCAAGATGTTGGTATCCCTCCATCAAAATCAAAACATACACCTTCCCCATCATACTTTCCATCCATCTTAGGTCCTTATATCCCTTCCTCCTCTATGCAAGGTCAGCAAAGGCACACATCCTTGAGTAAATTTCATCAATCCAAAAGGAGTCCATTTCATTCATATCCATCCATGCATTCCTTTCCTCCTCCAAGCAATTTGGATGCCAAGTATAAACGTCATAAGTCTAGAAATCCACATGTATTCAAGGATCAACATGTCCAATATAATCGACGTGTCAAAACAAAGAACAATATGATCTATAAAGAAAAAAAATATATCCAAAAGGCCACAAAGGCCCACTGAGCAAAATAAAGCAAAGTCAAAATATATATGGGTTCCTAAATCCCTTGTGCAAGCAATGCACTCCAAGGAACCACAAAAGCATGAAAAATCAAAAACCATGTGGATCCCTAAGCGGCTCCTTGAAGCACAAAAGCTTAAAGAAACATCCAACTTGGCATCCAAAGTTTCTATTCCTCCATCCAAACCTCTCAAATTTGTTCCTCCACCACCTTCTTCATCCGTTTTGGGCCCTTATGTCCCAAAATCCATAGCCTTTCCTTTGTCAAAATCTCAATATCCAAAATACATTTTTCCTCCATTAGTCCATCACCCCTCAAGGTGTGTGCCAATGTCGATCTTGCCAACATTTCTATCCACTCAAGCCCAATTCTTCCAATACCCTATCCATTATCCAATGCATATTTTCCATCCTTCGATCCCTCTGATCCCATCCTTTGCATAAATCCTTGCCTTAGTTTCATCTCTTTTTCCATATCCTTATCCTACCAACGTCTTTGAGCATACTTTTAAAGGTCATGGTCTTTTTTTTTCAAGGTTACTATCCAAAAAAAAAAAAAAAAAGATGTTTGAGTCCTTCTTCCATCCCCTATCATGTGTCCATCTTCTATTGAAAAAGTCAAAAAAAAAAAAAAAAAGACAAAAGAAAAAAAAAGTAAAGCAAAAATAATTCGTCCACTGGTGAAAACCTAGCAAATAGGCACTTTGGGCAAGTACCGTGATGAAAACCTGGCAAACAGGCGTCATGCATAATCTATAAACTTCTTGCATATCATACTTGGGGATGGGTATTATCCTATCATATCCTTTTGTCCTTCATTGTTCCATTATCCTATCGAACCCCTGTCATTACCCTTCATATCTTATTGTCCCTCATGTCCAGTTTCCCTTTCCACCTTTGATCTTGACAAGGCTGAGGATCATCATGAGCATCATGCATCTTGTTTACAGCTTTTAGTCCATCATAGCTTTTGGTCTTTATCCATTTGCTTATTACAACCTTTCATCCGTATTCCCTAGCTTATTGCAAGTTTTTGCCACTATCCCTTAGCCTACCCCGACCTTCAGTCCATGTCCCTTATCCATTCTTAGTCTTGCTTATCCTATCCATATCTTATCACTATCCATACACTCTTTCTATCCCTTGATCTTGATCTGACATAAGGACGTGAAATGCAAAACATATTTTTCAAAAACCTCTTGACATGTCCCTCATGCCATGTTCCTGCTTTACATTGCCATATCCAATCTCTTGTCCCATCACGCAACAGCCCTTGAAAATTATATTTGTATTGTCTCCATGATAAAAGGCCTTTGTCTTTCCTCTATCCACCATCATTTCAAAAAGCCTATTTATTCACCTATCATATTCCTTGCCTTGCTAGACACGGGGCAAAATCATAAAAATTGAAAAATGTCCTGAAATAATCAAAAAAATTGAAAAAACTCCTAAAAACATTCAAAAACATCAAAAAAAATCATTTGTTCATTTTCAGCTAAAATGTCCTGAAACAATCCAAAAAAATCATATAATGTCCTGAAAAATCCCTAAAAATCAAATAATGTCCTAAAAAAATCCCTAAAAATCAAATAATGTCCTAAAAAAATCCCTAAAAATCAAATACAGTCCTGAAAAAACCTCCCTAAAAAGTCAAATAAAGTCTTGAAAAAACAAAACAAAAAATGTCCCCTTTGTGCATAGACAGATTGCTGAGCATACATCCAACAACTCTCAATCACAACACTACGCTTTACTGAAATCACGCGTTAACAGATGAACTGTTTGACCAAGCAAGCATTCAACCTGATCACAATTGTCACATCAATCAATCAACATCAATATCATTTGTCCTTGTCATTATTATCATAGGTCTTATACAAGGTGTGGTATACTCGAAACCAGACTGTGTCCTATCTTAGACAGGGTACCGCATTCCCTGGAACTAGACAGCATGATCATTCTTGTGTTCCACTTTTGACAATGACAATCAGAATGTTTGTTTGACTTGGTCAAATTTGTGAGTCTTATCTTTTTACTGATTTATCTTTGGCTTCGATCATGTTCCTATGTTGCTCGATGATTTCACTAAGTGATTTAGAGTGACCAGGATGGTTCATGGTCCCTTTCCTTTTTTGTTGTGTTTGCTGTTTGTGGAATGTTTGTCACAAACTGGGGCAACTATATCAATTGGGTGTCTGTGATAAGTACATTCTCTTTGTGAACGCCACACAGACCTCGACCCTTGATGTATGCACCCTAGGATGATTCACTCATTCCTTGTGTGAGATGTGTCTGTCTTTTGCCAAAAGGGTTGCATTCCAGCTTTGGCCTTCAATGCCATGATGCTCTGCATCCGCTTTGCTACATTAAATAAAGGTTCTCACCTACTTATGTGCATTTGTGAAAGCAAGTTTTCCTTCATCTCTAACTGTCCTCTGTCTAATTTCTGCTTACTAACATTTCTTCCATCAGTCTTGGTAGTCCGTTCGAACCTATCATCCTCTGTCATTCTTATCGATCAATTGGCCTCTTTTTTGGATTTTTCCAGCCAATTCCTCGAGGGGGCATGCATATGTCATTGTTATTGTCTGGGGCATTTTCATTATTGTTCTTTGAAACAATGCTTAAAATCGCATTGTCTCAAAGAGGGGCAAAATGTAGATGTCTAAAAATGGTCAACGCTTGCGGAGTCATACTTTAACATTTGCGCATTGCCTTATTTTAGAGTTCTTATGTTGCATTAACATTTCTTCTATGTTGCACACTTGGTCTTTATCATTTGCAAGCATCGAGTCCTTCTTCTGCATTTTTCATTTGTCTCGCTTTCGAATTTGGTCTTGTCAATAATAATCTTTAGTCATGATTTTGGTCAATCTTATCCTGTCGCATCAATGTGTGTGCTCATTTATCATCATTTTGGACATCGTCAATCCTAATTGATGATAGAATTAGGGTTTTGTCCTCTTGTCAATCTTGTCATTTTGCGATCAATTTGTCATCAATCGTTTTCCCTTTTCAATCTTGTCATTTTGCGATCTATTTGTCATCGATCCTTGTCCTCTTGTCAATCTCATCAATTTTGCGATCAATTTGTCATCGATCGTTGTTCTGTTCAATCATGTCAATTTGGATCAATTAGTCATTGTTCCTCATCAATTGGCGCCTATCAATTTGGTCTCTTTATCAATCTTGGTCAATTTGTCAACCAATCTCAATCGTTTATTAGCATTGGTCCTTTGTCAATCAAAATCATGATCGAATCGACATTAATTTCTTGTTGTCTTGACCTAATTCCTTGTCCTCTTATTTCTAGGATTTTATGATTTATTCATTTAATCTTGATTGTCATTTTTTCCTCTAGGTTAAATTATTTATTTATTTATCCTAAGTCTTCTTTTCACAATTAAATATTTATTTAATTGGCTAATTTTCATCAATTTCTAATTCCCTAATTTCCAATTCATCTAATTTTCTATTTTCTCCTATTTTTCTAATGTTTCCCCTAATTTCATGGGAATGACATTTCAATCTTGTCATAATTTGTCATAATTTGTCAATCAATCAATTTTGCATAGCAACCTTGTCAATTTTGTCATAATTTGTCAATCAATCAATCTTGCATAGAAAATGTCAATTTTGTCATAATTTGTCATATTTGTCATTCTTGATTTGAAATTTCCTTTCAAATCTCTTCATGCTAATCTTGTCATCTCTCCAATTTGTCTATAAATTGGATGAATTTCTTCAATCAAGGGACCTGATCAATCTATCATGCTTCTAGTATCCTTACGTTGTCATCTCGTCTTGTCAATCTTGCTTTCATGCTATACCTTTGCATTTGTAGGTGAGATCCACAAACAAAGCAATTTGAATGAGAAAGAAGGACAATGGAGAATCATGAAGAAGATATTCGCATTTGGGATGGTTTGCATTTGATTTGAATGTCTTGTTTTTCGTGTCTCTATTGAATGTTTTTAGGATTTATTTCATTGCAATCTGGTTTTTGTGATTGAGCTAGTCTAATTTGCTACTTGCTTTGATGATTTCCAAATTCCTATCTACAATTACAATACATTTCGCATAAACAATATTAATTCCAATTTGGCTTGGACTGTTGGTATAATGTGTTGTCGGTGTAATTGGATGCCAGTGTGAATAACCTTTGTTGTGACTACTGATGCCAGTAGGTGAAGTCTTTTGCCGATATAACCTGTGAAGCATGTTACCAGTTGGTTTCCATCAATGACAGCATCAACCATTCTCATCTGAGTGTATAATACCAACATCACTGACTTACAATTTGATTACAATGAGAAAATACAATTAAAGAACTCTTTAGTAGCATCTAACAATATAAAAATTGAGTTTCGGTTAAGCATAGGATCTCTGACTGTAGTTGCTTTGCAATATGCTCTATTTTTGTCTTAGTCAGCTACCGAATCACCTGGGAATACAATATGCTCTATTTCTGGTTGATGGTTTGGGCAATCTCAAACTGGAATACAAGGTGCTTCAAGACAAGGGTTTCTCGCAGTTCATCCATTTTTCATTATTTGATGAGGCAGAGTGGATCTGGTACATTCTTAGTTAGGTACATGACGAGTTTATATGGCTTGATAGGCCACACAAAATCACCAAGCGGGTGATCTGAGCCGTAACTGGCCTAGCTGAAACTGGTGATGTGCCCAATCTAAGAAAAGTGTCAAATGAAATGGTCATAGCCATCATAGGATCTAAATTCGACAGCAAGGCAATGACTATTAACGACATCCTGGAGAATGATGTGAAGTTTGCATCAATGGTAGTCGGTTACAAGGTTTACCAATCCAGTAGGTATAACTCTGTCTCTAATACTGCTATTTACTATGCATACCAGATGCTTAAGGATGACAAAAGGTATGACCTATGCACTGCCCTCCTGAATGAATTATTGAGCAATCTGAAGAAGATCAAACAGGACAAAAAAAACAAAATCAAATATGGTACACTTCTTATTTGCCTAGCCTTGTACTTCTTAAATGAGATACCCAGTATAAAAGGTAAGGTCCAATGGGCCTATGATAGACCAGTAGCTATGCAGATCAAATAAGTGATAAACTTATAAGGCACTAAGAGGGGGGGTGAATCAGTGCAATAAAAAACAATATGAATCTAATCACCAACTTAAATAACTTAAAACTTAACAAGCATAAGAGGAATGTCATCACATAAGCTAATGTCCAATAAAACTGTGAGATTTTACCAAGATCAAGAGCTCAATGAAATGCACAAAATAGAGACACAATATAGGCAAGAATAAACTATATTCTCATCAATAGAAAATGATCAATATTTGTTGTTACAATGAATATGAGCCTCCTTATATAGTCAAGGCTATATGGATATGTGAGCACACAAACATGACATGTGGCTCAATAAGAAACAAGGGTAGGTGGGAAATAGGTGTGGGTAGGTAGGAGAAACAATAAAATATTCCATGTGAGATGGATCACCCACCTAAGGTGGAATTATCACTCCACAATAAGTGGATATGATAAAGTAATATCAAGATCAACACCATAAAAGGTGGAAATTCTCCTACACACACTATCCCAATGTGGCACAAACACCCAAGTGTCTCATACCCAAACTACTATGAAATGCATTTCCTAAGTAAACTTAAGTAAGGTGTAATAATATCCAAGATGAATAATTATTTACACCAACACCCCCCCTTAAGTGCAACTTAGGGGAATACACTTAAGTCTACAATGCAACTAAGCAATGCAAGATGGGTCCTGGCTACTAGGCCATGTTTGGTACCCATGTACAAATGCAAATGCATGAAAACCAATGCAATGAAATCTCTCACAAAGTGAGGAAAGAGAGAAAAAACCAATGGAAAAAAACCCTCCCCCAAAAGAGAGATGAAAACTATACAAGAGAACTCTCAGAGAAGAATGTGAGGAACAAAACCCCATGTGAGGAAAAAGTCCCCACCATATGAGAGAAGAAGACAAGCTAGGAAGCACCCCCTCAATGAGGAATCTACACCAATGATAGAAGCTCAATGATGTATGAAGAAACTGCTCCATGAATGTCAAACCGCATTCCTCCCCTTAGGAAGAAACAAAACAAAAGGTGTATCCATGAAGTCTCACCAATCATGAAGAGAAGATGTATAAAAGAAACTCATGATGGAAGGAATCTTTGAAAATTGCTCAAGTGTCCCCATGTCAATGTTGAAAGATACCCCCTCCAAAGGTGGTAAATTGGTCCACACTGCTGAAAAAGGAACTCCAAGATCTAGTGGAGATGAATGGAGAACAATATCCAAAGACTCACATGTCTCCTCAAAAGATAAAGAGACCTCCTCCAACTGTTGTACATAAGTATCCACAATCATGTCAACCTCGAAAAAATGACCATGTAGAGAATGAACAAGAGGGTCAAAATGTTCCCTCGATCAGAGTGTTCCCTCACAACAATCAAAGAAGGATCATCTTCATCAAAGAGAAGACGAATATCATCAATAATGTCTCCCAAATCTGCAATGTAGGATTCCACAAACAAACCTGCAATGTTTGTCAAGTAATCATCCCTTGAATCTGAAGCTGGAAGACAATGAATATCCTACTACACTGAGTCACATGAAGGCAAAACTGTCACACTATCTACATCATCAGGTGCAATAGGTGATGTAATATCAATATGAGGAGATGAAGTACAAGGCTCAAGAACAGGGTCACATGTGAGAATCCCCATGTTCAAGTGCCCAAAGTTCTCCTCAAAATCTGAACCATCACAAGAAGTGTGATCATCGTGTGTAGAATCATCAAATGTGAAATAATCATCATCAACAAAATCTGAAAGGGAGTATAACCGAGATGCATGATCAACCAACCTAGTTGCAATGATAGCTCTAGTCTCCAAGTCTCTAATTAAAACTGACTCGGGTGTGAACTCCACAACTCTCTTAGTTGCGCCATGTGTGATTTGATAGATGGAAAGGAGATTGTTTGTCAAGTGGGGTTGTTTGTCAAGTGGGGTACACACAACATATCATTGAAGGAGTTATCCCCAATGGAAATAGATCCTTTCCCAATCACATCCATGTATGTATGATTTCCCATCAAAATCTGCGGCATGGTGCAAGGCTCAAATGTAGAGAACATAGACTGTGAAGATGCCATATGATGAGAAGCCCCTGAATCGAGAAGCCATCTCTCTAAATCATGACTTGTAGTAGCCCAAAGAGCTTTTCCTTTTCGTGTCCCAAAAGAGTGAGTCTTCCCACTTGTAGAAGCCATGAATACTTTCCCTTTTCCTTTTGAATTTGAGGAAGTGGAAGTTGATGAATCATCCTTCTTGTAGACATTAGGCAAATCAATGTTATGCTTTTTGAGGATATGTGTGAGCTCATCAATCTTCTTAGAATGGCAACGATGCTCCTCATGACCAAACTTTTTACAATAGGCACAAGTAGGTCTCTCCCTCTTTGGTGAATTATCACTCTTGGAAGAGGATGAATCTCCTTGTTGTGGAGAGGATGATGCTTTGTCCTTAGGCTTTGATTGCCATTTCTTATTGTTTGAGTCATTCTTTTCTTGATTTCCTTTGTTCCCTTTATTTGCCACTAATGCTTGAGACTTAGAAGCCTTAAGAATTCCCATGCTTATCAACTTAGTTTGTTCCATCATCAACATTTCAGCAAAAGCATCAAATGTAGGCATTGTGTAGCTTGAACCCATTATCATCCTATGGGTTTGGAAACTAGAAACAAATGCTGCATATTCTTGTGGAAGCTTGCCCATCAAGCTGAAGATCAATTGAGTATCCTTCTTATCAATGCCAAAATCCTTGAGTTGTGCCTTCAACTCATTTGCCTTAGTGACATAATCTTGTATAGTATCAAAGTTCTTGGGATCCAACATGGTGAGATCACTATCAATTTGATATCCCCTAATCTCATCAACTTGACCATACAAGTCTTGAAACTTTTTCCAAGCATCCTTGATTAGAGTACACTTCTCAATATGAAAAATGAGATCCTTTGATACATACTTTCTTAAGGTACCAATTGCCATGATATTTTTAGTGAGTCAATCCAAGTGACCAACTGGATCAATTTTAGGATCAGCGGGAGCAACAATAGTTCCATCAATGTAATGAGTTAGTCCTTTTTCCATAACTTTACTCCATGCATCAATTTTCCAAGTAGCATAATTATGAGAAGTTAAGAGAGGAAACTTAGAAGAACCCATAGTAGAAAAAAGGAAGGAGCACAAGAGCACAAAAGAACAAGAGACACCCCCCAAATTCACTTAATCAAATTACCCCCCAAAAAATGATGATTTTGGCACTTTATATGTAGTGCGTGTACAATAGACCACTTGCAAACAATGGCAAGGTGGACTTCTAATTTTGTTTTACAACTGCCCCAATAGGCTGATAACTACAAAGCAAAAGACCAGAAAGATAGATCTATGCAATACAAATGCCAAATTGGCCAAATAAGACCATATGAGGAAAGTACAATTTCTACCCATAGTTGCTACAAACTGATAGCATATTATGAGAGTAGAGTAAAAATCATGCACTTTCAAAAAAATGGCACCTGAAAAGGAGTTCGTATGAGCTCGAACAGAGACTTGGAAGTTGTAGAAATGAGGATTGGACAAGTACAGTCACCAAAAACTGAAAATTCAAAAAAATTTGTCCATCAAAATCAGAAACTAATTCCACCACATGAACGTACACGAAATTCTAGCCCATTTCAAAAAACATTGCACCAAAAAAGGAGCAAAAATGAGAAAGATATGGCCATTTGAAGTTGGACTGCAAAATCAAAAAGTTCAATGAGAGGGGCCTGCTAAAATTTTTGAAAAATGATGATGTCAGCAAACTACGGGGTTAAATTTGACAGTCATATGACCGTCGCAAAAAATTCACCTCCCTGCTGACTAGGCGTATGGACTGCTGATGTGGCGCAATCTGATTGGCCGAAAAAATGATGTGGCAGTACGGAAATCTAATTTGGCAGGGTGATTTGGCAGCCAACTAGATTGTTGACGTTGCCGACAGGTGACATGGTAGGGTTTTTGTGTGCTCTGCATGGTGGGTGATGTGGTGGATGGCGCTGACCGGGTGAGATGGCCTGGTGACTGGACTGCGACGTGGCAGGGTCTCGGGGTCCGCATGGCGGAAGGCGGACTGGTTGTGTCGGAGGAGTCGTCAATGTCGGGAGGGCCACGGTGGTCGGTGCCAGAGGAGCTATCAATGCCAGGAGGTCCCGCCGGTGTCGAGAGAGCAATGGTGCGGCCATTGGTGGAGGGCCTGCCAAAGCAGCAAGGAGGTCGGCGGCAGGAGTATGGGGGTCGACCGGATGGAGTACAGGGGTCGGCAGTGGCAGTTGCAGGTCAGGGTACGGCTGCACGCGCAGAACAACCTACAAAATCATGGAGGGGGTCTGCGGACCCCCCCAAATTTTTATTTTTTATTTTTTTCAATTTTTCTTTTTCAATTTTTCGAAAAATACTAAAAAAAATTTTGAAATCTGATAATAGCCAAAATGGGCAAAAAAAAATTTCTCACCAAAATAGGTCGACTTTATAGCCAAAATTCATGGAAATGGCCACCTAGACGCAATGACGAAGTCAGATCTAGTCTAGGACGCCTCCAAAAGATGCTTCTCCTCAGATCCACCTCTTGACTTCGCAATAATGCCTCTTAAGGATGAATCAATGACACTCTAATGGCTCTGATACCATGTGAGATTTTGCCAAGATCAAGAGCTCAATGAAATGTACAAAATAGAGACACAATATAGGACAAGAATAAATTGTATTCTCATCAATAGAAAATGATCAATAGTTGTTGTTACAATGAATATGAGCCTGCTTATATAGGCAAGGCTATATGGATATGTGAGCACACAAACATGACATGTGGCTCAATAAGAAACAAGGGTAGGTAGGAAATAGGTGTGGGTAGGTAGGAGAAACAATAAAATATTCCACATGAGGTGGATCACCCACCTAAGGTGGAATTATCACTCCACAATAAGTGGATATGATAAAGTAATAACAAGATCAACACCATAAAAGGTGGAAATTCTCCTACACACACTATCCCAATGTGACACACACTATCCCAATGTGGCACAAACACCCAAGTGTCTCATACCCAAACTACTATGAAATGCATTTCCTAAGTAAACTTAGGTAAGGTGTAATAATATCCAAGATGAATAATTATTTACACCAACAAAAACAAATTCCACATAACACAAGAGATTTATACATTGAAACCCAAAAGGGAAAAACTACGGTGGGAGTTAATACCCATAAGATTCACTATCTGCAGAATAGAAATCTTGATCAGTTAAGGTCTGACAAAAATTCCCTGTTAAGAGAAGACCTGGTTAGGAATCACCTGGTTAAAGGATTTAAATGATTAGCGTTGCTAGGAGTTTTGACTTGTTAGGATCAACCTCGCAAGAGGATTTAACACTCTGATATAGAGCTACCGTATTAAGGGATTTACAATGTAAGGCTTGTTAGGACCTACCTGGTTAGGGGATTTTATTGTTGTAACTGTTAGGATAACAAAAGTTCAAATGATCTTCATATAACACCTCTGTGTCTGATAAGATCCACTTTAGATCCTCAAAATATCAATAACACATCAATACAGAGCTTCACTAATCACAATCTCAATATTTGCCTTTGATCTTATCTACTATCTCATAACTCATCACACTTTTTATAGACATCAACTTAGTCAGCTACAACCTTGGAGCAATTTCTTAGGTTCAATGAATCTAGACAAAATAACTTTGCACGCCGAACTTATGTCGGCCACCAACATAACAAATTAAAATGTGAGGCCCTACCCCGACTCATCCTAGCATTTCTGTTATTTTCGTGATGAGACTATTATGGATGCTTTATTTTTATGCATTATGGATTTAGAACTTATGTGATTCCATGATTTGGATAACATTGATATATATTGATGGTTCATTTTATGCATTATGGATATGAAACTTTATACGATTCTAGAATAGGATGACTTTGAGATGATGTATGTCATTATTGGATTTGCAGGACTTTATTATGATGATAGAAATAGGATGCATATATTATGAATGGATCAAAACTATGAGGATTATGATAATTGCTTACGTGGATTAATTGGGATATATGAGATATTGATTTATTAATGTCAATTGTATGCAGAGTGTTTGATGTGTATTCAAATTCATGTATTTAATATTATATGAGGTTATTTGGAATTACTAATGTGTAAATTGAGATGCGCAGGAAAATCATCCATGTGACCATGGAAATATTATGGAGAACCAAACCTAGACCTATGTACGTTTGTAAAGCCAGGGGTTGTCTATTTGGAGAGACAACACCCCGTTTGTATCGTATTTTATTTGTGAAAGTAAATGATGCATGTGTGTTAAATTGATTTTATTAATTTGTGTAAATCCAACAAGAGACAAATTCCATGTGTAATTTTGTAATGTATTTTATTGTGCCACTTGACACATGTGTTGATTAGTGTCATTGATTTTGACTTGTCTCTTGGAGGGAATTTGTTCCCACCAAAGCCCATTCCAAAAATTTGAGTGTGGTCCCAAATTTGCCTTGGGTAGAGAGTCTTGGGAGTGGTCAACTCAGGTTTGACCCGTAAGTTTAACTTCAGTTGGGTTTCTAAGGGGTCAAATGGACTCCTAGGGTTAGTTTTGGGGCTTTTCCAAAGGTCCAAAGGGTATACCTATGGGTTAGGGGTATTTTCAACCATGTGACTACTCCCATGTGACTGTTTAGTCACCTCAAAAAATGGTTTTCCCAAGGTGAGCGAAAATTCAACTTAGAAAGTTCCTCCTAGAATAGACAACCTTCCTTTTTGATGTCAAACTCTCTTCCCCATCCTCACTTACCTTTTCTCTTTCCAGTTTTAGCAACATGTAAGAGGTTGGGAAGACCAACCAATGGGAACTCTCACTCTATCCAAGGGGTTGGGAAGAGTGAGAGAGGTCTTCTTAGGCAAGGATTGGGGACTTAGTGAGTTAATCACCCACTCTCCATTGTTGGAGATTATGCAATTTTGAGAAGAATAGTTGTAGGATAGAATTTTGGCTAAGTGTTGGTAAAAATATTGTGTGGATTTGGGTTGCTCATCCCCAACTAGATCTAGCAAAACCTTTGGGTGGATTAAGGTTGGTTCTTACTCTCTTTTTGTTTATGTTGCATATGTATGTTTGAAGAAATGCTTGTATGAAAGAGTTGTTTATTTGTATTTTACGTTGTGAAAGAATATGTGACTTTCCCTTCATTTCTTTTATGCATTTTCTTGTATTGGGAGTATCCAAGGCCTTCTACTCTTGGGAGAGTAGGATGGTCTTGGGGTGGAAGAAGTTTTACAACCTTGGGTGAGAGGCTCTCATTAAGAGAGTGATCTCAAGGGTGTTCTTTTGTGACCCTTGTTGTATAGCCTTGTTTATGCATTCGGGGGTCATAAGGAGAGATGATATGGTTTGTATGCCTTTGGGGGGCATAAGGATGTGGGGATGGACTTGTGTTGTATTTGGTTGCCATGAGGTGGCCTGAGATGTTCCATGTATGCAATCTCCCCAATGGTATTTGGTCCACTTCCACCCTTGGAAAATCATCACAATTTGTGGTGAAGTGTAGCCTTGGTTGGGAAAATTGCTTGTGGTGTGTTTATCCCTTGCTTGTTGTGTTTGCATGTGTGTAACCTGTCTAGTGCTTAGTTCTCCAAGCTCGGGGGTGGCTTCTAGTAAGCCTAGGCTAGGAGGTGAGCACTCCATGGTCAAGCCTTATGTTAATTTGCAGGTTGTTTGGGAAGAAAAAGGAAAAGAAAAAAAAAAGAAAGCTAGGAGTTGCTGGTTTTTATTTGACTTGTAGAAAAGTTTGGGAAAGGGAATATTGTATTTTTAATGGCAGCAATGTAAAAAGGAAAGTTATATATTGTATTTATTTCAGAAAAAGATATGTATTCATTTTTATTTCAAGTCCTCATTTAATGGAATGAGAGACTAGTTGGGTATCACACCCTTTTGTACTATTGACTACTTTGTATTCTATATGCTCTTGAAAGAAATATGTATTTTCCCTATTAAGTTATTTTTGCAACAAAAAAAAAAATGTTATTTATGCATTAAGTTCCTATAGTTGTTGAGTTAATATGTTTGTTGCTTTCTTATTATTGGAAAATAAAAGTTCATTTTATTCCATCATACAAAATGAAATTATGGGATTTGTAAAAGCTGCATCTAAACCTATTTAGTTAAAAGCAAATACAAATTATGGTTAAATAGGTTTAATATGTCTACCTCTAAATTGGTTTTTAAATGTTTTCTAGGTTAATATAGTTGCTGTTAAAATTTATTACATTCTGTCATTTTATTTATTGCAGAAATTAAATCTGAAAGTAATAGTCTACTTCTAAAGTTAGCATCTAGACTTAAAAAAAAAAAAATACATTAGAGCTTGATGTTAGTGTTTTTTTAAATAGGAAAGAAATATATAGAATGCTTTAAACAAAAAAATATAGTATTTCCCACTATGCTAGGCTTAATGTTCTAGGGAAATAATTAGTTCATGATTTGTCTATAAAAAGATTAGGACAGAATTTAAAAGCCTAAATATTTGCATAATAGAAAAAAAAAAAAAAAGAACTTTGCATCTATTATCATGTTGCTAATAACTTAATATTTTTTGCATGTTATAAAGAGATTAAAAATAAACAGATTGCTTAAGTGTGTGTGTGTGTGTGTGTGTGTGTGTATTATGAGAGTCTATATATCTTATTTAAAGATAGACTCAGCCTGTAAATCTGATCCTTTTGAATCATTTTAACCTCGGAAAGATATATATATATATATATATATATATATATATATATATATATATATATATATATATATATATATATATATATATATATATATATATATATATATATATATATATATTGTCTTACCTTTAAAAAAAAACATATATATAAAAAAAATGCTTTGCTTTGTAATTAAAAAAAAAAAAAAACTGTGTTGAAAACCCTCAGCGGAAGGCCTGGGTGGCTCAGGACCCCTGTGGGCTGCAACCCACAGAGGCGCCCGCGGCTCCGCTGCGGGCCGTGACCCGTAGGGACGGACTTGGCTGCCACTATGGGTTGTGTCCCGCAGAGACGTCGTGGCGCTGCTGCGGACCGCGACCCGCAGTGGCGCTTAGGCACCACTGCGGTGGTCCCGTAGGCAAACCCTCTACTGCCCCCTGTGCTTTAAACACCGCCTCTCCCCGTGAGCAGCACCTCCACCGTTTGCCATGGCCCCCGCCTCCTCTTTCAACCTGCACACAAACACACACACACATGCCCTAACCCAACTTTCGAGTTAGGGCAAATCACTCATGGGTGTTTATTTTTAAAAAAATATATATGTGTGGGATATGTTTTAAAAAGAAGTTAGGGTTTCATTATTATATAATAAAAATAAATTAAAAGGGGGGGAACCCTATTCGAATTTTGAATAGGGTATCCCCATAGACTTTGGACAAGACCATACATTATTTATCAAAACTCTTTACATATCTCATATGTGTATATATATATATATATATGGTTTTTTTTGGTTTTTTTTTTTAATGGTGTAATAGCACATAGATATATATGTAGTACATATATATATTAGTTTCATAAATTAGGATCTTGAGTGGTTTATTCTTCAAATAGTGAAATTTCTATTGTTATTGAGTAGAGTTTTTCTAAGGATTTTATTTAAAAGCTAATTTTAGAACTCTTTTGGGTTTGAATTTTATGGGAGAATAATAATAAATACTTTTGAAATAGTTAGCCTTAGAAGTTAAATTATATTGGTCATCTTTAATAATTTTATAGCACAATTGCACTATGAGATTAATCGACCCTAGAGTCAAATTTTAGACAAATTATAATTATTGTTAAAATAAATAATAGATTTTATAAAACTAAGTGCTAGGGCTAATTAATTTAGTTCCTAGGCAATTAAAAGACTATTGAGATTAATAATATCTCTTGCAAATTTATTTAGAGATTTTTGTTTATACGAAATTATTATTTATTATTTGATGAGATAATAATAATTATTTTGGAGAAATTAAGACTCCACATTTTATTATCTCGCTTACTTGATCTAGTGGTTAGATTATTCTTAGTTGGAAGGAAATCAAACTATGTAGGGGAAAAAGTGACACTAAGCAAACATGCCCTAACCTCACTTTCAATCACACACTTGTGGAATATGAAAGAGCCTAGAGGTATCACACAATTGACTACTTCTTTTTGTGGAAGAGAGAGCCATAGGCTACCTATTAGGATTTCTATTCCTTTGTTGCAAATGATAGATAGAATGATGCAAGTTCAACTATTAACCCTAAAGTGTAAGTATGAACTAGTAACTTTGAGCACAAGATTGTAGAATTGAGATTTAATGATGAACAATTGTAAGGGTAAGAGGAGAAATGTAAATGTGTACCTTGAATGGATTTGATTCTACAAGATCTGCCACTGAAGCCGGAAGCCTAAAATACCGAAGCTGCTACCTCTGAAACTGCTAAAATTCACTGAAATGGACAAGGACCAAGGTGCCCAGCGCCCCTGTCCCAGGGACCAGGGCGCCCAGCGCCCCTGTCCTGGCAGGACCAGGGCACCCCACACCCCTGTCCTAGCTTTCTGGGTTGGAATTTGGTGTGAAGTTCTGTCTCGGTCTGCTCCCGTCGGATCTGCAACTTGCGGCGTCCTTCGAATTCGGAAATCTGCACTTATATCTGAAAAGGGTTGTAGGTGGCTATATAGGGTTTTGCCTTAGTCAAACCCCCACTTTGGTGATTTTCACCTCCACGAATAGCCAAGTTGTATAGTAAAAGTTGTGTGTGCAGACCTTGTGTGTGTGCAAGATCCTAAAATGAAAGTAAGCAAACTCGAGCAACCTAGAAAGTAAACCCTAATTGCTTGTAAATGATAATGTAAATGCTCCAAATCAAGATGCAAAGTGATCTAAAGCATAATACAAATGATACAATGAGGCTTATGCAAAGACATGAAAACAACATGAAATCATACCCAACCCCAAGGGAGGGGTACAAGCCAATCTTCAGTCGGTAATCCCCTATTGCTCTTCAATGTCTTCAAAGCCCTAAATGGATGAATGAAATTGATGAATGCTTGATGGATGGATGTTGAATGTTGTTGAAGTCTCCAAAGATCTACTCTTTCGCTGCATAGAAGGTCCTTGAAACCAAAATTTGGATCCTTTCAAATGAAGAAAGAGAGCTCTTATATATGAAACCCTAGGTCTTAATTTCAACTTTTGGTCGACCTAGAGATTGAATCTCCCCCCAATTTCTTGGGGTTAAGCTTTATTTTATGATTTGATTGCGCTCCTAAAATTTTGGGGAAAATGTCCGGGACTGTGTGCACTCCAGGCGCCATGGTCTCAACAACTTTTCACCAAATTTTCAGGGTCGTCAGATATGATGATTTTAGAGAGAATCCCAAAGTTATAGCTGATTTCAAGATGTTTTGACCCCTGAAATCAAGCCTTAAAGTTCAAAATAGGACCTAATTAGGGTTTTAGATTAAATGATGTATTGGAAGAATAAAATGAAAGGGGCACACTTTAATGAAAGGGCCCAACTTTATGATGTGGGAGATGATAAAATAGAACCCTAGACCTAATTAATTTAATTAATTAAGTGCTAAAGGGGAAATGCAATGCAAAGTGCAAAATACGCCAAGGCGGGTGCTAAACTAGGTGTGAAATTGTACCACTTTAGCAAGTGCGTACAATTTACGACGCTACATTTAGCCCCCACTTTAGTGGTCATATGAGTACTACGTGCATATGCAAGCTAAAGTACAGAAAAGTAAACATTATTTGAAAAAGGATATATCCATAAGTCTGTCGAATGAAGCCCCCAGCGGCATCTGCAGTACACAGTTAGGAACCGCACCCTACAAAACACACGTTAGATCACAAAATCACCAAATGCTTACTAAGGAAGGTGATGAAAATTTGAGGGTAGCTATATGCCCCCCCCTATTTCGGCTTGCTAATTTTAGTGAGTTGAAATAGGGTATCATGTTTACCACTTCGAATTGTTAAAGAATATTGATGACAAATGCTCACAAGAAGATTTGATATGAGATCAAAAACTAATGGAGAATCATTTGGTAAGAAAGAGGACTAAATCTCAATTCCAACACAACAAAGAGTGTGAGGATTTGAGAGTTCTCTAACACAGGATGAAGGATGTAAATGGAAACAAAATGCAAAGAGAAGAAAAGAAAGGAAAAAAGCATGAATACACACATTGGTGATCCATGAAAAGAATAGTGAGAGAGAAAACATGGACTTCTTGCCCCTAGATCTTGTCTAGGTGATCCATGGGAAAAGGACATGGAAAACTAGCCCCTAGAGTCTGTCTAGGTGATCCATGTAAGGGAGGAGAGTGAGAAAGTCTAGCCTTATGTCGCTAGTTCCACTCAACCTCATGCATGTGTGTGTAAGGGAGGTTAGAAGCACCTCATAGAAGTCTATGCCTGAGTATGCTACAACTTGTATATGTATAGTACAAAAGCATGGCATCTCACTCTAAGAGTCTGTGCTCTGGTTTCGAGAATAATCACCTTGCATAAAAGAAAAATGGAGGCATCTTTCTCTAAGAGTCTGTGCTCTGGTTCCGAGAATGACCCATTGCTCAAAAAGTGTAATGTTTATGTCATAAGCAAAGTAGAACAAGGATACCTACCTTCATCACAAAAGAAGATACCCCAAAAATGCAACAATGTCATAGATCCAAGCAAGAGAGTTTTGCATTCTTTAAGCAAGGATAAGATAGTTGAAAAGGGATATCTTGTAGTATGTGTAAAGGAGATCCTTAGAGGAGAAGAGGTCTTTGTACAAAAGAAACCTATCCCCGACAAGAATTGTCTTAGACAAATATAACATCTTCTAGAATAAGACAAAGAAGAGAATAAGAATGCAATACTTCCTTCTTTTGCGAGGTGAAAGTGATTCTTAATGAAGGATGATGCTCTTTTTAACCCAATTGGGAGAGTGAATTCATTATGGATGTATTTTACCAAGTGCAAAAGAGGTTGTAGTCAAGGACTTACACCTCTTGTAAGAGAGAATCCTTGAACAAACAACAACAAATGCATACAAGGAATAACATCAAGTAATAAAGTTCACACCATCCACGAAATAGGAAAAAGTGGATCCTTAGATAAAAATAAGGAAAGATCATTGCCTCCCAAGGATAAGGACAATGAGAAGGACTTACACAATCTTCTAGGGACAGATTTAGACATAAGAAAAATGTACTACATACTCACATGAGTTCATGCAAGCAAGACATTAGTGTATGTAAAATGCTCCTCACAAGAAGTGGGTAGGATAAGAAAGAGAATACACATCTTCTCCCATATCTAGGAAAAGAGGATTCTAAAGAAAAGATGATCAATATTTCCACACTATTACCCCAAAGGGAAATTTTAACCATAAAAAGAAGAGATGTATGAAATCACTCTTGTCCCCATAGGAACAAGAGATAACATATAAAAATTAGGCTATTATGTTGCTTCAAAAATATGATTGCACTTGAAATTGTACCATCATGAATGACAATGAGCCCCCAGTAAATGAGCTACCAATGTCACATAATGATGAGCAACATAATAGCCATTAATGTTATTTAAAGACATGATAGATTGAATGAGGTATTTGAATATGACATGCTAAATGCTCAACTACAAGTGAGATCAAAAACATGTAGAAAATGATAAAAATTGAAGAAGAAAAGTCACAAAAAATCTTAGAAGAGGGGTGAGTGTAATTTATTAGAGCCTTATCCCTGGAGGAAAGGACTTTATGATGAATAGGAGATAAAGATTCATAAGTGGATTTAGAAATTTGAGGGGATTCATAAAGAGATTTGTTCATCACCAAGATTTCCTTATGAGGGGAATGAGAGTTGATAGAAGTAGAAGATGATTTAGTTGAAGTGAGATCATCGTCACTACTAAATATAGCATTCACATTGAGAGATGGTCTTTTAGATGCTTTGGTGGGCTTAGAAAGATTATATCCAAGTCCAAATGAATATTCATGCATGTTATGTTCTAAAGGAACTTTAATTCCTTGTTCATTTGTGCCACAACCATTTCCACTATAGCCACTCTTAGCCAAAATATGAAAACCACGACCATAACGATTAGCCATTTCAGAAAGAAAAGGTGGTTTTTCATAAGACAAAGAATCAAATTCTTCAAAATTAGAGGTGTGAGGAGAAGAAGTTTGAGAAGCGGCCACAAAATTATTGCTCATAGGTTCTGGTAAGACTGATTGATCTCTAGTTTCTTCCTTCTTTTTAACTTTAAGCTCTCTTGGAGGAACCCTATACTCACCTACAAAGGTGGGATTGAAATCAAGAGATCCCCAATCATCTTCTGCGAGAACCTTCTCAAGATCAAAAGCCTTTTCATGTGTAGATTCAAGTTGAGAAGAATCTTCTTCAGGAACTTCAGACTCATCCAAAGAATTTTGATTATCAGAGGGTGATGATTCATCCATAGGTATCTTGTTTAACGAGTCATCACTAGAAGAGGAAGGCTTAGAAGAACTCCCTTTGGAAGTAGATGTTTGCAAACAAGCTTGAAAATTAGTATCACCTATCAAGGTATATGTCTTATTATTATAAATAAATTTAACTTGTCTATGCAATGTAGAGGGGACAGCTTGCATACTGTGAATCCAAGGTCTCCCTAATAACAAGTTGTATGTTAGATTTCCTGACATAACATGGATAGGAGTAGGAAAAGTAACAGGTCCCACTGTGATGGGTAAGGTGATAATACCTAATGAAGACTTAGCCACATTATCAAAGCCTCGAATGGGACAAGAGTCAGGCTCAATAAGGGATGTATCCACATTCATCTTATGCAATAGATTAATGCTACACACATTAAGGCCAGAACCATTATCTACCAGTGTTCATCTTATAGCAGTGTCATTTATGATAACCACAATCATCAAGGGATCATATTGATGTTGAATTTCACTAGTAGGCAACTCATCTTGAGTAAACACAATTTGAGCTTTAGGATTCATCACAGAGTTAACCAAAGACACTATATTACTAGATGTATTAGGTGGAGGAACATTCAAATCTTTCAAGGCATCTTGTAACATTCCATGCTGAGCGGAAGAAGTTTGGATCAAATCCCAAAGGGATATCTTAGCAGGGGTAGCTTTAAGTTGTTCTATGAGATCATAGTCCTTACTAAGCATTTGTGAAATACGAGGAGCTTGAGGAAGAATAGGTTGGGAAGGAGGAAGTGAAGTTGGGATAACTGGAGGAGGATTAGGTTGCCTATTGTTTCTTGTGTTATAGGTATGAGTAACCATATTATAACTCTCTCTAGTCAGTTGCTTAGCATATTCATAAGGGCTCTTAGTAGAATAACCTCCTTGCACAGTAATAATAGGTTTCTTAGGAGTGAAAAAAGAATCATTAGCATAACCACCTTGGACCACTAAGATAGGCTTATTTAAAGGTTGAGAATTTTGAGAATGACAAGCACCTTGGACAGTGAAGAGAGGTTTGTTAGGTGTTTCATTCACATGTATCAAATTGATTGAGGATGGTTTAGAGGAATGAACAAAAGTGTTGGAAGAATTATTGATAGTCTTCTCTTGCACTAAAATCTTATCATGGATTAAATCAATTTTAGGAGAGAGACAAGGGGTAGGCATTGATATTCTAGTAGGAAGAGTAATACTAGGAAAGGTCATATCATCCTCTATCATCAAAGGATCTACATGGGTAATAAACTCTCTAGGAGAAGGATCAAAATTACTCTCTAAATTCTCACTTTTGAGAGGGAGATCTTTGAAAGAGATGTTAACCATCTTGCTTTTAACTAGGGTATCCTTATGAGTAGAACCAAGTTGAGGAGAGGGAGATGCTTTATTTTTAGAGGGAGAATGATTGAGATTCAAGGAAGGTGAGAAACTATCAAGGAAGTTTTCAATCTTGATTTCATCCCCTTTGGCTAGGGTTTTCTCATGGGGTAGAGAATAATCTACACCTTCTTCTAATGGTTCATCCCAAATAGTGAAGTGGTTGAAAGGAATGTTTGAAGTATTGTCAATTTCGGGAGAGGAGATAACATTGTTTATTAATTCCTCATCCTTAGGAGGGAGAGCATCAATAGATGTGTTAAACTCATCCTCTTTCCTCAAAATATGTTCAATATGATCTTTAGGGGAGAGAGAATTAAGGAAATTGCTTATTATTTCATCTTCTTTCTCTAAGGGATGCTTATGGGTAAGACCAACTTTAGGAGAAGGGTAAGTATTTATCATTAATTCATCATCTCTAGTGGGAATTTTGTTGGAAAAGGAAATGCCATCACTAGGAAATGTAGGGATAATGTCATCTTCTTGCACAAAAGGATCCTCATGAAGGGAGTGTTTTTTAGGAGGAACATGAACATATTTCTCCAAAGATTCATGCTTAGGAAGGAGATCTTTGAAAGAAGTATTCATAACCTCTTGTTGCACTAACATGCCCCCATTGGAAGGACCAACTTTAGGAGAAAATAAGTCAATGTCCATCAATACCTTTTCACTTAGAGAGGCATCATGTAGGGAAGGTGAAGTAACATTAAGAAAGGTGTTTATGATATCATTCTCTTCCTCTAGGATAGCTAAATAGGAAGGGCACATTTTAGGAGAATTGTCAAGATCACTCTTAAAGTCTTCATCCTTAGAGCATGAGAGAGTCTAAAAGGGATTGGTAGAAACTCTTTTAGGCACTAAAATGTTGTTATAGATGGGGGGAGGTTATTTAGGAGAAGGAAAAATTGAAACAAGGGAAGCTAACCCATTATCACATCTATGAAATGAATGCATCATGACAACAATTTTCCTCTTTCAAATGATAACACATGCAAAATAGAAGGAAATGTTTAATTTTAACCAATGCAAGCACTTAGAATGTAGATTTAGAAAATGAAATTTATGATTCAAATGAGTTCCTAAATCAGATTTGAAATTATTGATCCCAATTAAGCTATCCACAAGTTCAACAAAATTAGGGTTTTAGCAAAAATTTCCTCTAAATTTTTGAATCTTGCAAGAAATTAAAACATGTAAATACAAATTTGAATTGAAATAGCATAGACACTCAAATTTGAAAACATAAATCAGAATTAGAGAAGATTGGAATTCACGTCGGGTTCACCAAAATGTGTAGGGGAAAAAGTGACACTAAGCAAACATGCCCTAATCTCACTTTCAATCACACACTTGTGGAATACGAAAGAGCCTAGAGGTATCACACAATTGGCTACTTCTTTTTGTGGAAGAGAGAGCCATGGGCTACCTATTAGGATTTCTATTCCTTTGTTGCAAATGATAGATAGAATGATGCAAGTTCAACTATTAACCCTAAAGTGTAAGTATGAACTAGTAACTTTGAGCACAAGATTGTAGAATTGAGATTTAATGATGAACAATTGTAAGGGTAAGAGGAGAAATGTAAATATGTACCTTGAATGGATTTGATTCTGTAAGATCTACCACTGAAGCTGGAAGCCTAAAATACCGAAGCTGCTACCTCTGAAACTGCTAAAATTCACTGAAATGGACAAGGACCAGGGCACCCAGCGCCCCTGTCCTGGCAGGACCAGGGCGCCCCAGGCCCCTGTCCTAGCTTTCTGGGTTGGAATTTGGTGTGAAGTTCTGTCTCGGTCCGCTCCCGTCGGATCTGCAACTTGCGGCGTCCTTTGAATTCAGAAATTTGCCAATGCGGTCATGAACATAGCTCCAAATACTTGTCTCCATCACTCCTGTAAAATTGCATCATTCAACTCTTCATAAATCATCTGTATTGGTTGTATGAATGCAACTATATCTTTGTTTACCAGTTAAGAACCTATTTGTCGATTCACTAGTAAACTGTCATCTGTACTGGCTATACCTTACTGGTTAGCTTCCAAGGCTTAGATGACCACAAAAATATTGTTGTCAACAATGACAACACAAGACTTAGTCATCAAACAAGAATCTCAATCTCTTCATCACATTCACCAATCAATCATTTACCGGTTGTAAATCACCAAAAGTCTTTATCGGTTCAGTCAAATGCCAAAATTCTCCCCCTTTGGCATTGATGGCAACACTTAGGAAAAATTTTGTCAACTAAGTGTGGAAAACAAAAATTGACTTCATGACATATACTCCCCCTTAGAAATTGCGTTCTATTACAAAAATTAAAAGACTTATACTACCACTCTCCCTTTACTTTTACATACAAAATTTTGACTGACTCTTCAACTATTACTCCCCCTTTGACAACAATGTCAAACAAATAAGTAAATTTACATGAACGATAAATACATTTACTTCAAAATTTGCATCAAAATTGCATAGCATATATAGTTATAGAAGTTCAAAATGTTTTTACAATGCAATCTTAGAAAAAGCATCACAAAAATGTGATTTCAATTGTGTCAGATCATTATGTTAGGTTTCCAAAATAGTCTCAGTTATCTCCACATGTGTCCTCATCTATCCAGCAAACTCTTCCATGGCATCTAGAGTGTTCATCTCTGGTATAGCAAGAATAGCTTCACATTCTTTATAGGCTCTCTGCAATATTTCCACCTTCAGTATCAATTGTGTCTATAATTCTTGCAGTGATCTAATCCTCTTAACCTGTTCAATTTCATAAGCTTCTAGCTTATGCTGAAGTTCTACAACCAATTTTACATTTTTTATAGAAAACTCATTAAGGGGCTTGAATGACTCTCTGGGAACTTCAAGTTCTTTCTCAGATTCTTCCTTCTTATTCAAGTTAGTAAAAAGAAATAAAAATTTTGAAATAGTTGAGAGTATTTTACCTCCGGTTTCAAGTCCTTCTTTCAAATAGTCCTTATTGACCGTAAGAGCAACTTTACCTTTATCAATTTCAGTCATCTATTGCTTAGTTCTTTTCTTCTTGTAATCCTTCTCAACACTAACATAAGTTGCATCCTCAAAAGATTTCATCTATTCTCTGGCATCAGAAACAAGTTGTCCAAGCTTGTCAATAGGAGTAACAAAATTATCAGTATCAGTCTCTAGTAGGAGACTTGACAAAATCTCAACAAGATTCCTTATTGTCTCTGCCTCCTTCTGTTGTTCTTTCATCCTCTTCTTCTTATCTCAGGATTGCATGGCAGTTGCAATCTCCATCAACTTAGTTGAGCTCAAATTATCCATGTCTAGTGGACCTTTGATGCTTATAGCATCATCGTCTTCATCATCTACAATTTTCTTTTTAGAATCAAGTGACAAAGGTGTCACTCTAGGTTCAGTATCCTCTATTTTATTTTCTTCAATCTTCTTTTCCTCTTCCTTTTCCTTTTCTATTTCATGTATCAGTGGGGGCTGTGTATCAACAGTTTGAGTAACTACCAGTGGCTCCTCATCTTTCTTTTCTTCCTTTCCATGTTCCTGTTCATGTTGCTCAGACATTTCAATATCAATATCCTATACATTTACATTGTCAGGAACACCAATATCTTCATACATTTACATTGTCAAGAACACCAATATCATCATTATTACTGGTATCATCATCATCAGAGATAATCTGAGCTTCAGTTTGTGTGTTCACCGGTTGATCATCCAACACAATTTCATCGGGCTTAAAATCAGTTATTTTAACACCTTTCGGAAGATCTTCAGCCTCAAACGTCTCTAGTTCATCTTCCTTAACTTCTTCCTCTTCATCTAGAATCACACCCAGTACCTTTTTCAAAACTTGTTCAGTCTCTTGATGGATTGATTGGGTCTCGCCAATTAACATTCTTGTCAACCTTTTCTTGGACCTAAGAGATGACTTTGCCTTAGCAAGCATTTCATCTAGCTCTTCCTGAGTAGCTTCAGGTTGCAAGTTTTTCAGAAAATATTCAATGTATTCTCTATCTTGTTTCATGGTTGCCTGCCATCTAGCGTCAATTATATTATACAATGAATTTGGAATTTGCCCTTGCAATTCAATCAGGGCCTTATTGTATTTGTTCATCATGTAAACAATTGCATCTTCTATTTCCCTTTGTTCATCTTTACTGAACTTATCAAAGAGTTTCTTCACACTAGTCAATATACCATACTCTTTAATGTTTATTATTAAATTTTCAAGAGGTGTGACCTTGATTGCCGGTTTTTTTGGAGATTTCACAGTTGGAGTACCAACACCCTTTGACCTTTTTCCACTAGCCCTTAGGGCTTTCTTTTCTCCTTCAGACTCAATCTCTTCTTCATTAGCATCTACTTGTTTATGTGCTTATTGCTTTTTCCTTTTACCAGTCTTAACTAGTGCAGTAGGTGGTTCAACAATATTTCCTTTTCTTCATAATTGAACCTTTGATGGTTTCTCCTTTTTTGTTTCTACTAGTTTCTCCTTTTTAACAACTATTGGTTTCTCTTTCTTTGCAGCCTTCTCCTTTCCAACTCTTGTCTTTACATCAGTGGGGGTACCGGTTGGTGCACTTGATGTTCCGGCTTGTTGAGGAGCATGCTTTGCTCTTGCTTCAGCAATGGCTTCCTTTGTGAATCATGCTTGCTCTACAAATGCTTCAACTTCTTTTCTAACTTTGTTTGCAATTACCGGTCTTTGAAGTTCAAAGTGAGCTTGAAGGGATTTCTCCTTGTAAGTGCCAAACCATTCTACTGTTGTATCTATTGGTTGGGCAAGAAAACGATCAGCATATACAATCAGAAGATCTTTGTCCACTTCATATCCCATGGGAATGACCCATGTAGTCTGGGGCACAACTGCCTCCATCATGCAAGTATATGTATCGACCATAAAGCAAATTGTGCTTTCATACCAGTTGACAACCTCTACCGGTATTGTTTCCCTTGCATACATTTTCTTCTGAAAGTCCTTAAAATATCCCCATACAATTTTGTTGAAATCGTTACTAAGCACTCTAATGTTGTACTTCATCTGCATCAATGCAGGAGTGTCATCTATCCATTGGCCATCACCAATACTAGGGAAACATTTCTAAAAATAAAAGAATAGACCAAGAATTAATTAACCAAATTTAAACCTTAACCTTTTATCCTTCTTGATGGCTTCCAGGTTTAGCACAAGTTGACTCCTCAACGCCTCTAACAAGTCATAGTCAACATCTTCTTTGATCATCTAGTAAGGTGTATGAATAGCTGCAATAGTGATGTTGTTCATCTTGCTAAAGTAATAGATCCGGTAATCAATCACCATAGAAGCATACTTTATTGTTGGATCATTGATATTATTCACCGTCATTTCTTTTCCATCCCATTTAGATCCTGTTAAAATTTTCTACATCATTCTTAGGAATGGATCTCAAAACTGGAACCTCACCAATGGCACAAAATCTAGTGACTCCGTGAATAGCTTCCTTAGAATTTTTATGTGGTCCGTCGAGTCACATAAACTAGTCATGAATCTTGCTAAGCACATATCTCACAAGTTCATCATCAAATTCATTAATGAAATTCAGGGCATGGTGAAACCCTTTCTCGGTAACCCTTTTGAACTGATCCTTCAAAATACCATTCTTATCACACAATACTTTATATTGATAAAAAAATAGCAGCAACACCAAGATCCAGTAGTTTGCAATGATAGAAATATCTAATTTCTTCAACATGTAATACACCATAAGGAACTCTGGATAGAGCTCCGACGGGATCAATTTCCTCGGACTTAAATGGGTGCCTCTTAAATTCAGGATGGGGTCTATCGGTAACATCAACTAAATGTGGGGTGTCCATCTTCAATGATTTAGAAAGATAAGCAAATATCAAGATTTCTAAATAAATGCCTTTTACTGCTTTTGCACTAGGGTTCCAAACACCGTCAAATCTATCTCACTGATTCTTGATCACAAATCACACCAAATCACTTCAAAACTCTATCAATGTTGCAAACACAAACTTTTTTCTACTCTTTTCACTTCTTTATGTACTCGCAAGAATACAATGTGACAAATAACATTCAAAAAGTTCCTTTTATTTGCCCATTATCTACCGCATTAAATGCCATTACTGGTAAAACCCTAAAATATCTTTTAACTCATTATCGGTTCTCCTAACACATCAAACCTACCGGTTTGATCACAAAATTAGTTCTTAATATCATAATACATCAAAGTATGTAGATTTAACATTCCTTATAGTTCTTAAGGGGGTTCTAAAATAGATCTAACATTAAGCTCCCCCTAAGCTTTTTAACAGCTTAGTTTGTCGGTGAAGGGTTCTCCACACTAGGTGAAGAAATAGGATCTTCAGATGGTTTTTCTTCAGTTTTCTCATCATCCTTATTTTTCCAAATTTTGTTCATTTTAGCTCTATTCTCCTCCACATCAACTTTCATCTTCCCTTTCCGGTCAACAGATTGATTCACCAGTTGGTTTACCTTTGCACTGCAAAACTTTGCAATATGTCCCAGTTTATGACAATGATAACAAGTCATACCAGATTCTCTCCAAGGTCCAACATTGCCTCTACCAGTCCTTCTTCTGCAGTTCATAGCTACATGACCATAGTTATGATAGATTGTGCAAACCACATTCATCCTCTTTTCCATCTCATAGGTACTAGACCGGTTAGCATAGAGTCTCTACCAGTTATAATTTCTCTGGTCATTAAAGGTTCTTTGCCAACCACCACTAGACCTCTGACTCATATGAGGACTAGGATTATTTGCTCCATACCTGCACTCAATAGCTCTATGTTCATGCATGTTGCAAGTGAAACAATAACCATTAAAGGTTTTAGTCTTACCAAGAGCTCTCTCATGATTGATCTCCCATGCTTGAAGAGCATTAGCATAAGTAGGTGTAGGAATAGACTCTTTGACATACCCAGTGCAACCTTTTTCCCTTAGATAATTCCATACTGATTTTTTCCATGTTTCATAGTTATATGGAGTTAGAAGTTCAATTTCAGTTTTCTCCATTGTATTGACACAGAACACAAGAAACCAAATCACCACAAGATCATACCCCCGAATTCACTAAATAAAATGATCCCCCCCAGAAAAAAAAATGATTGTGGCACTTTATAATTAAGTGCATTTACAATACTAGAGTGTTTTCCAGAGTTTTACAATGTCCAAATGTGGACCCAAATACTGAAAGTATAAATTAATCTTAGAATGAGATCTTCAAACCAACACCAAAATGTAGTGTTTGAAAAAATATCAACTTTCAATAAAAGAATCACCTCGATCTGAGGTCATATGTCCTTTTGAAGTTCAAAAAACTAGGATCGTCCTAGATATTTTGAAAAATTTGATTTCTAGAAAATATGGATCACTTGAGAAAAAAATAACTCCACCATTGACTGAGATATCACCTTCAAATGATTGGGTGCAAAACTTAAAAATCCAATGGAGGGGGGTCCTTAATTGCAAAAAGAAACCTTCGCCAAATTTGGTGAAACTTTGCTAAATATAATAGCCTGCCAAGTTTCAAATACCGCTGAATTTAAGAATATCTCCAACAAAATTTGTTTGGTTCCAAAGTTGGAGAAATTGCCTAAACTGTTGCTAAACTTAGTTCTCTGCCAAAGTTGGCAAAATTACCAACATAACCAGAGCTTAAATGAGTCTGCCGAATTGTTGGCTCAAAAGCCAAGGCATGTAGAGCAGAGGTTGTTGTATGATGGAGAAGTGGAGGCATACTTGTGCATGACGTAGCAGTACTATGAAATTTGTTTGAAAATTTTAAAGAAATAAACTTTTAAGGGGGGCTATTAAAGCCACACCCCAACCCATTGTAGGACGCATCTATTCTGGCTCCAAAATGGCAGTACAGATTGACTAACACGTGTGTTAGTCACGCATTTTAATTCATTGATTTTGCAATAAACGGTTGCGATTGACTAACACGTCACTATCAGACTGTATGAAAGGTCTGTTTTGGGGCCAGAATAGTCGCGGCCACCCATTGCATAGGATGTGAGGGCTCCCACATGGGCCCAAGTGGACCCTTTGACTTTTTTTTTAAACTATTGTTTTATTATTTTCAAAAAAGTTTATAATAAACTTTTCAAAATTTAAACTTTAAGGATGATTTAAAAATAAAGGCTTCTTTTTAATAATATTTGCTTCTTAAAAAAAACCTGCATAATAATTATTTTAAATAATAACAAAATTTTAATGTAGGAAAAAATTATTATATTTTTTTTATTTAAAAAACCATTTGTACCATAATTATGTGCATGGGGGCAATTTTTGCCTCTAATCCAATTTTCAACAAAATATAGAGTATTTTATATCAAAATTTGTCTCTTCAACCTCCTGGAATCGATGGTGATGTCCTCTTGGGCTAAAAATGCACCATACAAAATCTTAATGTTTAATGTCTCCCAAATTTGAGAAGGGGCTTGCAGATCTAGAAGCTCTGATACCATGTCAGAGTCACTAATGGACTCAATCTCCCAAGATCACCTGCAAAACCAAGATCACCCTTCTACATGAGAGCAACGGAGAGGATGAAATGCTGAAATATGGTTCAATAACATAATGATGATATTATCACACTCCAAAAGATACAATATGCATCAACACTCCCTCGTACTGACTGAACTGATATGAACTCATCTGAGTTATCTCTAAATTAGCTCATAAGGGAGAGGTGAGTTTTGATTAACTCATCTGAGGTACATAATTTTGAAAAGAAGGCGCAATTGAGGCTTGACCAACTGTTGTTATTTGACAAAGGCACATAGCTTCAAGGTCAACCTTGATTGTGACAACTTCATTATTAGCTACAAACTTTATAGATTTGTGAAGTGTAGAAGATACAACTCCTAAAGTTTGAAGCCATGGTCTACCCAAAAGGAGATTATAAGACAAAGGAACTCGCATCGCATGTACAAGGGTTGAAATAGTAATAGGTCCAACCTTCAAGGACAATTAATCGTTCCTACAATGGTTTTACCACTATTATCGAATCCTTGAATAAACAAGGAAGTTGCCAAAGTGTTTAGATCCACCTTGATTTTTGGTAACAGATCCAGGCTACAAACATTAAGTGTAGAGCCTGTATCAACAAGTGTTTGTCTAATACCAACACCATTTGCATGAACAATTATCATTAGAGGATTTGCTAAATTTCTCATTTCTGGGAGCAGAAGTTCATGAGGATAAAAAGTAATATTCGGCAAGTTCGCACGAATATGATCCATCAACACATTCACATCCACTAGTCTCAAAGAAGAAGGCAGTAAGATATTTTGTAAAGCTTCTTGTAGCATACCTTGATACAACGGAGCAGTTTCAATCAAATACCATAGTGAGATCTTAGCGGGAGTAATCTTAAGTTGCTCAATAAGATCATAGTCACTAGTTCGTTTTGTTGGCAATTGACACTCATCCGATGAGTTCAGGTGGTTTTTGGTAATTGCATATTTGTTTAGGGTTTTCATTGATGGAAAATCTTCTTGGTGATTCAATCTAGTAGTCATGATTCATCTTATCCAGAAGTTGGTGGTAACTGGTAGACAATTAATCGGTAAAATAGGGTATTCCGATAATGCTTTGATCCGGAATGATCTCCGATGATTGCGGTATTTTTGGTGATTTCTTTTGTGATCTCGGTGATTGGGGAGACCTTTAGGAAGCATGTGATTATAATCTTTTGGTTTGGTGCTATGTTTTGTTCAAGATTGAAGCCGACTTTGAGCTAAACATTATACTTCTTGAAGCTGACATTAAGGAGATTGATTTTGTGGTAAGATCAGATATATAAGATCGATTTGGCGATTGATTTTCGGTGTGTTAGAGTTATGGTGAACCATTTTGGTGCGATTGAGTGCAGCTCCACATGTGCACTTTTCTTTCAAACCAACTGGTAGCCGACTGAGACAGAAACAGAGTATTCAGTAAAACGAAGACAATCAAAAGATCAGTGCTTAACCGCAACTCATTCTTGCATAGTCAAATGCTAATTGAGAGTTCATTTCTTTGTATTTTCTCATTATAAACAAATTACAAGTCAGTGAGACTTCCCGGAAGGTTGTAGCCTTACGGGAAATTGTAATTAAGCAATGAGATCTAGGTAGTGAGCCTGAACACAAGTGCATTGCCCATCTATGTAATATTTATGTTCTCCTGGCCATAGTATATGAATATTGTGGGTTCCATCCCCACCGTGGTTTTCCCCTTTCTGGGTTCCTCAAATTCTGGTGTTGTGTATTTGTGTATTCTTTTTTGCATGTTTATCTTCTTTTATGTTATGCATTGCAAACCAGTGGATAAAGAATAAGTTTGTGGTTTTAACTTTGGGCAGATCACTAATTCACCCCCCCCCTCTCAGTGATCTTCAATTCTAACAATTGGTATTAGAGCCTAGTTCCTCTGAGGAAGCTTAACCACTTGAGGAAGATCTGGGAGATTGATTCTATGGATTCTGATTTTCAGAGACAACTCAATGTGGAACTTGAGGATCTTGATGCAGCTAGAAGTGAGGTTTGTACCTTGAAGAAGAACCTGAATGTTGTTGATGAATTCATTAGTGAGTTGAAGGATCAAGCAAGTATCTACAAAGAAAAGAGGAAGGAATTAATGGACAAGTTGAAGGAGAAAGAAGATCAGATCATGGAATTCTAGGACAAAGCTAATGAGGTTAACAAGCTTGAGAGAGATAATGTTGCTTTGAAGAATGAAATGCAATCCATTGTGATGAGACTGACTAAGGAAATTGAGGACCGGAAGAAGAATGAAGAGAATACGGCAAATCATTGAAGGAAAGAGTCGATGAATGCTTCAGGCTTACCTATGAGAATGATCAGTTGAAGCTTGAATTGACATAATCAAGGAATAATGGTAAAGAACTTGAAAGACGTGTTGCTACCTTGAGGGATGAACTTGCTACTGCCAATGAATACAAATAAAAATTCAATGCTAGTTCAGGAAGACTTGATGAGATGCTGGAAAGTCAGAGACATGGAAAGGAAATGCGAGATCTAGGATTTGAGAAAGGTGAATCCTCTGGATCTGGACAAGGCAATGCAAAACCTGATCAGAAGAAGACCAGGAATCCTTTGGTAAGATAACCTAATGCTCATAAATTCAATGGTAGATGTTTTACTTGCAGCAAATTTGGTAATATGGCGAGTCAGTGTAGAAGTAGGATGAATAATGGAATGATGAACAATAACAATATGATGAACAACATGAATAATGTTCCTACCTTTGTCGGTCAGTTTTTCATATGCAATAACTTTGGGCCCAAGTCAAATGTATGTAGAGCAGTAATAAATAACTTTCAGAACAAAATATGCTATGCTTGTGGAATGTTTGGACATATTTCTAAACAGTGCGGGACAAGACAAAATCAGATGAACTTCAAGCCTATGAAGAATAATGTTGTTTGTCAAGAATGCAACAAAACCAGTCACATTGTAAGGTATTGCAGAAGCAAGAACAATGCTTCGGTAGACAAGAACAGATCAGATGAGAAAGGAAAAGAGAAAGTAGAAGAGATCAAGGAGAAGAATGAGAAGATATGGGTGAAAAAGGATGAATCCAGAGCTGAGAATAGGTCCGCACCCGAATCCGGTGCAGGATCCTCAACCGATAACTAGGGCTTTATGCCTTAGGGGGATCTTTTCATGTAGATTCAAAGAACCCCCCCCCCCCCCCTCTTTGGTGGTCTACAATCAATTACGGAAGATTGCAGAAGGACTAAATCGTATGTGTTGATGATATCTGGAAGTTTTTGAAGGATCTTGTGCTCCGATATAAAATTTCATGAAGATCATGATAACTGGTTGCTGCATTTATTACAGTAAAAAATAAGATTTTTTAATGATAAAAGTGCATTCCAAAACTTCATTTGTCACAGTGCGATCAAGCGAGTAAGAGAAGAGATGAGAGCAAGCAACTTGGTGATCTCAACAAAAATTTCAACAACTTCTAAGTGAATTCTAGCACTCGGTTGTGAAGCAACGTATCTATCTGTTCAATTTTTCGCAAACCCTAGGATTCAAAATGGTTTTAGTTTCTGGTATTGCGACTCCTTTGGTGGTTGAAATCAAGGATAGGGATCGCCTAGTCTTCAAGAAACATCCATTTAATCAGTTGAGGATGATCTAGAAGGTGCATTCTCATCCATGCCCTATGACATACTGCACAATGAAGATATTAGGGCCTACATTCACTATGACCTTGAGGATCTTGGGAATGCCGACATGTTGGACCTATACAACAAGCATTTGGCTGAGAGTTTGGGGAATCCCAAACCTGAATATAAGGTGTTGCAAGATAAGGGTTTCTCGCAGTTCGTGTATTTTCCACTGTTTGATGAGGTAGAATGGATTCGCTACATCCTTAGCTATGTCCATGATGAATTTATCTGGCTTGATAGGCCCCACAAAATTACCAAGCAAGAAATCCATGTTGTAACTGGTTTATCTGAAACTGGTGATGTGCCCAGTCTGAGAAAGGTATCAAATGACACCATCATAGCTACCACTAGATCTAAATTTGTTAGCAGAGCCATGACTGTGAATGATAATTTGGAGAATAACGTGAAGTTTTCTTCAATGGTAGTAGGATACGAGGTATACTAGTCCAATCGGTAAAACTCTGTCTCTAGTACCACTATCTACTCTGTGTATCAAATGCTCAAAGAAGATAAGAGGTATGATATGTGCACTGCACTTCTAAATAAATTATTAAGCAATCTAAAGAAAATAAAGAAGGATAAAAAGTATACTTTTAAGTATGGTACACTCATGACTTCTCTGGCACTATTTTTCATGCATGAGATACCTAGTATCAACGACAAGGTCCAATGGGCCTATGATAGACCAGTGGGCATGTAGATCAAGGAAGGTCTATGGGGAATCGGTGATGCAACCATGAGGATATCTACCCTATGGATGTTTTAAAACCTTTCAAGCAGCAATGAAAAGTAGGGAAAGGATTTCGAAGGAGATAGTTGAGAAATATGAGCAAACCATCTGCTTCATGGTTGATAAAGATTAATGTTTGATGGAAGAAGTGGAGCCCCGGATAGTCTGGATCATGCCCATGGGCTATTAAGTTGACTTTGGTACACTTGAGGCATATGCTCAACATCTTTTGAGTCAACCGATAGATCCCAAGGAAGGGAGATTTGGGACATTTAAGGAAAAGGACCTTAGTTTGCACATTCAGTTCACTGCTCCTTCCCAAAAGAGAAGAGTAACTAAGATAGAAAAAGAAGTAGTTGTTCAAATGGGTTTCACTAAGGAGGAGGTGAAGGAAGCAAGAGAAAAATATGCCCAAAAGGAGGCCAAGGTTGATCCGGTTCCCTCCAAAGAAAAACCTAAGGTAACTAAGTTTTCTTCTGCTTCGATGGCACAACCTACAAAACCTATCCCATCCAGAAGAGGTGTGCTGAAATAGAAGGAAAACCCCAAGAGAACCTATGTTGTAGTATCTCTGGTGGCCTCAGAAACTGAATCTAAGGAAGAGGCAGGAAGAGCAAATAAAAAGGGAGATTTTGTCAAACTGGTGAGAAAGCCTCAATCTAGTGGAGCATAACCCAGCAAAAAGACTAAGTTAGATCCCACTCCCTCCAAAAGACCCCAAAGAGGCAAACAGGTCAAGTCAACTTGACAAAGACCTTGAATTTGGGAATATACAAGGTAAGTATACAATCATTCCTCCACTATCAGTAGACTAGTTGATAGATGAGATATTAGTGGATGGAAATTTAAAGAATCTTGAATCAAATTTTGATGATGGTGACCAAAGGAAAGTTGAGGAAGCAATAGTATTATACCTACATAGTTTTAGTAAGACATTAATTGAATTATAAAATTCCATTCCAAAGGACTTGTATAGTATAATAGATGCTAGAAGAATGAATGCAAGTAAAAAGGACAGAGAAATGAAGGAGACAGAGCTTGTAAATAGATGTACATGTATTACTCATGATGAAGTTAATAGATTGATTGAAGAAGCTAATAAAAACAAATTCAAAAGTAAGAACAGAATTAATAAATTAATGATTGGCAATGTAGACGAGGTAAGGAAAGAGATAGAGTAAATATGGAAAAAGATCATTCAAAATGACCCTCCGTATAGCGATGCATTTAAATCATCCCAGCCGAAAGACAAGCAAGGTGATTCTGGAAGTCAGAAGGTTGATACTCAGTCTAAAGATCAACCAGAAGACCAAGTGAATACCACAATTGATGTTGAGACCGGTGACAATCCTTTGATGACTGATAGCACTGCAGCCCCTATAACTCAATAGATTGATATTGGGGACAAGGGTGAGAAGGAGGATGTTGAGTCAGGAAAAGCTAAGGTGTACAAAGGTAAAGGAATAGCTAATCCAACAATTTCCACTCCTTCAGTTACAGGGATTCCACCTCAGATCAATCTTGATGGCTTAGTTGATCTCGGGAAGTTGTCTCATGTAGAGAAGCTTATGCTTGTTGTTGTTGTCCAAGCTCAAACTAGCCAAGATCTGGTGAAATCAAAGATTGAAGATAAAAAGCTAATTTTGATGTCCATATATGTTTTGCAGAAGGTGGCTTCCAATCTATAATTAGATTCAAATAACAACCCCTCCGGTAAATTGTTACAATTGATTAACAGTGTAAATAACAACTTTGATTCTTTGGAGAAGGCGGCTAATGAGAAAGTTTTGGATAGATTTAAGGAAGTCAGAAAATAGACATTTTTGAAAATTATTGAAGATGACAGGGTAACATTGAATAAGAGACTGCAAACCATTTCTGATACATTTTCAAAAGTTGGTAAACTGTATAAATCTTGTCTTATTTTGTCTAAATTCACTATTGATATTGATAAACAAATAAATGACTGCCAGGGAAAGCTTGCAAGTATTTCTCAATCTTTTGACCCTAATGTAATACTAACCAGAAGCATTGAAGGACAGGTTATAGCCCTAAATGATCAGATCTACGGCCTTCAAGCTGATAAGGACAAAGTTTTGAGGAAAGTGGGTGAACTATGAAACCTGATTGCCATACGGATAGACACTATCCTAAGCAATAAGTCAGACTGTGTGAAGGAAATAGCCCGGCCTGAACTATCAGATCTGAGAGAATTAGAAATTCATGTTATATTATTAAATGCATTTATCACAATTTTGGATAACCTGAAGAATGAGTGGGAAACTCACCTGGGATTTTTGAAGACTACCTATGTTGACCTATTCAAGTATTTATAAAATGTTTTGTCATTTGTATATCAATTTTGGGCAGCACCCCATCTTTGGCATTGTTGTCAAAGGGGGAGAGTGTTGTCATTTGCATGAAGATTTCATTAATGAAATGTTATGTTGTCATTGATGTCAATTAACCGGTAATGATGTTGTTATAATATTGTTTTGTAACCGGTAGGAAGAGCTAGTGAAGGGTATTGCAACCAGTAGTTGAGTTTGTGGAGTGAACCGGTATTGCTATATATTGGAGAGATCAACTAGTAAACCCTAACTATTGATATGATAAACCCTAACCGATTAAGTTTGGTGAATTGGTTGTATTGGTTTATGATTTGATGATGAGCAGTAATGTTTATGACACGTATGCATCTTGTATGAGAAAGTTTCAAATGGTTTTTGGCACGTTGAGATAACGGTTTTTATCTTGGGAATGGGCAAGTATATTGCATGTAATGCAAACCACATGACGATTTATAGAGTTCAATAAAGCGATGATCAAGGAGCGACCGAGGCTATCTTGAATGATGTGCAGAGATTGTTATATAATCCAACGGTCATACTTGAACCGACTTGTTTGTAATCTCTATGAGAGAATTAGGTTTGTGTTGTGTTACCAACCTATTGATTTGTTTATAAGTTCAATGAGTTGTTTTGTTTTAGAGTTGGAAAATTTGTAGTTGAGAGTGAGAATGTGGTTGTCGAACCGGATGATGTATATGCAGTTTGTGTAAAAGCAGATAGCAACATGAAAAGGATCTCAACAAGCAAGTGTAGTGCTATTCAAACAGATCAGCAAACCACTGCTGTTATCTAACAATTACAACAGTAAAATCCCCTAACCGGGTAAGCTCTAACAAGCTTAGTGTTATTTAAATTTTCTAACCAGGTGGTCCATTAGCTTGTATTTTAAATCCTCTACTGAGGTTACTCCTCACGGGGCATTGCTTCTAATAGGGAATTATAGTCAAGCCCTTAACCGGGTGGTCCTTAACAGGATTTGTTCTTAATAGGACTTTTGTAAAGCTTTAACAAGCTTGGCTCCTAACAGGGGAAACTTCAGAAGAGTTCATAATACTTGTGGGTATTCATCCCAACCATGGTTTTTCCCATTTGGGTTTCCACGTCAAAAATATGATGTCAAGTGGTGAATGTTTTTGTGGTTATGTTTACTATGGTTGAATTGCTTAACTGTTAAATCCACTTTGATATGTTAAGTTAACCTGCAGCATTCTGAAATGAAGTTTTACTTATGCCAGTAAAGTATTTGGATGATTATGAGTTTCAAGTTGTTTTACTGTTAAACAGTTATAATAGCCAACCGGTTTAACTTGACAGTGATATTGCATTTGTAGTTCAGTGGTTTAACTTGTCAGTTTTGAGTTTTCTTTGAGAGGTTGATTTTGAGATTGGTGAAAGTTTATATCAGTTTTCTATCTACTTATTCACCCCCCCCTCTCAGTAGTTGACCAGATCCTTATTCTTTCATCATACCATAAATTGGTATCAAATCTTCTTAGGTCCTCTAAGGTCTAAGCCTAAAAGCTTGAGGTAAAGATATTGTAGAAAATGATGAATAAGGAAGGTCTAAAGTTTAATAGAGAGAACTATAGGATATGGAGTGATAGAATGAAAATTTATATTAAGAGTCTAGGAAGTCAATACTGGGAACATGTTGGTACTCAATATGTTGCACCTAGTGGGATTATGACTAATGATCAGAAGAAAGAGCAACAAGAAAATAATCAAGCACTGGAGGATATTCTCAGTTCTTTGTCTGATGCAGAATATGTAGATGTCCATGGTCTGGAGACTGCTTATGAGATATGGAAGAAACTTGAAGAGATTTGTAGTGGTGATGAGCATGTGAATATTGTCAAAGAAGAGAGTCTAAGAGGAAGATGCCACAGTGGTTAGCAAGGTGTTGAGAACCCTTCTACCGGTCTATGCTATCCGAGTTGCAACCATTCAGGAACTAAAATCAATTGACAAAACTAAGGTAACCCTTGACTCCATCATTGGTAAGCTTACTACTTTTGAATTAAATGGTTATGATGGTGGCATTCAGAAATCTGAATCTGCATTTAGAGCTTCAGTTTGTAACCCATCTATGAGGAAAAGTAGAGATGTCAGTCACAGTTATGAATCTAGATACAGCAGAGAAGTTGATGATGAAGACAGTTTGGTTGAGCTTGAAACATTTTTGGCCAAGCGGTTGCCAAGAGGTACTGGTAAGTACAAAGGTAAATTACCTTTGAAATATCTTGCATGCAACAAGATTGGACACATTGCAGCTAACTATCCTAATGGTGATAATGAGTACAAGCGAGAGAAGTTCAAGAAGTACAAAGAAAAAGGCAAGAGAGATTGTCTTATTGTAGTTGATGGTAGTATCACTGATGAGGAATCTAAGGGTGATGCTAATGAAGACATTGTCTTTGTAGCCATTAAAGAGGAGACATCTGATCAGAAAGCATTAGTTTCTCACATGCATAATTCTGATGATTGGATCATTGATAGTGTCTGTTCACATCACATGACCGATGATCAGAGCAAATTTCTTTCCTTGAAATAATTTGACGGAGGAGTTGTGAGATTTGGTATTGACTCACCCTACATGGTAAAAGGTAAGGGAACTATTTCTCTTAATGGAAAGAGCAGTGCAAATGATGTCTACTGGGTTGAAGGGCTAAAGCACAATCTTTTGAGTGTTGCTCAAATCAATGACAGAGGATACCCATTGGAGTTTTAAATGGTATGTGCAAAATCTATGGGAGAAAAGGTGAATTGATTGCAACCGGCAAGTAGACTAAAGGTAACCTATTTCACCTAAATCCAAACAATTGTTTAATTGCTAAAGTAGATGATTGTTGGCTTTGGCATAGGATATTTTGTCATATAAATTTTGATAACATTGTTAAAGTGAGTAAGTCCAAGACACTGAGAGGTTTGCCTCAGTTGGATAAATCAGCTAATGCTCTATGTAAGGAATGTCAATTGGGAAAGATGACATCCTCAAGTTTTAAGAGCAAATATTTTTCAGTGGAACATCTATTATATTTGGTTCATACAGACCTCTGTGGACCAATAAGGACTAAAAGTATTCAAGGTGACGGATATTTTATGATCTTCACTAATGATTTCTCAAGAATGATGTGGGTCACATTCTTGAAGGATAAAACAGAAGCATTTGGTAAGTTCATGGCATTCATGGCCTTAGCTGAAAAGGAGAGTGGTAAGAAGATAAAGTGTCTGAGGACTAATCAAGGTGGTGAATTTACTTCTAAGGAATTCACTAGATATTGTGAAGAAAATGGTATCAAACAACATCTTTCTGCACTGACGACACCATAGAAGAATGGTATTGCGGAGAGAAACAATCGGTCAGTTGTTGAAGCTGCTAGAACAATGTTGATACAAGGAGGTGTAGCAAAAACTTTTTGGAGAGAAGGTGTCAGCACAACTGTCTACACTATGAACCAAAAATTGGTAAAAAGAGGTAAGGATAAGACTCCTTATGAATACTAGTATTGTAGATCACTTAATGTTAGTTATTTCAAGACATTTGGCAGTAAATGTATTAAGAGAGGTGACTATGTTAGTAAGTTTGAGGCTAAAAGTGATGAAGGTATATTTATTGGTTACTCCACCAAGAGTAAGGCCTACAAATGCTATAACAACCGGACACAGATAATCATTGAGAGTACTGATGTTCAAGTGGATGAGTATCCTGAAGTAGCAGGGGAAACCAGTGTGGAGAAAAAGGATGAAGATCTTTGCATTTTTTTTGGAACCAGAACTGGTGAAACCTTAAACTGGTAAAGAGAATGTTGCTGTACCAGTTCAACCGGAACAGGTAGATTCAGAAGAAGATGATGATAATGAAGAAGAAGAACCTAAAGAAAATGATCATGTTATTCTAAGATATGTGAGACTCAATCACAATCCTAACCAAATTATTGGAGATAAGGATGTTGGAGTGCTAGCCAGAAGAAGAATTAGAGAAAATTCTTGCATGATCTCCACTATTGAGCCTAGAACTGCTAAGGAAGCATTTGGAGATAATCATTGGATCAAAGCTATGGAGGAGGAGCTTGATCAAATTGAGAAGAATAATGCATGGACCCTAGTACCCAGACCAATGAATTAAAATGTGATAGGTACTAAGTGGGTATTAAGGAACAAACTAAATGAAGATGGTGTAGTAGTATGAAACAAAGCTAGATTGGTTTGCAAAGGTTATGCACAGGAAGAAGGAGAATATTATGGTGAGACTTTTGCACCAGTTGCTAGACTGAAAGGTGTCGGGAATTTACTTGCATTTGCAGCATATAAGAAATTCAAAATATATCAAATGGATGTGAAGTCAACATTTTTTAATGGAATACTGGAAGAAGAAGTATACATTGAGCAGCCAAATGGTTATGGTTTGACTGATGAAAAAGACATGGTATGCAAATTACACAAGGCACTATATGGGTTAAAGCAAGCACGGAGAGCATGGTATGAAAGGATTCATTCACACCTGATGAAGATAGGTTTTCAGAGAACCAGTGAAGACAACAACATATATCTCAAATCTGAAGGAGATAAGATACTGGTTAGTGAATTTTTTGTAGATGATATCATATTTGGAGGCAATGATGACATGAGAAATGACTTTGCAAATGAAATGAAAAATAAGTTTGAAATGTCTCTAGTGGGAGAGATAAAAAATTTCATAGGCTTGCAAATACAGCAAATGAAGAGTGGTATTTTCATCACACAGTCTAAGTATGTGAAAGAGGTATTAAAGACATTTGGTATGAGTGACTATAAACTAGTTGGGACACCAATGGTTACAGGTTGATGAAAAGGAGTACAGGTCAATGATTGGGAAATTGCACTATGTTGTTCACAACAAACCGGATATAGCTCATGCAGTTGGTCTAGTTGCTAGATTTCAGAAAAATCCTAAGGAGACACATTTGATAGCAACCAAGAGGATATTCAAATATTTGAAAGGTACTATTGACTATGGATTATGGTATCCATATGCAGGTAACTTTGATTTGAAGGTGTATACAGATGCAGACCAGGCGGGTAATGTTGATGATAGGAAAATCACAACCGGTGGAGCATTCTTTCTTGGAGGAAGACTTCTTTCATGGAGTAGCAAGAAGCAGAGTTGTATATCACAGTCTACTACTGAAGCTGAGTATGTTGCAACTTACATGAATCGTACCCAGGCTATCTGGATGAGACACATTTTGGAAGGTTTCAAGATGAAGTTTATAGAACCTGTAAAGATCTTATTTGACAATACCAGTGCCATAAATATTTCCAAGAACCCTATTTTGAATGCACGAACCAAGCATATTGAATTAAAGTATCATTTCTTGAGGGAAAAAGTGCAGAGTAAAGATGTGATATTGGAGCATGTTTCTACCAAGGAGCAGCTTGCAGATATCTTTACTAAACCTTTGCCTAAGACTACTTTTGAGTATCTTAGAAGTTAGATATGGGTTGTACCCCTCCATGAGATCAATTGAGAATGATGTATAGTACATCAATCCTGGAGCTGCTTGTAGAATTTTACAACAGGATTGGTGTAGAAGTGGAGTTATTCCACAGGGGGAGTATCAAGTTGCTGGTTGATGATGCTTAGCAGTGAAGTTTTACATTGCATGTTTTACTTTCACTTTGGCATTACTGTCAAAGGGGGAGAAGAACTATGTGATTATGGGGAAGAAGAATTGTATGATTGACAGAGAGAAGGTCTATAGCCAGCTACCATCTGAAGACAAGGAGAGTACATGGTAAAATGTAAACCAGGATTCCTATTCACAATCATAGTAATTAATGGTATTGATACTCGTATTGCCATCAATGCCAAAGGGGGAGATTGTTGGCATTTGCATGAAGATTGCATTAATGAAATGTTATGTTGTCATTGATGTCAATTAACTGGTAATGATGTTGTTATAATGTTGTTTTGTAACTAGTAGGAAGAGCTAGTGAAGGGTATTGCAACCGGTAGGTGAGTTTGTGGAGTGAACCAGTATTGCTATTTATTGGAGAGATCAACTGGTAAACCCTACCTGTTGATATGATAAACCCTAACCGATTAAGTTTGGTGAATTGGTTGTATTGTTTTATGATCTGATGATGAGAGGTAATGTTTATGACACGTATGCATGTTGTATGAGAACAGTTTCAAATGGTTTTTGGCATGTTGAGATAATCGTATTTATCTTGGGAATGAGAAAGTATATTGCATGTAATACAAACCGCATGATGAGTTACAGAGTTCGATGAAGCGGTGATCAAGGAGCAATCAAGGCTATCTTGAATTATGTGCAAAGATTGTAATGTAATCCAACGATCATACTTGAATCGACTTGTTTGTAATCTCTATGAGAGAATTAGGTTTGTGTTGTGTTACCAACCTATTGATTTGTTTATAACCTTGCCATGTTTTTTTTTTGTATTTTTCAATGTGATAATATGGATCCAAACGAATATGCAATGGATATTTTTCTTATCTATATGATATGCTCATGTATGCAGCTAACACCTCATGTAGGAATTGTGATGTCAATACATAGGTACTCAATTGTGTTGATGATGATGATGATGATATGCAATCGACCACTTGGCGAAGAAATAATGATTGTTTCAAATTCAGGCTCTTATTCAAAGGATGAAGAGAACAATGTTATCATGCTAAAATCACTTAAAATGCACAAAGCTTAGTATGAATGCAACCTAAAACTTTAGTCACTGGATTTTTTATCATCATTGAGCATTTTAAAATGTTGGAGATAAACACAAGAACCAAGGCAGGAAGAGCCAGGATGAACTGAATGGCATGTCTTTTTGATTTAGCAGGTGAACATAAGCACCAAGGCATGAAGAGCCAGGATGACCTGAATGTCATGTCCTTTGATTTAGCAAGTGAACATAAGCACCAAGGCAAAAAGAGCCAGGATGACCTGAATGTTACTTCTATGCAAGCACACCAGACAAAGCAGAGTTCCTTCCTTTTCTATGCAATATTGATTATCTTGCATCTGCAATGACCCTTTTATCATTCATATCCTAGGACAGATTAAGCCTGAATTTGGATTGCATAATAAAAAAAGTTACTCAAAACAGACAAGGAAATAATTCCCACCTCCCTGTAGCATACAAATAAATGGAGTTGAGGTATGTGTGTTTGTTTCACCTTGATGTGAAGGCACTTATCATAGACATCGAGTTTATGAGATGTTTCCAGATCATTGGAATCATTCCTACAAGTAGAAAACAAAGAAAAATATTATGCTCCCAGTCCTTGCTCCTCTTAGTCAAGATAGACTTCCTTGAGTTACTCAGAGGGAATAATAAGTGAAAAGCAATTAAAAAGACAACATACAAAGAAAATTTCAATCATAGCTCAAACAGTTTTAATGATTGTTTTTGGTATTCTTGGCTTTGTGTGTTTGATAAGATGTTAGCTGCAAAACCCTATAGTGGTTAGGAGACAGGTAACTGACTCGGATTGGATGATGGTACGTGCCAAAAATGTGTGTGTGAAAAATGGAAACCTGTAAGTTGTAAGACACAAACACTTCAATAAGTCATTGCATGCATGGTCAGACAAATATAATCAATGAATGTAAAAACCATAACAAATCGACCTATTGCCTCCTAAAAGATTGGTTATCTCCAATAGAAGTTGGGGGTCATTGCCCTTGCTTTTTAAACTACATGAATTTGTTGGATATTGTTCCTGCTAGGATATGTTGTTGTCATTGATGTCAACATATTCCTGTGATTTATTATTCTGGTGGCTGCAGATTGGTTTATTGGGATCATGGTTCGGTGTATGGAGTATTTATTGTATCATTATATCTTTCGGTATTGGTTTATGTGATCGGGAAGCTGAATTGATTATATAATATGATCCGGTTTATAGCTTGGGTTTTTTTATCGGTGCTTTGCAGAGTTTGATATTTCCTCTAGTATATTTTAGTGTGATTAGATTTTGAGTTGAGATTTTGGGAGATTTTTAGGGATGTTCTTATCTATCTTGTTTTTAGATGGTTCGTGATTTGGTGCTCCAAAAGTTATCTTTCCTCGTGACAGTTTCTATTGTTTGGTATTCTTGAGTTTCAGATGTTGATCAATCAAGATTTCACAAGTAGTATTGATGTAGTTGTTACAGATGATTCTAATGTGCTTTTTGGTGTTTCCTAATTATGATCTACCTATTTTGATGGTCCACATTGATCCTTATGCATGTTCTTGGTGATTTTGTTGAACCGGTGATATTCTTCGTGTTATGTGGTATTCTTGGTGGTGTAGCATGTTGCAATTGATCTTAGCATGATTTCTGGTGGTGTTGTGTGTTTGAGCATTTGGTTTATGTCCATGTTATATCATGTCTATCATTATATTGGTCCTGTGGTCGATCTTTGTATTGTGTGATGTAATTTTGTAATTGTGAGTTGAGGGTTTGTCCCATCTTGTAGTCAAGGTTGATGAATTGTATAAATAGGTGATAAAGTCATGTAAATTTGAGATTGGTGTTGTGTTTGCATTATCAGAGAATGATAAAAGGTGTGAACAAGAGAATACATCCTTCGATATTGTGATTGAGTAGAGATTGGAGTGTTGCAGAGAAGACAAATGCTCTTAACTGGAACTAGCATCAAGCATTTGCAGATGCTATTATTAAGTTCATTTGATTTTGGATTGTTGTCCAAAAATGTTGTAAGTCAGTGAGACTTCCTTGTATGGTGGTGAATCTTCCCTGAGGGTTGTAACCTTTTGGGTTATTGTATCTTGAGAAGTGAGCTCTAGGAAGTGATCATGAATACATGTGCATTCCCATTGTAATTATTTTCACATACTATTATAGAGTATCATCTTATTGTGGGTAGGTTCCCACTGTGGTTTTTTCCTTAACTGGGTTTTCCATGTCAAAATCTTGGTGTTGTGTGTTGTGTTATCAATTTTCTTATCTTTGTTGTTGTTGCAATTAATCAGATTTATATTTGAGGTTAAGTTTGTTAATCCAGTGAAAACTGATTCACCCCCCTCTCAGTTTTCCTTCATTGTTGTTGCCAATAATTGGTATCAAAGCTAGATCCTCTGAAAGAAGCTTGACCACTTGAGGTGATCCGAGATGGAAACTAGACGTGTTATTTTTAAGAATGAGAGTTTGAGATTTGATGCAAGTAACTATTCTATATGGAAGAACCAGATAGAGGTGCACTTGATATGTCTTGGAGAAGATTACTAGAAGATTACCAAGGATGCCTATTTTGTTCCTCAAAATGGATAGGTTACTGTTGCTGAGATCAAGGATGCTGAAAATAACATTAGAGCTAAGGAAGCATTGTTGAGTGCCCTGACTAATTTAGAAATGACTAATGTGATGGGACTTCAAACTACACATGAGATCTAGGAGAAGATTGAGATCTTGTATGAAGGAGATAAACAAGTCAAATTTGCTAAGTTGCAAAGTTTGAAAGGGAAGTATGAGATGCTGAAGATGGGAGAAGATGAGAACATAAACTCTTTCATGTCTAAGGTGAATGAACTTGTCCTATGTATCAGATGTATCAGTGGAACCCTTGAAGAAGATGAAATTATTTCTAAGGCGCTGAGATCATTGCCTCTTGCTTATAAATATAAGGTAGTTGCTATTGATGAGATCTGGAGTGTGACTATTGTGACAAGAGATATGTTGGTTGGAAAGATTGTTGCATTTGAACTGAGTGAGTTTGGTGAATCACATGAAAAGTCTGAGACAACATTTACAATATCTATATCTAGAAAGAAGAAGTATGATCCTGAAGAATGCAAAATATCCAGATATGAAAGAGAAAGAAGACAGATGGAAGAGCAAGAAAGAGAATTGGATGATCTTGAAGCACTGATTGCCCGAAGATTGCCTAAAGGAGCTGGTAAGTATAATGGAAAATTGCCTCTGAAATGTTTCTCTTGCAATAAGATAGGACATTTTTCTTCTAGATACCCAGAGAGAATGTCTAAATATGATAGGCATGATAAATTTGATAAGCATGATAGGAATGATAGATATAAGAAGAATGACAAGTATGATAAGCCATATAAGTCTAACCGAAAGTATAAGCATCAGAAGAACTATTATTATGATATTGATGAAGGTGTTACAAATGAAGAGTGAGAAGGAGATGCAATTGTGTTTATTGCAATTAAAGAAGATGGACCAGTACCTGTTGATTCTACAAGTTGTACTATTGAGGAGAAAGATTTAGCTACTAAAGTTGAAGAGAAAGATGAATGGGTGATTGATAGCAGGTGTTCAGATCATATTACCAGTGATAAAAGAAAATTCATAACTATAAAGAGGTATGATATTGGAATAGTAATATTTGGAGATGACAAAGCCTGTGTGATCTGTGCTAGAGATTCTATTTCATTTGATGGTAAGCATAACACTGACGATGTCTTCTATGTTGAAGGTTTGAAGCATAATCTCTTAAGTGTTGGACAGATGGTTGAAAAAAGTTATGATTTGCAATTCAAGAATGGAAAGTGCAAGATCCTAAATGCCTTTGGTATAGAGATAGCATTAGGAACTAAGACTAAAGGTAATATCTTTCATTTGAATGTCGGTGAGAAAATTTGCTTGATTGCTCAGATTGATGAAAGTTGGTTGTGGCATAGGAGAATGTGTCATGCTAATTTTGATTAAATAATTAAGATCATTTCTACTCAAGTTGTTAGAGATTTTCCTAAGATTGTTAAGCCTACTAATCCAGTATGTAAGGAATGTCAAATGGGAAAGCAAACAAGAATTTCTTTCAAGAGTAAGCAATATTCATCTGACGGATTGCTAGATCTTGTGCATACTGACCTATGTGGACCTACAAGTATAAGAAGTGTGCAGGGTGACAAATATTCCATATTACTGGTTGATGATTATTCCAGGATGATGTGGGTTGCCATTTTGAGGGAAAAATCAGAAGCAATGGACAAATTAAAGATATTCAAAGCGAAGGTTGAGACTAAGACAAGATTGAAGCTGAAATGTCTGAGATTTGACAGAGGAGAAGAATTTTGTTCCGGCAAGTTCGACTCATTCTATGAGAAGCATAGAATTAGAAGACAATTATCTGCTCCTAGAAGCCCACATCAAAATGGAGTTGTTGAAAGGAAGAACATAACTATCTTCGATGTTGCAAGGACTATGTTGATCGAAGGGAATGTTTCGAAGATCTATTGGAGAGAATTTGTTAGCACTCTTTCTTAAACATTCAACCGAGTGCATATAAAAGGTGATATCGGTAAGACTCCCTATGAACTATGGTTTGGTCATGTTCCTACTATGAGACATTTCAGAATTTTTGGAAGCAAGTGTTATATCAAAAGAGATGAGGATATAGGAAAATTTGATGCTAGAAGTGATGAAGGAATTTTCTTGGGATATTCAACAAAGAGAAAAGCCTATCGATGCTACAATAAGAGACAAAGAAAGATAGTTGAAAGTGCAAATGTGAAGGTTGATGAGAACTGTGGAAAAGAAATCAAAGCATGCAGATATGATGTTGATTAGAATGTTGTCTTAACACAAATTCAAACTGAAGAATAGAATGATCAGGTAGAGATTGTTAACCCAGATATTGTTGTTGTTGGTGAAGAAGTACAGGAACCTAAAAAATCAGAACAATTGGAAGATTCTGAGGTTTGTAAGATTGAATCATTCTGAAAATTAGATCATTGGTGATAAAAATAAAGGCGTGATGACTGGAGAAAGACTAGTTGTTGAAGCTCAGTATGTTTGATTTCCAAAATTGAACCTAAAGATGTTGTTGAGGCTTGCAAAGATGAAAATTGGTTGAAGGCTATGAAAGAATAATTGAATCAGATTGAAAAGAATAATACATGGGAACTTGTGCCTAGACCTAAAGACAAGAATGTGATTGGTACTAAATGGGTATTCAGGAACAAATTGAATGAAGTCGGTGAAGTTGTCAGAAATAAAGCTAGATTGGTATACAAAGGATATTCACAAAAGGAAAGGATTGATTATGAGGAGACTTTTCCTCCAGTAGGTAGACTTGAAGTTGTTAGACTATTGCTTGCATATTCTACTTTTCAAGGTATATCAAATGGATGTCAAGTCAGCATTTTTGAATGGCGATCTCAAGGAAGAAGTCTACATTGAGCAACTTGATTGATTTTCATCATCAGATGATGGAGAAGACATGGTATGCAAACTGAAGAAAGCTCTTTATGGATGGAAATAAGCCCCTAGAATTTGGTATGCTAGATTGGATAAGTATTTGTTGAAATTAGGATTTAATAAAGGTACTGCTAATAGTAATCTATATTTCAAGATTGAGAATGATAACATCTTAATTGTTGATTTTTTTGTTGATGACATTATCTTTGCAGAAGATGATAACTTGAGTATGAAGTTTGTCAATGATATGCAAAAATAATTTGAGATGTCTATGATAGGAGAGATGAAATTTTTCTTAGGTTTGCAGATTTCACAGACCGGAAAAGGTATTTTTATATCTCAAGCTAAATATGTGAAGGAATTACTAAAGAAGTTTGGGTTAGAAGATTTTAAACTGGTTGGAACTCCTATGGTGACTGGCTGCAAATTATCTAAAAATGATGAATCTCTAAAAGCTAATCAAACATCGTACAGATCTATGGTTGGTGGACTGATATACTTGACTCAGACTAGACCGAACATTATGCATAATGTGTGCATGGCTGCTAGATATCAATTTGATCCGAAAGAAAGTCGTGTCACTCTTGTAAAGAGGATATTCATATACTTGAAAGGAACTGTGGATTATGGTTTGTGGTATCCGAGGAATAAAGATTTCATGTTATGTGCTTACATTGATGCCGATTGGGCTAGCGATGTTGATGACCAGAAGAGTACCTCTGGTGGTGCCTTATTTTTTGGTAAGAAATTGTTTTCATGTGAAAGTAAGAAACAAGATTCAGTTTCCTTATCTACTACTAAAGTTGAATACATTGTTGTTGCTAGTAACTGCACTCAAGTAGTTTGGATGAAACAAATGTTGAAGGATATCAAAGTTATCTATGATGAGCCTATTGTCATATATTGTGATAATTCTGGTGCTATTAATATGTCAAATAAACCGGAGCAACATTCAAAGACTAAATATGTATCAATCAAGTATCATTTCTTGAGAGAAAAAGTCAGTGAAGAGGAAGTGAAGCTAGAGTATGTATCTACAAAGGAACAAATTGCTAATATTTTCACTAAGCCTTTGCCTGCAAATACATTTCTCTATTTGAGAGAAAAATTAGGGGTATCCACCCCTTCTGATGGGAACTAGATGCATTGAGTTGCATCAATCTGGTGGAATTCCCAGTCTTATCTTCTTGTCTAGATTGATGAGCATATGTTGCTCCGCTGATGGAGTAGTTTGTTTGTGTTTCAGTTGAGCTAATTTGTTTATGTAAAGGGGGGAGTTTGGTTTTTTGTCTTGAGAATCTTTGTCATTGATGTCAAAGGGGGAGAGAAAGCATGTGAAAAATTGTTTTATCTGCTTGATCTTAGGGGGATTTTGTTGGAGATGTTTTCTTTCTTTGCATTAATTATTTTTCACATCCATATGTTGTCATCAATGCCAAAGGGGGAGATTGTTGGACATTGTTGTTGCTAGGATATGTTATTGTCATTGATGTCAACATATTCATGTGATTAATTGCTCTGGTGGTTGCAGATTAGTTTATTGGGATCATGGTTTGGTGTATGGAGTATTTCTTGTATCATTATATCTTTCAGTATTGGTTTTTGTGATCCGGAAGCTTAATTAATCATATCATATGATCTTGGTTTACAGTTTAGTTTTTCTGATCAGTGTTTTGCAGAGTCCGGTATTTCCTCTGATATTCTGGTGTGATCAAATCTTGAGTTGAGATTTCAGGAGATTGTTAGGGATGTTCTTTTGTATCTTCATTTTAGATGGTTCTTTATTTTGTGCTCTGCAAGTTATCTTTCCTCGTGACAATTGCTATTGTTTGGGTATTCTTGAGTTTTAGATGTTGATCGATGAAGATTTAATTAGTGTTGATGCAATTGTTATAGATGATTCTAACGTGCTTGTTGGTGTTTCCTAATTATGTTCTACCTATTTTGATGGTCCACATTGATCCTTGTGCGTGCTCTTGGTGATTTTGCTAAACCAGTGATATTCTTCGTGTTATGCGGTATTCTTGGTGGTGTAGCGTGTTGTGGTTGATCTTGGCATGATTTCCGATGGTGTTTCATGTTTGAGCATTTGTTTTAGGTCCATGTTATATCATTTATATCATTATATTGGTCTGGTGGTCGATCTTTATATCGTGTGATGTAATTTTGTAATTGTGAGTTGAGGGTTTGGCCAACCTTGTAGTCAAGATTGATGAATTGTATAAATAGGTGATTAAGTCATGTAAATTTGAGATTGGTGTTGTATCTACATTATCAGAGAATCGTAAAAGGTGCGAATAAGTGAATACATCCTTTGAAATTGTGATTGAGCAGAGACTGGAGTGTTGTAGAGAAGACAAATGTGCTTAACTGGAACTATCATCATGCATTTGCAGATGTTATTCTTTCAGTTCATTTGATTCCCAATTATTGTCCAAATATTTTGTAAGTCAATGAAACTTCCTTGTAAGGTAGTGAACCTTCCCTGAGGGTTGTAGCCTTTAGGTTATTGTATCTTGAACAATAAGCTCTAGGAAGTGAGCCTGAATGCATGTGCATTCCCCATTGTAATTATTTTCACACACTACTGTAGAGTATCATCTTATTGTGGGTAGGTTCCCACGGTGCTTTTTCCCTTAACTAGGTTTTCCATGTCAAATTCTTGGTGTTGTGTGTTGTGCTATCAATTTTCTTATCTTTGTTGTTGTTGCAGTTAATCAGATTTGTATATGAGGTTAAGTTTGTTAATCCGATGAAAAATGATCCCCCCCCCAACTCAGTTTTCCTTCATTATTGTTGCCAACAGCATTCAAATGGTGCATCTAACCAAGGAGAGTTTTAGAGTTCATCTTTTGCTCTAGATTGATGTGGTGGCTTCTCTCATGAAGAATAGTGAGTGTTGAAGTTATCAGAGATTTGTAGTAAGGGAGAGAGAAAGTTTAGTAGAGTACCCTTTGTCTTTGATATCAAAAAAAGAGAGAGATATATATTGGGATAAAGATTGGGAGAGAGATCAATTCTATGTGATCTTTGTTGTTGGTGGTGTTGTCATCAATGACAAAGCGAGAGAATGTTAGAAACTTGATTTTTTGTGTTGTGTTTATATTGATGTCAACCTATCTTGTGTTGGCATTGATGTCACTACGTATTGCAGATGGTTCGGAAGTGAGTGTTCTATTATTATTACATGTGATATGGTGATAATGTTAAGGTGTTTCCAAAAGGTTGGTATAGTGGAAGTTTCAATATGCAAGAAATAGTATTTATGCTAGAAAGAGTTTTTAATGTCCCAGTGGAACAATACTTTGCATTCCTCTGATATGTGAATATTACGTGTTGCGGTTCTGGATATAATGTTTTTTTTATATGTATATTTCATTATCAGGTTTACAGGTCCTTTGTTGCTCAGATGGCAGATTTAGTTGTTGATATTTTTGGCAATGAGGTTGTCTATCAGAACTAGTATGTAAAATTATTAGTAGATTTCAAATATGTGGATTCAAGTTGTAGGACATGTTCATTTGATTTGTGCATTTTTCTAGTTCAATTCTTTAGTGATAGTTTGATTAGAATGTGAAGTTATGATGCTCTAAATTCTATGATGTCAACTAGTCCAGTTTTCGATTGACTCTGATGGTGTATCCTACTTGGATCATATTCCTTTGATCCAGATTTTCTTTGGAGAATGAGTTTGGTTTGCATTTGAGCTCTCACCATAGCATGTAGAGATCTACATTGTGTAATATGCTTTGGAGGATAATTTTGGGCTAATAAGTTAATGTGCTTTAATGTTTATCGACATGTTTAATTTGATCTGCCAACCTTGGAGAATGTGATAGTGTGTGTGGTCCATTGGAATTGTCTGGAAAAGATGTATTGTGATGTATTTGGGTCCTCTCTATCTCCTGGAATGGACTAAAATAGATATCAGGTTTGAGTGGCCAAATTTATGCAATATTGTGAATTTTGTTTGTGGTCGACCTAGTTAAGGGTTTCAATGATTAATCTTTTATATAAAGAAGTGTGGATGTATGAGTGAAGGTATGGGATGTATGTGAATTGACAAGCAACAAACGTGAATGATTTGCAAGCATATTTGAAGTTGGGGATGTACAAAAGTCAATTGTGAAGAGTGTTAATGATGATAGGTTTAATGTGTCAGTGTTCTAAGATAGTGTTTAAAGTTAGATATGTTGGTCATGGTCTCGATCGCTTGACATGGTGGTTCAATGACAATTTCATGATCAAGAGATCTTGTTCTTTTCAATTCAGCTATTCCTTTTTCTTTCAAAAGATAGTGAGTCTCTTGGCAGCTTTCTATATCTTGACCTAAGACAATGTGTCTTAGTCTAGCAATTCATTTGTATCTTTCCCTAAGGTTGTGCAACTTAGTTCTACAAGTCCTCTTAGGAACAATGTGTTCTAGAGGCAACATTATAATAAATTATATTTCTATTGTGAGTGTGATTCTCAGTGGTTTTTCCCTGATTAGGATTGTCAATGTAAATATGGTGTTCACGTGTTCGTTGTGTATTGTCCTTTCATGATTTATTACTATTGTGGTTATATAATTGTGACTTGAAGTTTAAAGATAAAAAATCAAGTATTTTAAGGTCCAGACTGATTCACTCCCCCTCTCAATCTTGTGGTGTGTTCAACAGATTGAAGAGAGGATGGTGAGTGACCTCTAGTGCTTCTTTCCTCCAGTTGATTTTCTATTTTACTTAGTAATTTTGGCTTTTAAGGCTCATTTTTAGAAAGTCCCCCCACAAAATAGATGACATGAATAAGTGAGAGTACATCCAATTATAATTGAGTATAACAAATGAATGAATAATACTATCAAAGGTAAACTAACCCAAAAATACTAACCTAACAAAACAATAAACTATGGCACAGTATAAAATTACCTAGGATGATGGTAATATTTTTTTGAACTCCTTGGATGAATCAATTTTTAACATCATCAAGACTAACCCATGAGCACTTGGGTTTACCATCCTCTACAACAAGGTGTGATAAACCTATAAAATGGTTATATTCCATAGTGATCATCATTTCTTTATTACCATGATCATGTTGTTGTGATATTGATGTTTTCACCCATTTGATCTATAATTTTGTCTTTAAGAAAATAACATGCTTAGAATTATATACATGTCTCTTCAAATATTTTCCACATTGGTTGATGTCGAGGTGCACCTTATATGAGGCTACCAAGAATTGAATCATCATTTTCCTCTTTTGGTATGAGCCCCATTGATTTGAATATGTTGTGGCCTCTCCAATTTTCACATCCAAAAGAACATATGTTCTACCTGTGCATGCCACATTTTCCTCAAGTATATTGTAGTGGCTCTACAACAGATTGTGCAACACCTCCTCTATATATTCATCCATTACTATGCTTTGTAATAGCTTTCCTTTGGAGAAAACTAACTTCTGAAATAGTGCTACAACAAATTTTCAAAAATACTTTAAAATATACATTTAAATAGATATTAATGCATCTATGCAGCTTCTAATGACTCTAAGAGTGTGAGCTTTCTTTTATTTATATATTAATTTGCAATAACCTACTACCTCTATGTGATGTGAACAATCCTTCCTTACCTGCACAAATAACAATCTACCAATTTCCTTCTCCAAAATCTATAGATCTTCCCACTAGAATGTGTGCAAATTGTGTGCAGATGTAACTTCTTACACTCAAGCCATCCAAGAAATCGAAGGTTAATTCGATTCCTGTCTTGGATGTAACTTCTTACACCCAAGCCATCCAAGAAATTGAAGGTTAATTGGATTCCTATCTTGGGTGTAATTTCTTACACCCAAGCCATCCAAGGAAGACCATATGTCAATTCCTTGCCTTGGATGATGCATCTCATCATCCAAGTCCATCAGAGGGGACCAGCCAGATCCGTCTCTTGTTGGATGAACTTAGTCAACCAAGCCATATAAATGCATATAGACATTCAGTATATACTGCCTACCAGGGATTATCATAATCCCTCCATTAGGCTAAGGGGGTTTCCTCCATATAACCTCCATCATTTAATCACATTTACATTTTATAAATTATTACTAATTCCTATTCCATAATCCACATTTACCTATTCCTAGCTTAACATATATTCCATAACATATGTTCAGAAGGTGTCCATTATAAAACATTCATGTTTATTAACGTATATTCCTATCTATTTGATATGTATTCATTAACGCATGTTTGCACATATTCATTAACATATGGTTTACACTTATTCCTTAATATCTAAAACCATTCATTAATGTCTACATTAAGATATTCATTACCATATAAATTAAATATACATTAATTACTTTCATTAACATATGTATTAAATATTCATTATTAACATTCATTAATATATGTATTAAAATATTCATTATTAATATTCTTTAATATATATATTAAAATATTCATTATTAATATTCCTTAATATATATATTAAAATATTTATTAACTATAATCATTTACATAAACATTGTGACATCCTTTCCTATCTGCACCCGCAGTAGTAGATTCCGATCTGCAGTTCCTTGTTGTTGTTTCATAGTGCTCCTTACACCTCGCGCTGCCTGTCCCCAAATAAATGATTTTGATCTTCCTCTTATACCCTGCTACATAGAAGGGATGCACCTCTTGAATTATGAAAGGACATATCCCTTCCTAATTACATCTCTTCACAACATAAACAAATCGCATCTCTTCTTACATTTGGTCAAACTTAACTAATCACACCTTTCCATATTGCTAACGTAACCATCAATCAGTGTTCTCCCTAATTGATGTTCTCATGATTTGATCACCGTCATTGACTATTATTATCATTGATATTCTTCTCATAACAAACGCTGACTATAGTATTATTCATCCTTAGTAATCATCGTTTTCAGTTTATTACTCCTGACCTTGATAATGTTTGATGAGAAATCAATGTAATAATGTCGATCATTTTTGTACATATCATCTTCAGGTATGCTCGTTGATTTCAAACTTAATTTGCTTCCCATCGATGAATAATTGATCGGGCCTTGGTAGTATCGCACCAATATAATAAATCTTTGTTGATGATTTTCTGTGTAGAACCCGAGCCTATGACTACTTGTGTGGGCAACTATTTCTTAGAGTGCCTAATATGTCCTTAATCATGATCATTGACTATATGATTAGTGTTCTTAAATGGTGGTCCATGCTAAGCACCACACTTGAACCCTCTATAATAATGCTCTTCCAATTTCATTCGCAATTTTGTCTCTTTTAGAGACTTCACAAAATTGAGGACTACTAGTGATGTAATGTCCAATTAAATGTTAATGTCAATTAGTCTAAATGCTATTCTTGTTTGTTGGAGAAAAAGCATATGATTACTTTGTATGTATTCTTTTTACCCATCCTTATCATTTAGGGAATATTATTAGTTATAACTATTAATAAATATTAATTAAATAATAATATTTAATAAATAAATAAATTTCAAATATTCATTCGTTGGTAATTATTATATAAATTAATAATAATAATTTCTTCATTTAGCGTCTCTCTCTCTTTCTCTCCGTATATGTATAACAATTCAGGAGGGGACATGATATATATTAAGTTGTTTTAAGAACTCAACACAAACCCATCCCTACCACTAAAATATTAACCTATTTAACAACCTACAAACCTAACAACAATTATTATATGCATCTTATGATGCAATATAATTCCTAAAAAAATACCAACAGTATAATTATACATTATTATGGAATAATTAACATCTAAATTCATCTACAAATTAATCCAAGAACACATTATTATATAATCATGTCACTCTCTTATAATCCAAGTTAGTCTAATCCTCCATCTATCCCTTAACCATCCAAATCATCCAATGTCAAGATTTCTTCAAAGCCTAACCCAATAAAAAATATAAAAAAAATCTATTAAACAATGACCAATATATTTTTTATTTTCAACTTCCTCTTTTCAAAAAAAACTTAAATAACTATTACAAAAATTCATTATACACATTATCGAAAGAGTGCTTAATTTTATAGACTTGAAAGAGTTTTTGTTTTATAATTTTCTAACTCCCTCAGCTTTTAATATCTATTACAAAAGATTCATTGTGCACACATATCATCGAAAGACTTCTAAATTTTATACAGGAAAAGTTTTTGTTTTGTAATTTTCTAACTGCCTCAACTTTTAAAAGAAACTTAAATATCTATTACAAAGATTCATTGTCCACATACATCATCGAAAGACTGCTAAATTTTATCGAGGAAGAGTTTTTGTTTTGTTTTTGTTTTTCTCACTGATATCCACACTACATGCCATGATTATAGAACTGAAGGCCCAGGCGGCTATGCCATTCAGCAATCGATTCTTGTAGTTGTGAGTATCAACTAAATTTCTTGTTTGTTGCAGCAAAGCGGTCACTGAGTTGAACCCACTAAGGCTTAAAATTAATCATGGTATGTGTTTTAGTGGGAGGAAGTGGTAGATATGTAAATGTTGGAGGCCATCGGATGGATAAGGTGTGGATCAACCACCGATAACGTTGATCCACGCTTATTGAAGCTCACCCATAAATACAATCTCAGTCATGAATTGTTCCAAAAATAAAAAATAAATCACAAAAGTTTACATTTTGAATGGCGACTTGATAGACTATAACGTTTTCTTTTCCAGTCACAGTTAATATTCTTGCTTCACCTGCCAGATTAATAGTGTAACCTCCACGCCCTATGATCTTTTTGCATGCTCCTCAGTAGGATAACTGCATTGAAAGAAATTGACTCCATTATAAATAAATGAAAATCAACCTGACACCCGATAAGGCATGGCATGCTTGCACTCGCATTCAAACTACCCCGCAATGGCAACTTCCTTATAACCACAATTTTCTTTGGTTTTCCTATCTTTTGCAAACGAAGCTACTGCAATGCACGATGGATCTGCCAGCAGCATAAAACATTATATATCTAAGCTAAAACCCCATACACAAAAACTACATGTATACAAACAAATGCTTATCAGACAGTTTTAATTATCGACCCCCTCTCAACTTCGGTCAGATCGTCATGAATGAATGGGGACAAGTGGCAAAGGTTTTATTTACTATTTATAGATTTTTATGTATACAAGTTTTTCAAAAATATATACAAGTTCTTCAAACCCATATATCAGTGTAGAAGGTCTTTCATGTAACAAAGTGGTCTTTCATAAGGTTTTAATTTATTATTTATGGATTTTTTTTTATGAATATAAGTTTTTCAAACTCATAGATCAATGTAGAAGTCTCTCTATGTAACAAAGTGGTTCAAGTTTATGAAAATTTATGACGCATGTTATAAAAGATCTTACCAAAGGTGGAATATGACAACACAGGCAGCTCAAGTTAGTGCATTCACTAAACAATTTATGACATCATAAGAGAATATTCTATTTTTATTTTGGAACCCAAATTTGAACATGGACATTGGAATTTGTGCCATAAAGATGGGGGTGCCAAATTTCTTATGTTGGCACATGGTTTTCCTTTAATAATTTATGGTTTCCTTCTTAGTTATTTCTTATTTATCTTGATGCTTGGCTTGAGATGTTGAGAGAGGAGATTGATAGTGAAGGTTTATGTTGTTGGATTTCCTTCAAAAGAGCAAGATGATATTCCCCATGTTAAGACAAGAGCCTAGAAATGTATTGTAATTATTATCTCTTGTTTAATAATAAATCAATTCTATGCTTTGGAGGGTGGAGCTATTTAATTAAAAATATCTTATCAACGTATATCAATGTCTCTTCTCTTTTGTCTATGCTTTTATTCTTCTTCATTATTATTTTGGATTGTTATTTTGCATGTCATTATGTTGCCACAATTTTATAGATTAGAGATTTGTATTTCTTTCCTCTAAGAGTTAATATGGGAAATAAAGAGATGTCCTAACTCCACTTTATGGGCATGGGTTATTTGCACTTGTATCAAGCATTTTGTTTAGTAAATCTTGTGGTTTTGGATGTGCATGCTAAGTATTAACATTTCACGTTAGAGCTAAGTTGGATCTCTGACTTTCATGTGCTTCAATGTTGGTTACTTGTGGTCGCATGTGATCTATCCATGGAGATATGATTCTAAGTATTTCTTTTTTTTATAAATCATTCTAACAATTTTGAGGTAATATGTAGGAAAGATTTAGTTGATTATTAATCCTTGTATGACTAGGAGATTTGTAATTGATCTTATTTTTCTTGATACAATATCCAACAAGAACTTGTAGTATGAAGAAACTGAACCAAAACAGAGGTGGCACATGTGATTGCATGTAGGATAATGTTCCCCTCCAGCTCATATTTGATAGTACAAAAAATACCATCTTACATTGTGCATAATTGTTTTCATATATGTGCTACATATAATAAAGTGTGAATGTTAGGTGCCTAGATTTACCTCCTCAAATGCATGGCAATACATTGGTTATGTAGAGAATGGTTAAGTGTGCTTACATTGGATGCTCAGTTTTAGCCCCCTGGCGTTATAAAATAATAGATATATACTCCCCAAATACATGTAGGTTATAGAGTTTGGCCATTAAATGACCTGGAATAGTCAAACCCACCTATATGCATGTACTTGTTAATAGTTATGTAGTTGGCTTGGAGTTCTTGGACAACATCATCTTCCTATTTAATGATCTATGGAGAGACCATTTTTTACATTGTGAATCTTATGGGATTGTTTATAAAAGCAAGATAGCTATCATTCTGAATGCATGCTTATGTATCGTTCAAGGAGATTGGTTATCATTTTCTTTTGTAGAAGTGTTAGTATGTGATATGCCACTCTACATTTCTACCTTAGTACATACTAGATTTCTAAACTATAATTGTCTCCAAAGGTATACTTTCGCCATTTTGGATATGATACAAGTGTCATGAAAAATCTACTTTGTATACCTTAATGTCTTTTTTTTTTCTTTTTACTTGTACTGTTGAAAATTGCATAACCTTACAAGAACTCACATTGCATAGTGCTTTTTTTTCAGCCTTTTGACATATAGAATATTTTTATTACAAGATGTTAACACAATTTTTGACAATTTTATGATCTCAACTTTCTAAATTTAGTTGTGTCATATTTGAGCACTATGTGTACATATTTATGTGACACACTAACATCCTACAAAAATTCACAATCTCGATGAACATTCGAGTGTTACCTACCCATTGATATTTCAAATATAGTGCTCCTATATGCAGTCACATTGGACAAAATCTATTGTACTTACTATTTCCAAAAAGGAAGTTGATATTTGGCTCTCACATGCTCGACTCTAAGATTTGGAGAAGGAAATCTTTTATTTTGATTATACAACAAATTTTATCGTTTTGCATGATATCCTCTTGAAGGTCTTTTATTATCACCTTGATGGGATCATGAAGGACAACAATATTGAATCAACAACATTTCCCTTGGAGGTTTTCTAAGTGATTTCATTATATTATGTTGTTCTTTGTCCATCATTCTATGTTGCCATGTGAAAATTACTAGTTTTAGCATAGTTTAGCTAAATTATTTTATATCATAACTTTTTGTACTTTCATTTTAAATCAACCACAATTTTATTTCTTAATATTATTCAAATATCTTTACTATCATAAAAGAAGAAATACCAAAATCAAGCTTTGATTGAGGCAAGCCCCTCAAACAACCAACCAAAAATGTTTTTGCTTCTATCTTTGTCTACAAATTTTACATAGGAGAGTAGCATTCTTCGTGATATCTTTCCTTTCTCCTAATTTTTTTGTTTATCCTCCTTTTATTAATCTTTTTTCTTTAAAGAGTCAATTGTATGGTTGTTTTATCGTCTTAATAATTTTATGTTGGATATGGTTCCATCATTTCTTCTATGCATGTGCGGGGAACTTGTTTTCTATCATACGATACTTTTCACTTTGCATTTTGGTCAAACAACAATGCAATGTGAGGACATCAATAGCCAAGGCTTCTAGAAAGCTACAAAAGGTTCCTTAAGGTTAGCATTTTCCATTTCTATAGGAATCATATTGTAACTCTTATTCTGTACAAATATATTTTATCTCATTCTCATAAAAATATTATGCATTGTAATCGAAGATTTCTTCTTTCATTTATAATTTCTAGTTATAAGCACCTAGAAAACGATAATTGAAACAATCTTTATTGGTTCATCCTAGTATAATATGTGGAAGTTAATCTTGAAAGACTTCAATTTTGTTCCACTATTAATTTTCCACACTAGATTACTGATAAAATATTGAATCTGCTTTATTTTGGGCCTACATTGTTTCACATATCCATGTAATACTACTTTTGTATTTCTAAGTTGTGTAATTTTATGTGTTGTCTACACCTACAATTATATACAAAACAAATATGTGGATTATTTACAAATATGTCATGATCAAAATAAACAGCAAATATTATTGAACATTCATATTGGCATTAAAATGAAACAACATAATCTTGTGATTGCAAAATAGTTTGAATTTACAATTCAGAAAAGATATAACAATCATCTAAATACATTTTTGGGTTGAGTCCTTTTGGGCTGTCACTGGTCTAGTTTGCCCTGAACAGTGGTTTTATCTTGTTGTTAAAAGGCCTGTTTGACCCGAGTTTGTTTCTTTTCCATCCTATGGGATGTGTATAAGTATGGCAAACACCCTTGTTTTGCTGCTTTTTAAATAAAAAAACAATCATCTGACCTTAAAATCTTAAAAACCCATCTGTAGATAATTAAAAATGCTCAAAATCATTAGGAATAATTGTTTTGTACATTTGAATAACTGTTGTCAAATAATTTGCTTGACTAGTTGGATGTGGGTGACTAGTTGTGGAATATTTACAAATATGTCATGATCAAAAGGTATATCAATGGTTGGGATTAGTTGGATGTGGGTGACTAGTTGTGGCCAATGTTCCAACTAAACTTGATTGCATGGTGCATACTTTATACTACTTTGCAGGTCATTGGACTTCTAATTATGTGTTCTAAAGGCGAGTTAAGGGTGGCTATGGAGAATGTCATCCAAAGATTGCTTTGAGTGTCCTCCAATGTTAATGCAACTGCAATGTGTCCTTTAAAGTTAGTTAAGTGGCTTTGGAGTGCTCTAAATTTGTTCTGCATGCTTCTATCAAGCCCATGAACACAGTGGAGTTCAATTAGATAGGATAGTGTTGCCCTTGGCAATTCATAGATTTGTCAAAACTCTTTTTGCCTATACTAAGCATTCAAGTGATAGAATGTTGTGATAGGTATGTCATATACCTTGGAAGGACTAATGTTTGAATTCGTTATCTTAAATGTATTCATTTATTATTTAATATTTATTATTTATTATTTATTATTTATTATTTATTTTTTATTTGGGAAATAGGTGACCCACTATTGGCTTGGTCATAAAGCCAATAATTGTGTTGAGGTATGTTTAGTCATATATAAGTCTCATTTTCTCTTTGAAAGCTAGCTGAAAAGGTACAACATGCGTTAGCCTGATGGTAAAGGTATGTGGTTTTATAGCTTGGTGATAAATGCATGTGTTTTTCACAACATTGGTAATTTGTTGAATCTGAAGTATAGTAGGGTTCTGCACCTCAGACAACAAAAAATCTTGTGGACTACTTGTACAAGGGTTATCTCATATACACCAAATGATGCCTCGAATGACGATGACCTAATGAGCTACCTTCACCTTTATATTTTATATTGTATTTATTTGTACCAAGATCATTCCCTAAAAGTTGAGAATCAAAAGCATCTAGCAATTACTTATCATGCTTATAAAATTTATTTGTCGCAAAATGAGCTACTCTAATGGTAGAATTATTAAATTTACTTGTATAATGTTAAATTGGCATAACACAGATCAGAACTCAGTATAATACAAAAGATAAAAAGCTTTATAGTAAACAATATAAATAAATAATAAAATTAAAATTAAAAATAAAAAAGAAATAAAAAATATTAATTAGTGAAATGTTAAGTGGAATATTCTTCACGTGTACATAAGCATTTCCAAGGAAATTAGTGAAACACCGTAAAGAAACTAGGTTATTTATTGTACATGCCTAAGATATACACCAGCAGGGCATAACTTGAAGAAATCTGCAAAGATGTTGCCTATTAATCTACAAAGAACCCTCAATCTGCTTTAAAACATAACCAGCAGATACTGTTAATGAAATATTCTGTCAGCAAAACCAGGTCTTACAATATCTATAGCGCCATGTTAATAAAAAGGTATGCCATATGGTAAGGCCTTTCTATGTTTTGGGCCTTGCCTTTGCAAGGAATTGCCCAATTAACATGGGTTGCCAGCAGAACTATACTTCTTGCTATAATATTTGCCATCATATCAAAGGGCAGAAGATTGTGCATCGTCTGAATCCACCTTCAACTGCAGAGTGGGTCAAGCCAAATGGCATCAAATTACCACTTAATAAATACATTGCATCGTGCTTAGTATGAAACAAAACAACAATCTCAGTACATTAACCTCTACAATAATATTGGTATCCAAGACAAAAATATATTATGCCAGCCACTTAATAAATACATTGTATCGCACTTAGTATGAAACAAAACAACAATCTCAGTACAACCTCTACAATAATATTGGCATCCAAGACAAAAATATATTAAGCCCACCTGTTTTAGGTGACCTAAAAGAGCCCCATGCAATAATTTCTGGAGCTTGTCACACTGTTCAATCATTTGGCCAGCGTTAATCATCTCAGAGAGAATACAATATAAGCGTTCAACTGAGGTATATGGAAACCACACAGCAGACATTTTTTTACGTTTGACAATATCAGCTGGTCTCTGCACAACACACCCACAGCAGGACAAAAATATTTAGTTAAAACCAGGTTATATGTAGAGCCAAAACATTTTATTTATCCTTTTTCCTCCCCTTTGATTTTACTTTTATTGCATAAACCCATGCCATGGCTCTCCAAACATAAAGTGATCCCTGAAATGGCCAACGATAGACTATAGCTCACACTTTTCCACTAAGGTGAAATAAACCATAAACAAATCAAGGTATTAGATTTTCACAAGCTGCTCAAGATAAATATAAGATTATTTATTGTCTATATTTCTATCATTACAAGAGATAACTGCATTCGGTTAACACTGTTAGTTATCTACATTCACAATTTTTTTGGTAATTTTCCCCAGCCTCAATGAACATATGAAATCGAAACAAAACAAATCTGGATTAAATACTACCAGAGAAGACCATGCTTCTATATACTCGAGCAATAAGTAGGTAGCTTCAGAAAATCTTCCATAGTTTATATATAACCGGAGCAATGCTGCAGGATCTGACACTTGCCCAGCCATTCCCCAGGCAGTTGCTTTCCTTCCACCCTGTCATAAGAATAGTTGCAAAATTTAGACACATCACGTGATATTGTCAGTAAGACTTTACATTGTTTATATTCTAATACTTGTTCTTAAAAAACTATGGGACTGTATAAAGCTAACTGCATAAAATGATAAATTTTAATCATAGATACAAACTTCATGCCTTGAACATATCCACCAGCCACAAAGGCAGCTTAATTTGAGGGTCCGCATGCAGCAGAGTTTCAGCAACCACAACTGGAAGTCGGGGATGTATATGTAAGTATTTTTCCTGCTTTGCAAACATTAGAAATAAATCACAGTAGAAGACATATCAAACACTAATGTTTTTCTAAACAATGCTTTAAAATATTTTTACTGGAAAGGAACTCTTTCTAAACTGTAAGCATGTTTCCAACAAAATAAACATAATGAGGTCATTTGTTTGAGCATTTTCTTTAAGCAATTAGACCTCTCAAAAGTTGTAGTAAAGCCTGAAGAAACGTTCTAAAGGTTCAGTTATGCAAATGCAGATCACATTGACAGGTGTGTACCAGACCAAACTCATCCATCTGTCTCCAGAAACAAACAACATACAAATAGGTTCATGAATGAATTAGGTTGTCACCTAAAAGGTTTGTTCACAACCAAACCCATCCTCAACAAGACATAAGGTGAAAATAATCCCCAGAGAGAAATTTCGATTGGCTAGTATATGGTAGGGTTGGTGATCATCAGGAGTCTGATGCCTCTGGAACATATAGAAAAGAGAGAACATCATAGTATTATGTTTGATGTTTGGTTGGCTGTATGTCATAGCACTGTGAGCTTATAACCTTGGATTTCTTGTTGATGATAAATTGGGGGCATAGCACAATTGCAAGAGAATTTTGAGAATAGTCAAGTTACCCTCACCAAACTAGTATAAGTGAGATAAGATAAGATAAATTTATTAATGTCCAACAAGTGACCACAAATGGGTCAATGGGACTGAAGATTACAAACAAGGGGGGCAGCCACCAGTGTGGACACCAAACATTGACCAAAGAAGAGCGCAAACAACAACCAAGGCAACCACAACAAACAAGGAGGCGGGAGGACCAAACAGGGCACCTGTTGATGTGTGTTTTATGCACAATCGAACATAGAATAAAATACCAAGATATCTTATCCTCTCTTGAACAAAGTCTCTCAAATACTATGCTTTGCGATCAAACAAGACAACTCCAAGGTTATGAAATGTCACGTCTTGACGTGTGGATAAGCTCAATGGTTGATGTGATATTGTTGGAATCACAAGGGGACTTACGCTATACATGAATGCTTGAATACTTGGATGTTGCTGGAACTCAGGACCAACTCATATAACAAAGAAAGATTGAAAGGAAAGTGTTTAGAGAGTGTAATCTAATCCTAGGAATGTAGGATGTAGTGAATGACTTGGTGAGACTCTACTAGACTTTGCTTTGACATCAATGAACAACTACACAAAGCTAGTGCAATCTTCTAAGGTAAAGTTATAGATGTTCAAATTACTACCATCAACATCAATACCATCAAGCCAATGCATACCAATGGACGAATAATAATTGAAGTTAAATTCGATTCATATTTCAGTTGACCACACAAGGCAAACTTACAATCAGCAAGAAGCTAGTGGTATGGATTAAACGAATTTCACCACTAATCATCCACAAAATCTTCCATTCATCTAATCAACATGAAAGCAAATGAGAATTGGAAACCATGCAAATTGTTGAACACCACATTTCACCATATCTTCAATGAAAAGACTATATTCATTTACAAGCCTTAGCAACAATTTCTTCTTCTCCTACTCTAACTTCTAATTCCTAATTGCCTTCTACTCTTCTCCTACTAACTATTCTTCTATTAACCCTTACAAATGAGAGCACTGAGCCTTATATAGATAGCTCATTACAATGAATGGCTACAATTGATTCAAGATCAATGGCCAAGTTTGAAAGATAGAAACCCTAATTAGAGTTGTTACAACCACCATTACATTGACCAATGAGAGATAAGGGTAAGTGTTGTGACGTTTTCACACATCGCCCCATTGCAAATGGGGACCCCCTCTTTTTCGCTTTTGTTTTGCCTGTTCTTCTCTCTGCTTTTAGGGTTTTGAATGAGTGAGTTGTCTGTTTGGGTTAGGGCTAAGCCTTAGGGGTTTCTTTTGGATATTTTTCAAGCTGAGTCCAGTCAAATTTTGAAAGTTATTAAGCGTCCTCCCGAGGATTGAGATTGAGTCGATAAGGTGAGTCTGTTAGGAAGTCGGATATGTCTCAGGTTAGGTCTAGTCAGGGCTTTTGAGGGAAAATTCAAATTTTGTCTAAGTGTTAGCATTTTGAAAATGAAATTGTATATTCTTGCCTAGGTAAATTTTAATCAAATTTTGGAGGCAAGATGATGCCTAAAACAGAGAAAGTGCTCCTGTCCTTCACTGGAGGCCCAGGGCGAATTTCATTCTAAGTGCAATTTCTTGTTTTGCGAGAGCTTGCTAACTGATTCCGGGCCTTGAAGATGACCTAACTCTGCCTTGTGAAATGTTTGGAGACCTAAAATTTTGAATATTTTAGCCAGAAAGGACAAAAGTGCTCCCGTCCCTCTCCAAGGGACCAGAGCACAAATGTTATTTTATGCATATTTGTCACTGACTTTTCTATTTTGTTTTGTGCAGGGTCTTCCGGAATGATAATTGGACATGACTTGATACTTTTGAAGATTTTGAAGGCACAAAAATGGTGAATTCTAAAGGTTTAAGGAAAAAGTGCTCCTGTCCCTCACTGAAGGACAAAGGCGAAAAGACTTATTGGAGCCATTCCTGACCTTGTTTGGTTAAATGGGAGGACGAAATGAACATGATAAAGCATCCAGACTTGATCGAAAACAATGAAATGATGAAGTTTTTGCCTAGAAGGTAGAAAGTGCTCCCGTCCCTCACTGAAGGACCAGAGCACTTTTCTTTATATGCACAATTTTAGACCTTTATTGAACATTAACTTCTATTCATAGCATGAAGTAAGATGAAATCTTCTCTAGCAAAGAAATTTCGAGGTGAAAAGTGAGACAATTTGGCTTAGAACGCAAAAAGTGCTCCCGTCCCTCATTGAAGGACCATGCCACTTTTTTCAAATTTGCACTATCTTTGCAAGGTTAAGGTGATTTTATGATTTGAAGAGGTTAAGGGAAGCATGTTTTGTCCATTGAATATAATTTAAGCGGATCACAAAGGAGTAAATCAACCCAAATGATAAAAAGTGCTCCCGTCCCTCACTGAAGGACCATGCCACTTTTTCAAGTTTCTCTTCATTGTTCGATATTTTATGATAAAACTTGGCTCGGATAGGAGGGAGAAAGGATGTTTTATGCCTTGGATGCAATTGAGAGGTTTAAAGAGCAAAAAGTATGCCAAAATGACAAAAAGTGCTCCCGTCCCTCACCAAGGGACCAAGACAAAGTGCTCCCGTCCCTCACTGAAGGACCATCCCACTTTTCTAAAAATACAAATTTCTTGCAAAGGTAAGGCAAGTTGCGTGATTGAAATGAATGAGAGAAGGCAAGATTCATCCATTGAAGATAATTTTGAAGGCTAGCAAAGGACAGATAAGCTTGTAATTGCAAAAGTGCTCCCGTCCCTCACTGAAGGACCATGCCACTTAATATGTTATCTTCCCTTTCTCGCCAATTTTGGACAAATTGAGACCAAGGCGCAAGTTTGAAAAAGTGTTTAAAATGCCTTGAAGTTGAATTGAGATGCGAGAGTTGCAAATTTTGACGACAACTGGCAAAAATTCTCCCGTCCCTCACTGAAGGACCATGCCACTTTTTCCAAATATGACCATTTACCTTGCATTTTGAAATAATATTTTTATTACCAAGGCTCAAGATGGTGTGAAATGTGATATTCTACGCCTTGAGGGTAAATTGAAGATTAATATGATCAAGAATTCATGCAATGGACTCAAAAGTGCTCCCGTCCCTCACTGAAGGACCGTCCCACTTTTTTTGAAAACAACAAATTCCCTCCGAGATTATGCTAAGGCAACGTTGTATGAGGTGGGAAGAATCTTCTAAAACATGGTGAACAAAGGTTTGACTCCAAAAAATTGATAATCCTAGCCTAAAAATGAAAAAGTGCTCCTGTCCCTCTCCAAGGGACCAGAGCGCTTAACATGTGCATTCTTTATTTTTGCCATATCCCAACGTTAATATCCTCCAAATCGCATTAGATGCCAAATTGCCAACTTCGAAATATTTGAAAAAATTAAATAAAATTGGCATTTAATAAATTGATTTTAGGCCTTAAAAAAATCGAACTTTTATTGTGAAGGCATTTAAAATTAATTTTTTATTAAATTAAAATTGAAAATGGGGTGCTTGAGGTATCATGTTTTATTATTTTATTAGGTCGGCCTCTTGTTTTTGCAAATTTATTTATTTTTTGGCCTTTTTTGCCAAGTCGGCCTATGGAGAGATGAAGTGGTGAGCGCCCTATATAGTAGGGGTGTTTTGAGCAATTTTAATCATTCATTCATTATTTCAAGTGTGATTTAAGGAGCAAGGAAGGAGGTGCGAAAGCTAGCCTATTTGCAGCGAATTATCTTAAGTGTTGAAGACTAAAGGTGGTGGAATTGATGCTTGAGAAGATTAAAGGCGGCGCATTTTGCTAAAGGAAGGACTTTGATCTATATTTCGCCTAGCCAAAATTCACCCTATTTTTGCATCATTTTTTTTAGAATTAATTCTCAAGTGGAGGCATGGCGAGATCATCCTAGTCCCAATGTTGAGATTTTGAATTTTGAACTTCAAGTTTTTGAAAATTACATGGTTAATTAAGAAATGATAACTCAAGATTTATCATGAAGTTTCCTAATTAAAATCTTAAATCTTCCTTTTGAATCCTAATTTCTACACTTCAAGATATATTATTAATTGTGAAATGTTCTGTAGGTATCAAGATGGCGACTCCCAAGCTCAAAAGATCTACAAGTCGGAAGGCTCTCCTCAAGGAAAATCAAGCCAAATCAAGGACGGTCTCCTCCAAGAAGATCAAGCAAGGATAAGGGCGACCTCCTCCAGTCTAGCATCGACAAGGATGGCTTTCTTCGATCAAATATCAACAAGGGCGACCTCTTCCAATCCAGCATTCCAAGGCGAGGTACATCAATCATCCTGCACATCAGAGACAAAAGAAGTCGGAGCAAAGGGTTCGTTGAAGAAGCAGATAGTTCCAGATGAATTAATTAAAGCTAGCTTCTCAACAACATCAAGTTGAATATCTACCAATTTACAAGTGTCAGACAAGGTGGCATCCTAGTCATCACTTCTCCAGTCAGTGTAGTCCACCTCAACAATGCCCAGATTCAATGTACCTAACTCATGGAGGGTGGCACAAACTTCGATGTACCTACCCCGGCTATCCATTGGTCGATTTTTCCAGAGAGGACATGTGTCCAAGCAATACAATTATTTCATTGGTCGAGCATTAAATGTTATGTAATGGTTGTAACAAACCCTAATTAGGGTTTTCATTGTAAAATCTTGGCCATTGATCTCGAATTGATCTCAGCCATCAAATTGTATTATGGGCACTATATAAACCCCGACTCTTCATTTTGTAAAGGAATAGATAGGGAATAGTTGGAAGCAGTTAGAAGACAGATAGAGAGTAATTAGAAGGCGATTAGCTAGTTGATAGAATAGCAATTAGAGTAGAGTAGAGAGAGAAGGCAAAGATTGTTGCCAAGATGTTGTTGTAAGAGACTTGTAACTTCATTGAAGAAATGGTGAAATTTATGGGTCGATTCAACAATTTGCATGGTCTTTATACTTCTCGTATTTGATTTCATGTTATTAGATGAGTGGAAGAAATGTGCTTGATTGATGGTGGAATTCGTATATCCATATTACTAGCAGTTTGTTGATTGCAGACTTGCCTTGTGTAGTCAACTGGAATCATTTAGCTTAAGCTTAACTTCAATTGTTGCTTCTTCATTGATATGCATCAACCTGATGGTGTCTATGCCTGCAGTGATGATTTGAACATCATAAAGCTTTCCTTTGAAGATCGCACTAACCTTGTGGAGATGGTCCTGGGATATCAAAACAAGACTTAGTTAGAATTTCATCAAAGATCAATCATTGCTCCTACATTCCTTAGTATTAGGATTACATTCTTTCCTCGCCCTCATCTTTTTTCCTTTTTTTTTCCAAATCAAAGCTAGTAAGAGCCTGTGTTCCAGCAATATTCAAAGCAAATCAGAAGTTCAGTCATCAAGTGTAAGTCCCCTTGTGATTCCAGCAAATCACATCATACCATAGAGAGCTTATCCACACGTAGAGACCCTACATACAAGAACCTTGAAGTCATCCTGATTGATCCTTTTCCGCGATATCTTCAGCAATCAGAGGCTTTATTCAAGAGAGGATAAGGTACCCTTGGGTATTTTATTCTGTGTTTGATAGTGTACAAAATACACGTCAACAGTAAGTAAGATAAATAATTTTTGATGTAGTGGCCCGTGTCACTTATTCCCTCCTTGAATGAATGTTGACTCGGTACCCTTTGATTGAACAAATGATGACTGGGATGCCAACTCAACTTGCATTGTAGACTTGATCAATTTGCCTTATAGATTTGAACAATTTCATCCTCATGTTTGGAAATTTTTCCCAATCTCAGAATCTTGAAATATTTCCTTCCTTGGTGCTCTCTAATATTGAAATTCCCTGATGTAGTTCTTGATTTCTTGATGTGAAATCCTTTGTGCATGTCTTGAACTTGCTTTCCTTCATTTGTTCACCATCAAGGTGAAGTCTTTTTCATGTTTGATCTAGTCCACATCCTTGCTTTTGGAAATCTTTGTCTTGAACTCCTCTTCCAATCCTTGAAATGTTGATCTTCCTCATCCGCATTTGTGATGTTGTCCTTGCAATATGCATCCTCTTCAAGCCATGATCATCATGATTCCCTTCCTCGTAACAATCCTACAAAACAAAAAAGTATCGAATCAAATGCCTATGGGATAAACTTGATTTCAACCTTGGTGGAAAATTGATCATACTGACAAATCAGTTCTCAAAACATTTGCATTATCCCTGTCCATTCCTTCACTTGGTGGAAATTTGATGCCTATAGGGACTACTTTGTCATTGATCTTCATTTGAATTGATTTCTCTCTTCCTTTGTAATTTTGTCCTCAAGTGTAAATTTGACCCTCATCGGGACTCATTATCCAATTTTGTTTGATTTGACCACCATTTGATGGAGTGGAAATTCGAATCCCATCTAGACACTTCAATGTTCCTCAAATAACTTTCCATAATTAATTAAGGTTCTAATTTCAAATGGTTTTCAAACCTGTAAGCTCATGAAAATCAGAAATTCAACATTAGGTAACACATTCTAGAAAATACAAGAGATTTGATCAAAATCTGGAAAATTTGTCCTCAGAAAACTTGATTTTCAGACTTAGGATAAGTCTGATTGCAATAAATAAGTCTGAAGAACTCAGAAAATGGCATGTTTGATGCAATCTCAGATCTAATTTCTGAGTATAAAGTCTAAGGACACCCCTGGAAATGGTTGATTTAGGTGCTGGAATATTTGTCTCGGAATTGATTTTCTGAGTACCAAGCCTTAAGACACCCTGGTATGCTCAGAAAATGACTGATTTGAAGCTCAAAAAACTATACCTAGGTCTGAAAATGTCACTTGGAAGTCTGAATACTCTCAGAAAGTGACTGATTTTTTATATCAAAGTTGTAATAAAGTCAGATTTTTTGAGGACTGAGTTTGAGTACGCCCTCCAAGTCTGCAAACACTGAAAAAATGGTGTATTGAAGTATGATTTTCTGATGTTTAAGTCTGAATACACCCTCCAAATGTCTGAAAATGGCCTCCAAAAATCTGAAGACACACTGCAAATGATGAATATCAATGGCTGGAAGTGATCACAGCCCTGTCACATGCTTGCATTTGAATTGTTTTACCTTCCAAAACTCAGAAATTATCAAATCTGGGCACTATCATGTGGCTGGAAGTAAGGTTTCAGTCTGAAGACAACTCAGAAAATGGAATTTCAGACTTACACCAGCAATGGTGTCCACACAAAATGCCCCCAAACTCTCCAAAAATGCTGTCCAAATAAAATGGCCCTAGCTGGAAATCTAGTTTTCAGATCTGGAAATGTATATGTTCAGTCAATAACCAGCAATGGTGGCCAAAAATGGTGATCAAACTCCCAACCAATGGTGGCCAGCAATCACTTAGATAAAATTATCATGATTTCCAGCCATGGCGCCAAGCAAGGTGACCAAGAAGTGCCCCAAAAGTCTGAAGTTCCCAGCCACATGCAAAATCGTGGCTCTCCAATAATGGCGCCACACCCTCAAATCGCTCAATGTGGCAGAATAAGCCACCTAACTTGCTGTAACTCCTCCAATGGTGGTGCCTAGGTCTGATTGTGCAAAATAGCCCTTCCAATCTGCAACTTCCTTCAACAATGGCGACACTTAGGCAAAAATTGCCCAGCTGGGACCTCCAATCAGCCACTTAACCATCACATCAGCAACTTATATTATTATTTAATGCTAGCTGGGCATACTTAAACACATTTTCACCTTGAAACTTCACCACACAAGCAATGTGGGATAAAACGTTGCCTTTATAACAGCCTGGTGGAAAATCGCCCCATGTCTAGATAAAAATCTCCATTAAATTTCCACTTAATTCATCACAAATGCTATTTGGGGAAAAATGACCCCCATCAAGATGCATAAGTTCACTTCATTTCATCGACTTTGTGCGAAAAAATCTACCTTGGGGAAAAACGTGGGCCATCTGGATGCCCAATCCACACATTTTCGTCATTAAATTTCCTTTTGGGGAAATTTGATCTTCATCAGGAAAATTTCCAACACTTAGAAAAAATTTGAGCCTCCTGGTGGAAAAATGTGGTCCATCAGGACAAAAGTCAAGACATTTGGGGAAAAATGCCCCTCATCGGGAGTTTGAATGGGGAAAATCATGGGGAAATTGGAAATTTGTCCAAAAAGCTTAGGGAAAAACATCCTCCATCAATTTAATGTTTTCCATCAGGAATTTAATGATTTTCACGTTCAAAAACGTTTGGACATGTTAAATTTCATCATTGTGCATCGGTACTTAGTCAAATTTATCTGAATTTGAGCAAGAAAATAGGGATTCCATCAGGATAATGTGCAAATTTCACTTAATTTACCTGCTAGGAGCAAAGAAAATGACCCTTAAAGGAACTCTTTGATGCTCAAGCACAAAATATCACCGACTTGCAACACTTAGGCATATTTACGCTCAAATTTAAAACTTGTTGCAACCTCAAGACAAAATTGAAACTCACACTTAGAAGGATAAATCAACACACTGAGGCAACCTGACACTTAGAACAATTTTAACATTTTAACATCCTTTCAACATTCTAACTGACATCGTCTTATAAGCAAAGGCTAAAACAAGGAAACTACCACTAAACCAAAGAAACCTAAGAAAAACACCTACCCTAAAAGGCTAAAAAATGGGGGTTCCCATTTGCAATGGGGTGATGCGTGAAAATGTCACAACAAGACCCCAAACCAACAAGCCAAAACTAAGAAACCGGAGCAGCAGAGCAGAACCTCAAGACTGAAGGATACGCTATAGGACGATGTCGCTGGGTATTCAAGTCCGACTGGAGGAGGGGGACCACTATGTGTAACCTCTACAAGGCCTCACAGACCTGGAGTGACTGGGAGATGTAGCCAACTGTCTTTTGGTGTTGCGCGTGGGGAGAGGCTCGGAGAAGGAGCTAATGAGTTGGCAAGACTGAGGGCGCGAGAATCGCTGCAATGAAAGATCTCGCAATCTAATGGCCTCCTACAGGTAGAGAGCGAGGCATCTCTGATCCGTGAATCTCAAAAAGGTGGAGAGAGACTGGGTCCCTCTGAAGAGGCAGTAGAACCTCCCTCTGATCTTATAGTAAATAGGGCAATGAAAGATAAAGTGTTCCTCTCAACCTCGCTCAGGTTGCAAAGCTGGCAGACTCTGTCAATTTTCTCCTACTGGTGATCAGTCTCAACTCGAAGCCGATGGGAGCCCACTCTAAACGAACCAAGAGGGATCTAGAGGGAATGAGGCCAGTGGCGAGAAATGTAAGAATGATGAACAATGAGCCCGTTTTGCAACTCAAGAAAGTGCTCCACATAGAACACCGTCTTAGGGCAAAGGCCCCCATGGGGGTTAACCCAAGTGGTATGAATGAACTGCCTGTAGATGTCGATTCCGATACACTTGTTCAGCTCCTGCCTGGAAGGAAGGAGATGGTGAGGGGCATCAAGAGACTATTGGAAAGGGGGGACACGATTAATCCCATTCCCAATAGTGTCAAGGAGGGTCGAAGCGCCAACAAACCAACTACGAACCCGACCAGAAGAAGTAGAAGAGGCAATAGACTCTGAGGAGCAATAAGGAAGGTAAGGGTACTTGTGGCGCCCTAAGCTGGAGTCGGCAAAACCATGGAGACAGTGCAGAAACCAAATAAGATCAAAGATGGCCTCAAGTCCGAAGGGGCGAGCACCAAAGTTAGCCAAAATGATATTGTGGGGAATAGACTGCTTACACTTGATGATGCGCCAAAGGAGAAGAATCTGAAACCACTCGATAGAAACCCAATCAGACTCCAATAATGAAGGCCCCCAAACCACAAAGTTGTAGAGAACAGTAGGTCAAATGAGTGTCCAAAAGTGTCACCTAAGACGAGGTGTCCTAGAAGTGATACTGGAAGCATTCTCTCTCAAGAAGGGCCAAGGAACCATACCCCTTGTTGATGCGCGGCTAGATGGCAAGTCTCAAGTTGAAGCGAGGACTGAAGAACTTAACCCCCAGGTAGGTATAAGAAGAGGCAATCTCAATCTCAAAGCCATCAAAGCAAAAGTGAAGATGAGAGGTCTTGAGACCATTAAAGACCATCACTTTCGTTTTCAACAAATTAACTATCAATTGCCTCAGGTCACAAAAAGAAGCCAAACAATCCAATTGTCTCTACAAACCCTCAGGAGAAGATGCCAAAAGAACAATGTCATCGCAAAAAGCAAGATAGAGGTCAAAACCTGGTGGAGAAGGCACCCATCGCCCTCTAACAAATGCTCATGAAGAAACTCCTCCAACTCATCAATGTAGATCCCAAACAAAGTAGGGGACAAGGGGCAGCCCTATTTCACCCCAATAGTACTGCTAATGAAGCTAGAAAATCCAATAAAAGTCTTGAGATGACCTAGAACCCTCTCATAAAGTCTCATAATGGCGGTCAAGAGGACCTGGAATATACCAATGTCACGAAGCCTCCGAAAAAGGACCCACCTCGAGACAGTATCAAAAGCTCTACAAAAGTCCACAAAGCAGCAATAAACCTTCAAGGAGTGATGATGAGCCTCCTCAATGATGGCACAGAGAATCAAGATATGGTCCACGGTCTAGTAGTCCTGCTTGAAACCCGCCTACCCCTTGGCACGAATGTGATGTTGATCCAACTTAATGGAGAGGAGAATATTAAGAACTATGGCATAAAGCTTGGAGAAAGTGTGGTCGACCATGATGGTCCCGTAATTACTAGGTGTTGACGTGTCTAAAGTCGCATCGTTGCAAACTCCATCCAGCCAACGCAGAATAGAATGTACTCACTGAGTATCCTATCCTCTTGAGATAAGGAAATCCCTAATGTCGTTTTTGCGTTTGATCAAAGGGGACGACTTTAAGGTTTTGATTGTCAAGTCTTGACTGCAGGATTACTCAGTGGTTTGATGTGTTTTGCTGGAAACACAAAGGAGACTTACGGTGAGATGGGCAATTGCTGGATGAGTTCCCTAAAATTCTAACAGTCTCGTTATCGGTTGATTTCAGTTAGATGATACTATTTCAGCTGGACTGCGGATTCTTCTTGGTAAAAAGGGGAAAAAGAGGGATAGGGAAAAGAGATACAGAAAATCTAACTAACTAACCAAGATAGCATATTCAAGAAAAGCAGACAGACACCTCAAAATAACCAGATTAAACACTATCAGCTATTTAAGCACAGCATTTGTAAGAATCTAGTGCGATCTTCAAGGAAAAATAAGAATTTCATGTTATTAAACATAGATTCAGAAATTTTATATTCATTCACTAATTGTTTAATAACCGAACTAAGCATGTAAGAGGGTTCAGATTAACCATGCAAAAGGAATGACAGTCAGTCAGTCCCTAATGGTATGAACAGCGAGGATTCTATCAGATGTTTATCTAGAAAATGCTATAGAAAAATGAAAGAAACATAACAGAATAATTCAAATGGTGAAGAAGGAGACCATGCACTCACAATGAAATTGAAACAGTCTTAACTTTGCATTAAATCCTGTGTAAATTTCACCAGAGCTTCAGCAACAATCCATGAACTTCTTACAAAATGAGGGAAAACCAGTCCCCTTTAAATAGGTTTCCAAAAACAGATGAATGGCCAAGATCTAAACTAAACAAGTGGCCCAGATTCATCTTTACAAAAGGTACCCATACCCATAAATGGAGGGTAAATATCAGCAACCACCCAAAAGGGAGCAATAACTACCTAAAAAAGGTAATTAAAATTATCCATAAAAATTCAAAAAGTGCACATGCACAAAAGTTTTAAAGTTTACAGTTGACTTGGTAGTCAAATATGAACTTTGGCCAAAAAGTGACTTTTTCAAATTTGAAAGAGAAAAGCACTTTAGGAAAGCACTTTTTCTTTTCCAGTTGTAGATTCTCTTTCTAAAAATTCGTCTTTGCCATGCAAATACTCTTTCCAAAGGTCCCGACCTGCTGTACGTTCTTCGTGAACATACTCCTGGAACCTGATGCACAAGTGGAACAACAAACTGAATGGAGGCATAGGGGGATGACAAATTTTATACTGCATGCCCTCTAGATAACAGTCTATGTGCTTCAAACCATCCTGCCAGCTGGACCGATTACGCTCAAAACACGTCTGCATGTAGTTGACCAGCAAAACCAAGGTCCTCGGTTGAGTAGGCGATCTTGTCTGTTCTCAACCTTTTCTCCCAGTCTGGCTGCATTATGTCATCGGACAGATCATTTTTCCACCCCAAAACCATTGATTGGAGGATTGTCTTGCCAAGTTCTTGCATGTTCTTCAAAATTCCCTCGCATGCATCTTGCTCTTTGTCAATGATCTCCCTTGTCTCATTCTTCATAGTGATAATCCAGTACCATTCTTTAAAAACGCTGATATCATGGGGGTCCAAGATGGCGGAGAGTGTAGGGATCTGTGCCTGGGTCCAGAAAAGGGCTCTTACAAGAGGTAGGGTTGTAGCAGCTACCTCATGGATTCTGAGGCATTCTCGTTTTACCTCGAGCAGCTTGACCAAAATGGTCTCTCAATGGTGGGCCATTTCTTTTACCTCTTCAATAATTTGTTCTCCTCTTTCCTTAAGGCCTTGCATCCATTCCTTGATGGCCTTTGCAGTATCCCGTACTCCTTCAAATTTTGTCGTGATCCTCTGTGCCAATGTTGTAGGGGGAATGTGGGATTTGGAAGCATTATGCAATGGTCTCAAGAGTTGATCAATGTACCCCTCGGCTTGCTCAGCACGAACTCGATACATGTCCTTTTCAGCTATTATCTCTTCGAGTTGTTTGAGCACGTTTTGCACGGAGTCTTTGAATTCCTCGCTTTCCTGCTCCTTAGTGGCTCATCCGATGGGGACAGTTGTGATGCTATAATCAGCCAGTGTAACTTGATCTACTGGCTTATCGACAGGCAGGGTGGCGATATGAAGGGTATGGTTCCTTTGCTCATCATGGGTTATCCGGGAATATGCCTTAGGCTTTTTCTTCCCCTTGGCCTTGGCTTGGTCTATGCGTGAGAAGATGCCTTCCAAGTCGATAGGTGGCTTGGTGGCTGCCTTGCGTTGAGCTCCACCAACTAACCAATCTTGAGGTACGGTCTAGGCTGATGCTATAGTTAAATTTGCACTCTGTTCTTTAGTGTTTTCAGCCGGCTCATTGCATATTTGTAGCTGCTCCGTTACAGGAGGAGTGGAGGAAGTGCTAAGTTCTTTGCTCGCAACTGAATTCTCTCCCACTTCACTGAACAACTGCCTGGTATCCTCATGTGATGGTTGCTCTTCAGTCTTTTCAGGCTCGCGAGTCTCATCTGTCCTTTGCTCTCCTTCAATAGTGGAGTCATCCTTGGCAGTACTATGCAGCTGCAATTCATGGTGGCTCTGCTGGGTGGGTTCACGCAATTCAAGCCCCTGAGTAGACGGAATTTCTCCTTCCTCTACTTGATTCTCAGGTTCGGCAGATTCAATGGCTCTTACCTCGATATCTAGCCTGTCTTGTTCAGGAGGATCATCAGCTCCGAATGCGTCAATATCGCTCTGGGAAGGTGGAGCAGGTATATAATCTAGTTCTACTACATCATCAGATGAATTGGGGTCTTTTGATGATGAAGTGACCTCTGGTCTCCTAATAGGGTTCTTCTCCCTTCTTGTACTTTTGGATGTCTGAGTCCCTCTGCTGGCTTTAGACTTCTTCCTTTTCTCAGGCTTTTCCACCTCTTCCTTAGGTGCACTGGAGGTTCCGTCATCATCAAAGGACTGAGAATCAAGGCTACCCATCATGTGGTAGGTGAACTGGACTCCCTCATGAATCAGTCGCTCAATCTGCTGGTGCAACCACTGGTCAGTTTATCTTCCTGGGGCTGCCATAACCGCCTCAAAATCAGTGATTGGATCTTGCGACCAATCGATGCCTGGCAAAAAATGTCTTACCACCACGAATTCCCAAACGTGGAGGCAATTTCCTGAATCTGTTAACTGATCTGGGACCCGACGGTATTCATAGAGTCGCATTTGCTGCAAACTCAGCCTTGAATATTCGCGCCTTCGAACTTCATAGTCATCAGAGAAGTTCTTCCAATAATCATCAACTGACTCCTTCGCTTTGTATCCCCTGCCATAGGCTCTCTTCGCCAGATTGTCGTGATCAAAGCATTTCCTTGGGAAATGCTCTTGTAGGCCGTAGGAGGCTAGTTCTGCAAGGGATTCCTCTGCATGGGCTGGGCTCTTGAGATGGACATCGAGGTTACTTATAATCATGGGGAAGGCGAATCCGGATTGCTTCTTGTCTTTGAGTAAATTGTTCACCGGACGCGACTGCCTTGCGACTTCCAGAAGAACTATTTTGTCGGTTGGGTATCGCGGAAGTCGGAAAGGAGCGTCGTCAAAGCCAGCTATTTGGATGTAGGAGAACCTTGGGATCTGGATGAACGAGGCGCCATACCTCTATACCAGAATGGTAGCTTGCTCTGAGAGCCTTATGTGTAGTCCTCCTTGCATCAGCCTGACCAGGCGCATTGTGAAGGCGTCATTGATGCGCTCATACTGACCAACTGCATAGGCAGGGCTATTCTTTTCCCTTTGAGCTATGTCCTGATAGTGTAGCTGTGGATAACAGTCATATACCTTCACCTGATTGGGCCCATTCCCAATTTCACCCTTCATGATTAAACCTGGCACTGGCTGGTTCCTGGCGAACATGTAGACTAGATAAGATGTCATAGTGAAGTACCTTTTCGCCTCAAGTTCGATCAATTGGGTATGAATGTTGTCACTTATGATCTGGGCCCAGTCGAACTTGGATTTCCCAGCGAAGACCTGTTCTGTGAAGTAGAACATCCACTCTTCAAAGTAGTTGGATTGGGGTAATCCCATAATCCTGCTGAGCAATGTGACCATGTCTCCATGCTCATTGTTTAAGTCACTCCTGGGGGTCTTTTTCCCAATCCTGATGCTTGGAGGTCTTTTCTCCTTGTACCACTCCTCATTTATTAGTGTCTTCATATCATACGCCACCTCCACTTTATCTATAGTTTTTTCTATGGGGTTGTTTGGGAGGGGAATATTAAATGCGTCGCCAATGGCCTCAGGAGTGAAGTCAGCGAGGACCATATTCTCGAGGAGCACCAATCTGGAGTTTGGTTGGTAATGTCGAGCAGCCTCTACTACTAACTCATAGTTTTGCACTGACGGGGGAAATCCTGCTGCTTGGGCGATGCCACTTTACATCATCCGCCTAGGCCTGCCATAGGCATTAGGGGAGAAAACTCGATCTCTGAAATCTTGAATAGCAATGTGCCCCAGGTCAATATCACCTAGATTTTCCCATACACTCTGAACTTTTGATTCCCTCAGTCCTCCTCTCTGATATTGATATTTCATCTTTTCGACTTTGCGAGGAATATCTGACTTGGATGCCCGTGATGTCTCCGCTGCACCAGGTGTCTTTGATGATTCTACTGCCGATTTAGGCATTTATCCTGCACAGCCGGACGCGGATTATGAGACGATATAAAGGAAGCAAAGCGGGTTAGATAAAAGGTTACGCCAACATACAAGGATTAATTTGAAAACCGAATTTTAAAGAATAGCATGATACTTTAGCTAAAAAGCTTGATTGATTTAGACATGAATATTTATGAAGCTTTTTCGATTACAAATTTATTTATTCAGCTGCGGTTTAAACGATTTTGACTGCTAAATTTACTCTTAGACATTTTAGGATCAATTTTCAGAATGGACGAAGCTAAGATTTTTCTAAGTCTGAAAATGCATTTCTGGTTAATTCCTAGGAACAGACTTGGATTTTAGTTGCTTGCCTGACGTCTTATAACTGGGAAAAGATGCGGTTTTAAGACTTAATCAATTTAATTCATTTCGCAAACACATCTATACAATTCTGCATATATTTCAAACGATTTGAAGAGAGACGAAGCAAACTTACCTGGCTAAATGAATGGTGTGAATCCGCACAACCTAGCTTGCGAGAATGATTTCCTTTGGATTCTGAAAAATGTCTCTTCTATGCCCTACGCTTGAAAAGACAAACTCACAATTTGTAAATTTGGAATGCGAGAGTTCTGCAATTTTGAATTTCAACAGTTAACTCCCTATTCCCAATTTTCACGCCTAAGCTTGGAGAAGAAATGCAGTTTTAACACTTAGACTTAGCAATTTATTACCTAGGTTGGAATGGCGATTTACTTCTTGCGTGCTTTTCTTCAAGGTTAAAAGCGATTTTATCTTGGGCGATTTTCAAAGAAAAGGGGGCGTTATGGCCTTGCAAGCATAGTTGAAAAACTCGGACTCGCCACGGACTCGGCAAACCAAAAATTTGGACTCGGACTCGGACTCGTGAAAGACTCGTGAAAGACTCGGCAAGGACTCGGCAAAAAAAAAAACCGTAGTTTTACAAAAAAACATAAAGAAATTAATGCATTTAGAGAACATAAGAGCCATAATTGAAACATTACACATGTCACATACTCATAGTTTCAAACTTTCAACTCTAAAATGTATAATACCAAGATTTCTTCAATGCTAATTATGCTTTTATATGGAGCCTAATCAGACTCGGAGGTTAAATTTTCCCTACTTCCATCGACGCAATTTCCCCCTATATTTTTCGACGAGGGTTGGGGGCAACGCCCCCAAGTTGGGGTGAAGGGGCATCGCCAAAGGATCCTGAAATTTGACTAAGTCTCGAAAATTGAAGAATCCTCCAAAAACTAGATTTTGCATTATAACTCCTGGAGGTCCGAAACCACTCTCAAAAATCCTGACAGTATATATGGAATATAACTTAAAGTCTGGAATGTCATCCTGATCTTCAATTGCCCTGAAATTTGGCTAAGTCTGGAATGTCTTCCTGATCCTGAAATCTGACTAAGTCTGGAAAATTGAAGAATCCTCCAAAAACTAGATTTTGCATTATAACTCCTGGAGGTCCGAAACCACTCTCAAACATCCTGACAGTATATATGGAATATAACTTAAAGTATAAGTGACATTTCCTTTTCTTATACTTAAATGTTATATTCCATATATGAATCCTGACAGAGAGACCAAATTTTTTCACATGTTAAACTCAATTTTAAAGCTTGCATGACATTTTTTCTGGGTCACGCGAGTCCATCTGAAAGACTCGCGAGTCCATGCAAAAGACTCGCGCGAGTCCTTGCAAAAGACTCGCGAGTCTTTCAGATGGACTCGCCTCGCGAGTCCTTGGCGAGTCGACTCATGGCTCCCATGGACTCACGAGTCCGTGGCGAGTTTTAAAACTATGGTTGCAAGGATTGAAAACTCGTGGCGCAACTTTACCTTATACTACAATTTTCGAACCTTACGCGAATTTCGGCAGATCCATGTCTTTTGCAAACCATGGAAAACTCATGACTTCATCTAGCTTCACGAACTTCGGCAATTCCACGCCTTTTGCGAACTAAGAAAGACTCACGACTTTGCCCTAGTTGCCGAGCTTAGGCATTTCTGGAGGTTTTGGAAATTTTAAAACTTCTAATACTTAGCGGCATTCGCGATTTCAGCGATAGGAAGGGTTTTTCAAGCTTGTAAGTTTTCGCACTTTACCCTAACTTCGGCACTTAGACATGATTTGAAAATTTTAACGTTATCTCTTGCAATTACCCTTCAGAATGCGATTTTCAGGGAATGGGAGGAAATTTCAAACTTTTAACTTTCTCTTATCCTACAAATCGCGATTTTCGGCATTGGGGCCACTTTTGCAAGTTTATACTTTTCGCACTTTACCCTAATATGCGAATTTCGGCGTTTTGGGATGTTTTGAAAACTTCAAAGTTTTAGTGCACTTTTCAAACTTTTAACTCTCTTTCACTTATCCTCCAAATCGCAATTTTCGGCAAATGGGAGTTTTTTGCAAACTTCGGACTTTTAGTGTGCTTTGTAAACTTTCATTTTTCACGCACCTTTTCCTCCAAATGCGAATTTCGGCGATTGGATTGTTTTTGCCAACTTCGGAGATTTAGTGGCGTTTGCAAACTTTCAACATTTCGCACTATTTTCCCCTTATGCGATTTTCGGGTTTTTGAAGGAGTTTGCAAACTTAAAAAAACTTTCAACTTACCCCAATAATGCGAATTTCGGGGTTTTGGGGTCAATTGCAAACTTTGGCACTTGGAGAGTTTTTTGCAAGTTTTACTTCTTGAATATTGCCCAATACTGGCGAATTTCGGGATTTTCACCCATTTTGCAAACTTTTCAGAAACTCATGCAATTTCCTCCTTAGTGCGAATTTCAGGATTTGGAGGAGTTTTTTGAAACTTTAAACCTTTTGCATCCTTTTATCTCTCCTATATCCTTGACGAAAATCGACACTTTGGGTCCTCATGCGACCTTCAGACATTTTATCTTTTCTTGGGGGATTCTGTCGGTTTCTATCATCCTACGCCTATGTCAGGCGATTTTACAAGTCTGGACGATCTCTTGGAATTTCAATGCCCGAAGGCTCAACTCAACTTGTGAATTCACAGGCTTTCGCTCACGACACCATCATCTCATGGACTGATTACGAGCACGCTCAAAAGGATGCGAGACACCCCGCGCAGAGCTCAACGGGGCGAAGGCGACAAGACAAAAACAAGAAAGGGGACCTTGTCGGCGACAGGGAGCATGTGCAACGCACAACTCTAGGATCGGAGGTAGGGCCCGCCTTATGGATCGGATGAATGATGTGGTGGGACCAAGAGGGGGGAAACCTATTGTGACGTATTCACACATCGCCCCATTGCAAATGGGGACCCCTGCTTTTTTGCTTTCTGGGGTTTGTTTTCTAGGTCTTTTTGGGTTTTGTCTGTTAGCCTTTGCATTTTGAGTGTCGCCAAGGGGATCACCTGGATAGCAGGTCCTGCTTGAGGAAAGTCCTGATCCTGAAATTTGGCTAAGTCTGGAATGTCCTGATCCTGAAATTTGACTCAGTCTGGAAAACTGAAAATCCTCCAAAAACTAGATTTTGCAATATATCTCCTGGAGGTTTGAAACCACTCTCAAACATCCTGAAAGTATATATGGAATATAACTTAAAGTATAAGTTTCTTGTACTTAAATGTTATATTCCATAAAATGATCCTGACGAAGAGTTCAAAAAGTCAAATTTCGCTCCTGACCCTTCCAGAGGGTCCAAAGCGAATTTCGCTCCTGACCCTTCCAAAGGGTCCAGGGCGAAAATCAACCTAGGACTCATTTCTTGCCTTAATTTGACCAAATTTTGATTTGCAAGGCATTTTGAAGGGAAAATTGGAAATGATTGAAAACCTTGAAGAAAATGATGGATTCTAGCCTGGAAGAGGAATTTCGCTCCTGACCCTTCTAGAGGGTCCAGAGCGAAATTCATTATAAAATTCATTTGCCACCTTGTTTGAGCTTGAAAACTTGTTCCTAACTTGGAAAATGACCTAACTTTGCCTTCTGAAGTGGTTTGAAACTTAAAATTTGAGCAGTTTAGCCCGAAATGAAGATTTCGCTCCTGACCCTTGCTGAGGGTCCACGGCGAAAATTTTGTTTAAGTTCATTTGTCACTAATTTTGGCTAACTTGTTTTGTGCAGGGTCTCCCGGAGGGAAGATTGGACGTCACTTGATCCAATTGAGGGTTTGAAAGCATGAAAATTGATGAATTTTGGGCAACAAAGGCAAATTTGCTCCTGACCCTTGTTGAGGGCCCAGGGCGAAATTTTGAATTTTCCTTATTTTGAAGTGAAAAAGATCAAGTTTTGAACATGAGTGAAATAAAGGCATCTCCCTTTACCCACCTGAGAAAGTTTCAACTTGAAAGGATAAAGGACTTTGTTGAAAACCTAAATTTCGCTCCTGACCCTTGCTGAGGGTCCAGGGCGAAATTCCTTCAATCACCTGTTTTCCTGGCAAAATCAAGTCAAGCTTGGGTATGGATGAGAGAGGAATAGTGTTTTCTTCCTTGGAGAAAAGGTTTCAACAAAAAATGATGATGGATTGAGTCTAGATTGCAAAATTCGCTCCTGACCCTTGCTGAGGGTCCAGGGCGAAAAACTTTATAAGAAGCTTTTCTTGCTTGGTTTGGTTGAAATGAAGTATCAAAAGCATGTTGAAAAGAGGAATGAACATGATCTTGCTTGGTGAAGAGGTTTTTAGATGAGGAAATGAGGATTTTTAGTCAAAATTGCAAAAATCGCTCGTGACCCTTGTTGAGGGTCCAAGGCGAAAATCTTTCAAACACCCATTTTGCCTTGCAATAACAAACCAAGTGTGCATTGAGTGAATGAAGAAGATCATTGCCTAACATTGTGAGCTAGATTGGAGTTAAAATAATGGAGGAGTAAGCATAAGTAAGAAAAATCGCTCCTCACCCTTGCTGAGGGCCCAGGGCGAAAAACACTAAATACACTTTTCCTCCAAAATTCAAGTGAAATCAAACCCAAACTACAGTAAAAGATGCCATTTGGAGTGCATTGGTGATATTTTGGATTTGCAAAAATAGGATATTCAAGGCCTAATTTGGAAAATCGCTCCTGACCCTTACTGAGGGTCCAGGGCGAAATTCTTTATAAGCACAGTATTTTACCTCTCTTGGACATGAAATCATATTCATAGCATATCACAGGGTGAGATCTTACTTAACAAAGAGGTTTCAAAGTGAAAAGTGGAACATTTTGGTTAAAATTGCAAAATTCACTCTTGACCCTCTGTTGTGACCATTTCACACATCGCCCCATTGCAAATGGGGACCCCCTCTTTTTGCTCGTTTTTCGCTCGCTTTTCGTTTCGCTTTTAGGATTTTGTTAGTCAGTCAGTTGTCTGGATTTAGGGTCAACCCTTAGGGTTTTAATTATCGTCTTTTTAGGCCAGAATCCAGTCAATTTTGAGAGCTTTTGAGCTTCCTTTCGAAGGATGCAAATTTTGAATGCAATGAATTCGCCAGAATGGTCTATTTTCAATAGGAATTTTGAGTGCAGAGCTTAAATTTGTCTAAGTGTTGAAGATGAAATGTGAATTTTGACCAATTGGCCAATTTTGACCAAATTTTGACTTTTTTGATTTTTGATCCCGGACATTGAAAATGATTTGTTTTCGCCTTGTGAAGTGATAAAATTTGTAAAATCATGATATTTTGGCCTGTAGGAGCAGAATCGCTCCTGTCCCTCAGTGAAGGACCGGAGCTCGTTTTCGAATATCTTACTGTCCTTGCAGGGTCAGGGTGAATTTCGAGTTGGAAATGATAGAGAAAGGCGTGATCTTTCCGTTGAATATAAATTGAAGATTTTCACAAGCACAGGGGTGCCTCCAGGAATCAAAATCGCTCCTGTCCCTCAGTGAAGGACCGGAGCTACAAATCAAATTTTGCTCTGTCCTTGCAGGATTTTAATGATTTGACGATTTGAAGAGGTCCGAGGAGATATGTTTTATCAAATGAATATAACTTGAAGAGCAAACATGGAGGAGAATATGCCAAAATGCCAAAATCGCTCCTGTCCCTCTCCAAGGGACCAGGGCAAAGTACATTATAGCTCCCGTCCCTCTCCCAGGGACCAGAGCGATGTTCTTCATAAGGCGAGATTCAGGCGAAGATCAAGTCAAGTTTATGTTTGAAGGCAAGGACAGAGGTGAAATGAACTCATTGAAGATAAATTGAAGATCATGAAACATCAACAAGGACCCTAAATGCTTAAGTTCACTCCTGTCCCTCAGGAAGGGACCAGAGCAATTTTTGTTATGGATGATTTTTTTTGCCAAGTTACAATTGATCTCAAGGCATGGATGAATAAAGGGGTACGTTACGAATCCGTTGAATATAAGTTTTGAAGATGACGAAGTGAAATGAAGCCCACAAGAGCAGGATCGCTCCTGTCCCTCTCCAAGGGACCAGAGCGATACAGTGAGTATGTTGCCTTTTCCTCAAGTTCAAAACCGTTCCAAGTCAAGATGAAGGGTGGTAAAGGCGTTTCGAAGTGTTCCAATGAAGCACGAAGTATCCAAAATTGCCAACGTTGAAGGAATTACACTAAGACCCCCAGTTCGCTCCTATCCCTCAGGGAGGGACCAGAGCGATATTTCCATAAAGGCATAGATTTCAAAAGTTAAGCAAGTTTCAAGCGACCAAGGAGAATCAAGGGATGTCATTTCACGCATTGAAGGTAATGGCAAGTTGAAGAACATGAGAACAAACTCAAAACCTTGAACTTCGCTCCTGTCCCTCAGGAAGGGACCAGAGCGATATTGGGTGTATTGACCGATTCATGCAAAAATCACGTTAAGTCAAGACTTCACAAGGTCATACAAGGTTCAAGGCGTCTTTTGAAGGTGATATACCAAAGTTTTGAACGTCAAAGTGTTATCAATCAAGCTAACGAACTCATATCGCTCCTGTCCTTTGGACAAGGACCAAAGCGATTTTTACAAAAATATTCATGCTCCTTCAAAATCAAGACAATGCAAGGGTTGGCGAAGTAAAGGACGTCCTTTGGAAGACAATGAACGAAGAACGAAGATCAAATGTTTACAAATTTGAGCCAAGGCATGGAGATCGCTCCTGTCCCTCTCCAAGGGACCAGGGCGATATTTGCCAAAACACATGATATCCTTTGAAGATCACGTTAAGATAAAGTCGCACATGGTTTTAGACATCATTTGGAAGGTGATGCAAAGGGAAATGGACGTTAAATATTACCAATTTGAGCTTAAAATGGAGAAAAGACAAGGATCGCTCTTGTCCCTCTCCAAGGGACAAGGGCGATGATCCTTTAAACATCAAAATGTCTTGTGAAAAGCAAGTGGGACGAGCATGGAATGAACAAGCGATGTTATTATTTGCCTTATGATGAAAATTGGAGTTCGAAGATGCAAGATCAACGTGAAAACATGAAGATCGCTCCTGTCCCTCTCCAAGGGACCAGGGCGATAATGGTTATAAAGGCATTTGTTCACACAAGCAAGACATTCAAGTTCAAAGGACCTGGCCAAAACGCTAAATTCAACGTGGAGATGGAGGTCTCGAACGCCAAAATTGCCAAGATCGAAACAAAATTGATGGATCGCTCCTGTCCCTTAGTCAGGGACCAGGGCAATGAGGTTTGAATCTCCCCACTTTTCATTTTTGGCGCTCAAACAAACATTTTTTTTAATTTATTTTAAATGCTAAGATTGATAAATTTGAAAATCCTATTAAATTGGCATTTAAATATTGCGCTTAATATTTATTAATTATTTTGCCTTTAAAAAAAATCGAATTTATTAATTAAAAATAAAAGGCATTTAATAATTAATTAATTAATAAAAAATCGATTGGAGCGCTTGGTATTTTAAAGGTCGGCCTTGTTATTTTATTAAAAAATCGTTTAAAATTGCCTTATTTTTACCAAGTCGGCCTTGGGGGTGAATGGTGAGGTGAGCGCTATAAAGGGAGAGGTGAAATCTTCATTTTCACAATATTATTTATCATCTCACACATGCGATTGGAGGAAGAAAGTGCGAATTGTGTTTGGAGAAGTGCGAATTTCATTCCAAGAAAGGTGGTGCGAACTATCATCCAAGGTGACGCTAACATCATCCAAAGGTGGTGCGAGACTTGGAGATTTATTTGTGCGAACTTGAAGATCCATTTGAACGAATTTTGAAGATCACTTCAAAGGCAACTCAAAAGGTGGCGAATTGCAATTTTGCTAAGGCGATTACATTGAAGGCTATTTTCGATCTTTTTGCCTAGGCGATTTTGTCCTTTTTGCATTCTAGAGTTAGCTCTCTATTGAGGTATGGCGATTTGATTTTATTGTTTTATTTATTCATCGTCATATTTTAAATTTTGATTTTTTTGAAATTTTGAATTCCTAGCTCAATCGTTTCATTTTAGGAAATGATAACTCAAAGACTTATCATGAAGTTTCCTAAAATTTATTCTCTAATCTATGTTATTTATTGCAAAATCTAGCTTCTCATTATGAAATGTTGTGTAGGTATGGCGACCCCGAAGGCGGGAGCATCCACCAGTCATTCAGCTCTCATGAAAGAAGATCAGAAGACCGAAGAAGTGGAGACCAAGATCGTGTCGAAGTGGAGCCACATTGGAGATACAAACTTAGGCAACTTTAGCACGAAGAAGTTTCGAGAGATCCCTTACATTGGCAAGCCATCGCCTGTCGCCCGGAGAATAATAGAGAGTGGCATCATTAAGGCGGTCGGCTTTCCTCCAGCTGTTCAGTGCCATGAGTTGATGATCGAGTGTGCTCGTCATTATGATCCACAGTCCAGAACGATCGTGTCCAATGAGGGAAACACTTTGGCGTACCTTTCAGAGGAAGCTATAAGTGAAGCTTTCCATCTTCCAGAGCACAGAGACATGATATACAAGAGCACAGAAGGAGCCAGATCAATGTACGAAGATGATCCAGATGCTTGTCTAAGCATTATCAATAAGAACTGGTTACTCAAGAGCCGTCCCCGTCTGAGCAAGGTCCCGAACACACCGCACAGGATTGATTTCCAGGAGGAGTACAGAGATTTAATTACCATGCTCAACCGAGTTACAGGAGCCCCTCATGCCTTCTATTTTGAGAAGTGGATGTTTTACTTCATCCAGGTGATTGTTCAAGGGAAAGGTACCATACATTGGGCTAGGATTATTAGTCATTGCTTGGACGTACAGTTGAGGAGACTCAAGGCTACTAAGTCCTTCCACATGAGTTCTTACGTCATCTATGCCTTGATTAGGAGTGTTGAGTACGCAGGACTACCTCACAGAGGAGTGATTGGACGAGGACCCAGCGAGGTCAGAGCTTGTGATTCCTATGCCTACTTGCATCATCCGCCAGGGAGCAACTATAGGTTGGTTAATGATACCTTCACGATGAACATCACAAGGACGTTGCAAGGTGGAATTCACAACAGGTTATCTCAGGATGCCCAGGAATTCATAAAGAGGTACGGTGCTTGGTTCATTCAGTTTCCCAAGTTCACTTATATTAGGGTGCATGGATGTCCTTTACCTCCATACATGTTGCCGAGATATCCGACAGACAGAATTGTGTTACTTGAAGTAACATGACAGTTGGCAGCATATGTGAAGGCATTCAGACACAGACATCAGAATGGAGTTCCAGTACCTATCATTTTGGGTAATTCAGTTGAGGCATGTCCTAATGCTTTAGCCATGGATGACGCAGAGAAGGAGTTAGCCTTGTATTCTTTTTCATCTTTTGCTTTGAGAGAAAGCTTTGATCCACATGGACATTTAGAGGAGACAGTCGGCAGAAAGTTTAGGCATGAGTACCAAATAGAAGATTTTATGATGAATCTCTTAGATGATCATGAAGTGAAACGGAAAATGCATTCGAGATTGCCTTTGGATTTCATCAGGAAATGCAGGATTTACAGAGTGGCCGACCAAGCTCAGGACAGTGGCAGACATATCCAGTCTTCCTATGATCGAGAAAGCAAAACAATAAGGTTAGATTGGAATGAGCCCGAAGTCGTGGATTTACATACTTTGATGGCACCAGTCTTGTCTTGTACCCGCAGATGGGTCGACATTCAGCATCAGAAGTTGAGAGAACAAGGCATAGCTATGACTTTCACTTTGGAAGAGAAACCAGCCGAAGGTGGAGCTAGTGTGAGTGAAGGCAATCCTAATCCTAGAAATTCAGGTGAAGGAAATCTTCGATGTGCCAGTGAGGGCAATCTCCATCCAAGAGGTTCGAAGAGGAAAGAGAGACCTGGAAAGGGAGAATCTTCCAAGAGGAAACAAGAGGCTAACAGAGATCGATCATCCGGTATTTCTTCTAGACCTGAGAAGAGAACAATTCAAGTGGAAGAATCCATGGAGTCTATGGTACAGAACGACAGGCAGGAAGGAGGACAGGCACAGCAAGGGTCACCAGATGGATCTCTCCAGGACTATGAGTTAGGAGAAGATAATGAAATGACATCCCCTCCCAAACAAGAAGAAATAGTGCACAAAGAGATTCAAGTTCAAGAAACAAGATCGATTATCCCAGATTGGTTGAAGGAAAGATTAACTAAGGTGATCGTAGTAGAGGACGAGGACAATGCAATTGATTTAGAGAGCCTTGTTGGACGCTCACACGAAGTAACAGAGAAGAGAAAGGCTACCAAGATGTCCAAGATGATTCGAGATGAGACTGGATCCAGGAAATTGCAGATAGCTACACCGGCAGCAGACAAATATGAAGGTGAGATCCTAGCAGAAGAATATGATATACAAACTTTTGAGTTAGGACCATCCACAGCAGAGCAGACTTTAGATGATGCTACCGATTCATTTGAAGCATTGAAAGACAAGCTTAAAGAAGAAATGGAGAAGAATAGAAAGCTTGAGAGAGAGAGAGGTGCATGGAGGACATATTTCAGTCACATCAATGAACCTTTGGGACGTCAGGATCCAGTTAGATCACCAGTGCAAGCATTGCCGCTTCAATCAATCACTGAAGCAGAAAGATTCAGGAACATGGTCCAACGTACAAGTAATTGGATGGATAGATCTCATACAGTGGCTATAGAGTTTGTTACAAGGATGATGAAGATTATTCATCAAGCTATCCAAGTTCTTGAGATAATCCACAATTTGATGATAACAGTAGCTGCATTTGCCCATACCAAAGATATCATCATTCCTGTCTTGAAGGTAATCAGACATACTTCAAGGAAGATTTTAGCGCAGGAGAAGATCTTGGAGGGAGAATCTCACAGTTTGTTTCATTGGTCAACCTTACTCCATATGAAGAGTGTTTTCTTTGAAGACATCAGTGTTAGATGTGGCCAAGTTGAAGAGGTGATCAATCCGATCTAGGACAGAATATTTGAGGTACTTCGTACCATTCTTGGCAGAAGGATCGAGGTCGAGACAGATGTGGATATGCAGGAGCTAGAGGATAGAATCAAGATCATCTTTTGCAAGGACACAAATGTTACAGACGAGCAATATGATCAAATGTTTGCCACCATGCTCCTGATTGAAAGAACGAAAGAACTTGAAGCTTCATGGGACGCAGCTCTCCTAGATGCATTCGATCAGGTCATCCACTTGGAAGAGAGTATGAAGAATCTTCCCGAGATTCCAATTACAGAAATTGAGGGAATCGTGGCAAGATTCATTGCATATGCCAAAAAGGAACATTGGAAAGGGAATAAGGTTCTAGATGAAAGGTTGTTATAGATGACATGGCATCTTATTTGTCATTGGTTTATGTCTCCTAGGTTTTTGTGCCAAATTTAATATTTGGCTATGTATTTAATATTGTTCAGTAAAAAGGAGGCCATTTGTAACAAACCCTAATTAGGGTTTAGGTGTCATGATCTTGACCGTTGATCTACTTTCAATCTGGACCTTTCATTGTAACTGGGGATGCTATTTATACCCCCATTTTTCATTTCATTTGGTAATAGTTAATAGTATAATAGTCACTAGTTGATGTAATAGAGAAGAGAGATTAGAGTTAGAAGCAATTTTATTTTGTAGCAAGATTGAGTTTGAAGAGAGAAATTCAAGCAATTGTTGTACATGATGATTTGGAAATCAATAAAATATTGAAGTTATGGTGTTTTGTTGCAACTTTCTTGGTTATCTTCATGGTTGTTCAATTTACTTGAATCATGCTCAATCAAAGTAGCTTGTTAATTTGAAGGACATAGTGTGAGACTTGATTTTTGGTAGGATTCGTAATCCAAACCACTAGCTTCTTGCTGATTGTAGGAACGCCTTGCGTGGTCGACTAGAGAATACCTTGGACCCCTTAATCTTCAATCATTATTGTATCTTGGATATGTACCTTCGTAGTAGTGTCCATGATCTTTGATGCATTGAATATCATTTTATTACCTTAGAAGATCGCACTAATTTCAATTGAGTTGTATCTTATGGCAAAATTGAAGTTGGTTGAATCTCGCCAAGTCTTGTCCATACTAAGTCATTCATAGGGTTAGACTAGATTAGACCTCTTTCAAACCCTACTCTTTTGTTATTTTTGAAAAGTTTCTTAGTTTAGCAAATCTTGAACTTTCGGAATACGTAAGGCCCCTTGGAGGAAACAGCAAATCACATCATACCGCTGGAAGCTTGTCCACACGTAGAGACCCTACTAAAAGAACCTTGGAGTCTACCTAATTGATCCTTTATGTGAATCTTCAGCAGTTAGAGACTATTTTCTCAAGAGAGGATAAGATGCCTATTGGTATTTTATTCTGTGTATGATTGTGTATAAAAAACACGTCAACAGAATTGGCGCTAGAAGGAGGGCAGTTTTCCTAGTTTCCGAAAGCCCGAGAGTCCGAAGATTTTGAAGAGAAATACATTGCAAAAGTGATCATGAAGTACGATGGTGTTGCCGAATGAAGGACTGAATCAAGTAGTACAACCAAATTTGCAGATAGGTAACACCCAAGAAGATATCATTTCAGAATTGAATCAAGTAACGTGGAACACAAGGAGAAGTCAAGTTGAGTACAACAGAGTCAGAATCATCTTGGAACAAGAGGAAGATAGAGCCGAAGAACATCGAAGGGTCATAGCTAGAGAACTTCGCAATCAAAGGAACCCGCAATAGTCTTCACAAGACTTCACGCTGGATCGCATTGGTTCATTCTCACCCGAGAAACATCAAAGATTGTTGAGGTCCACACCAGGCGTCAAGAATCTAAGTGAACTTCAGTTTACTTCAAAGGCAAAGCGAGTTAAAAGAGAAGACACTCCCAAAGAGTTCGAATTAAGATTGGAAGGATCTCCTGAGTCATCACAAATTCTTCAAGAACAAGTACAAGCGGCGATCCAATCCAGTATCCAGGCAATTTCTCAAACAAAAGGCCAAGCTAGTTCGTCAAGTGCAGCTTCAAAGAGTACGATGGCTCAACGTGCTCCACCTCCACCTCCTCCTCCTCATATACTTAATGGTGCGACTTGGCTAGTCAACAATCCATCACCGTTGGAATTTGCAATTTATCATGATATGCCGAAGAATCCAGAGCACTTTTGTTCCAAGTTCAATGTCAGTGATTTCCATCGCACGGCAGAAGATCATATCAAGATGTTCGAGGACCTTCTTCGCAACAGACAAATTGAATATGGAGATGTGGCATGTAGGCTTTTTCCCTACTCATTGGGAGAAGAGGCATACTTTTGGTTCATTCATTTGCCTACAGGGTCCATCAGGACTTGGGACGCGATGAAAGATGCATTCATTGCCAAATTTGGTATCCCAACTACACCAGCTGAGTTATATAGACAATTTGTTGAGGTCCGAAGGAGAGAACATGAACCCATTACTTCCTTCAACAACAGGTTTCACCGCGCATACACAATGCTACGTCCTCCTTATCTTATTGCAGATCCAAGAGAAATTTACTATGGAGCCTTAGATCATCTCACAGCTATGTTCGTAAGGACGCACCCGACTCCGAATGATCTAAATGCGGCCTATGCAAAAGCTATTGAAGTAAGTAAACACATGGGACAGAATATCACTGGGCCACTTCTTCACATGGGACCTGTCGCGGCACCGAACCAGATGCAGGCAGTTGGTACAGCCTTGGCCAACCAAACTCCAGTCATGAATCCAATTCCGCAAGCAACATACCCAAGGGTACAGCCGACAAATCAGTTGGTCCTTCACCCAGGAGCTCCAATTTCTCAAGCTCCACCCGCACAACCTGTGTACCTGCAAAATGCCACAAGTTTGTCAAGGACACAAGAAGAGAAAGACGAAATGAAAGAGTTGATTGAGCAAGTCAAGAGGCTATCAACTGAGGTGACCCACCTGAGGAACCAGAATAATCAACTCCAAAGCATGCAAAGGATTAATCACAACCAAAATTTCCAAGGAAACAATAATCAAGGATTTAGAAATAACTATCAAGGAAATAACAACCAAGGTTTCCAGAGGAGATCATGGAATACGGCTCCCAACAATGGAAATGTGGTGACGCCTCTAGACAATCCACCAAATTCACAAAATCAAGAAAATCCTTCTACAAGCAAAGTGTTTTTAGCCGAAGCAGCCTTGTCCAGTTGGTGCAGACTCCACAACACGAATCAACATTCCGAGTTGCAGTGTCCTGAGTTCAAGATTGCGGCTGACATTTTCCAACAGGAGATGCGCACCACTAATCCACCTGAAAATCCTCCCACGACAGGATACGAAATTGTTCCAACCACGCAATATGGTCAAGCCATGATTGTGGAAACCTGCAAGTATTCACCAGAAGAAATTAGTCAAGTACAAAATGGAAGATTTCCACCAGAGTCAGCTAATGGACCGATGGTACCACCAGGATCTCAATTCCCACCTGCATCTACAAATGGACCTGTAGAGGATTCAGAGTATCATTTTCCACCATTGAACGACAGTGTCCTAGTAGAAGGAATAAAGGAGGTATTTCACCAATCATCAGGAGGTGTGAATCAAAGAGTTTATCATAGAAATCAAAGGAATCAAGAACCTCTAACTACGTCCATCCCTCCAAACAATTTCTCTACTCCACCGGATCCCCAAGCCAGCAATAATCCGGAGTACCCGCAGAACACACAAGAATACAGACCAAGGAATATTGCACCTCCCGCGGGAAATGAAATGAAAAGGCTGGCCGCGTTGGTGTTGGATGAACTTAAGAAAGTCAAAGTGAGTCTACCACTCTATGAGTTGCTCAAAGTGTCAGAAATCAAAGATGCAGTAATCAATAGCCTAAGTGAGTCTAGTACAGCTAGGTCGAATGTTCAAGCCGCTATCAACGTGACCCAAGAGGAAGCCGCTGACCAAGGGCAGTCCGAACAGAATGAATGCATGGTCCAGACCATAACCTTCCCAGCTAAAAAGGAAGATATGTTGGAAGGAAAAGTATTACTTAAAAGAGGCGAGACTAAGAAAACTCAGCCTACCATCAAGGAAGGCCTCGCTACTAATCAGACTCTTCCAGAGAAGGAAGTCGCAATTAAGAAAGATGTGGTTAAGAAAGGAAAATCCACAAACAAAACAGATCGCTCAAAAGAGGAGAGTCTAGCAAAAGACGATTATCCGAAGGTCAATGAAGTTAAACATCAAGAACACAATGGCGATTCTTCAGCTCCTTCTCAAGGAAAAGACGAACCGGCCCCGTTCCTGCTATCAGTTAGAATATTTGGAAAGTTATTGCACAATTGCCTTTATGATTCAGGAGCTTCCAGTAACGTGATGCCCCTGGCTGTCTGTCAAAGACTAGGTATAACTCCCGCTCCTACCAAGAGGAAGGTCACTCAGCTTGACAAGACAAGTTCCAGTCATGGGCGAATTGAACAACATTCATATGCAATTGGCCGCGGATCCAAGAGTCCAGAATTTCATAGATATATCAGTAGTAGATATTCCAGATTCATATGGGATGCTCCTAAGTCGAGATTGGTCGCGAAAATTGAATGGATATGTATCGACTGATTTCGCACACATGTGGTTACCATGGAGAGGAGTTCCGAACCAGATAAAGATTGATAGCACTCCAAGGTTGAGATTGATGATAACTGAATATGGGGAAGACAATGAAGTCCTGTTTTTGGAATCCGACTTGGGGACGTACAAGCCCAAAGTGGAGGAAGTCTTGATGATACAAAACATACAAGATAATGATACCCAGCAAAAGGTGATAGAGTCTACAGAGATGGTCATTGAAAGCGATCAAGGATCCGACCAAGAAGATGAAGGGATGTTTGAAAATTTCAGAAGGTTCGTACAGAGAAACATCCAGCAAAGTGTGCAACTTGGCAACCTAGCATCCGTCCGAGATTTGCTTCTTCCGAATTGGTGTAGAATTCACAATGCCGTACATTCAGAATTATCTTGCGCTTTATGCCAGACCGCATTGGAGCAAATATACAAACGAACCCCACAGACACTAATTATAGAAGAAATTCAAGATTCAGAGAATGAAAGCTCTACAGAGACCGAGAGTTCTATGGAAGATAAAGTTTTACCCGATACATCATCTGAAAGTCAAGAAAGTCCAGAAATAGAAAAACAAGAAAATCAAATATGGACATTAAGGTTTGACGGATCCAAGTCCAAACAAGGATCTGGAGCTGGTTATGAATTGATTAGCCCAACGGGAGAAACCTACCTCGCCGCTCACAGACTGCAGTTCCCTTGTACCAACAACGTAGCCGAATATGAATCTTTAATTCATGGATTATTATTAGCCATCCAAAAGGGGGCGAAAGTCCTGCAAGTGTATGGAGACTCAGAAATTGCCGTAAGGCAAATCAGGAAGCAGTATGTTTGCCACGATAAAAGATTGACCAAGTACAGAAATCGAGTCTGGGATCTCATTGAAAGTTTTGAAGCTTTCAATATCAATTCAATTTATAGACACCAAAATCAAGTGGCTAATTCCCTTGCACAGGCCGCAAGTTCCTTGATACCATTAGCAATGGAAGGATTGAAGAAGTTCACAGTCGAGCTAATATCAGTTCCTTCAATCCCAGACAACATTACCAATTTTCAAGTTTTCGAGGATGACAAGCATATTCTAGACTTCCTAACCAACACAGACGTCTTCTTAACCCAGATCATAGATGAAGATGAGGTCGGTGAAGCCGAATTCGATGCTGAAGGTGTCCTGAATTTAAAGACAAACACTATTCCAAAAAGAATGGTTGAATTAGAAAGGATTTTTGATCCTGACAAGTTGAAAGAAAAGAAGAATCATAGCATGGAAGGCAACATGTGTGACACGATCAATCTAGGTGATGAGACACGAGCTAAAAATGTCTTCATTGGAAAGTCCTGCACAGCGACTGAAAGAGATGGAATCTTGAAAAATATGAGGGACTTCCTAGATGTCATCGCATGGAGCTATGAAGATCTTAAGACCTATGATACTGCAATTATCACTCACACGATCCCGTTGAAGCCAGGAAGCAAGCCATTCAGGCAAAGACAAAGACCAGTTAATCCTCTATTAGAACCGCTGATATACCAAGAAGTGAAGAAGTTACTCACAGCCAAGATCATCTTCCCAGTAAGACACTCGACGTGGGTCGCCAACCTGGTACCTGTTAGAAAGAAAAATGGAGAGATCAGATTGTGTGTTGATTTCAGAAATCTCAACAGAGCATCAGAAAAGGATAATTATCCGCTACCATCATTAGATGAAGTGTTGCAGATTGTCAATGGATCGCAGATGATGTCCTTTCTAGATGGATATTCGGGATATAACCAAGTTCTAGTCGAACCTAAAGATCGACTAAAGACTGCTTTCACCACCAAGTGGGGAACGTTTGCTTACAGATTTTGAAATTGGGCAAGCTGGAGGATAATTTCCAGATTTTGGAAGGTGTTTGAAGGCGATTTTTTGCTAAGTGTAGAGACTAAAGAAGGAGAAGCTCTTTTGGAGGCTAATGGAGGCATAATTCATCCAAAGGGAAGACCACAATTCAACCCTTGTCCAGCAAAATCCGGTCTTCTTTCATCATTTTCCAAGGTTGTATAGTTAGGCTTTCAAGGAGGAGGTATGAGGAATCATTTTGAAGTTCTTATTCAAGATTTATTTTGATTTCATTGCCATTAATTTGAAAAATTAGAATTCTGGATTTATCATGTCATTTTCAAATTAATGTTTTGAACTATTCCCTTGAAAGGTCTTAAATTTCATGCTTTAAGTTTGATGCTCAAAGACTAACTTTAAATCTTTTGTGTAGGCATCAAAGGGCGGCCCCGGAGTCGGAAGATCAACTACTTGGAGGACCCTCATCAAACAAGATCAAGTCAGGACAAGGACGACCTCCCCAGTCTAGCATCGACAAGGATGGCTTTCTTCGGTCAAGCATCATCAGGAATAACCTCTTCCAATCCAGCATTCCAAGGCGAGGTACATCATCGTCCTACACATCAAAGACAAAAGAAGTCAGAGCAAGGGTTCGTTGAAGAAGCAGATAGTTCAAATGAATTAATTAAAGCTAGTTTCTCAGCATCATCGAATTGGATTTCTACCAAGTTACAAGTATCATACAAGGTGGCATCCCAGTCATCACTCCTCCAATTGGATTGGTCCACCTCAGCATGTCCAGATTCAATGTACCTGACTCATTAAAGGTGGCACAAACTTCGATGTACCTACCCCAGCTATCCATTGGTCGAATATTCCAGAGAAGACATGTGTCCAATTAATACAATTATTTCATTGGTCAGCATTAAGTTTGTTGCAACAAACCCTAATTAGGGTTTTCATTGTAGAATCTTGGCCATTGATCTCAAATTGATCTTAGCCATTGAATTGTATTAAGGGCACTATATAAGCCCCGGCTCTTCATTTGTAAAGGCTTATAGAAGAAGGAATAGAAAATAGTTACTCACTAGTTAGAAGGTGAGTAGTCAGTTGATAGAATAGCAATTAGAGTAGAATAGGAGGACAAGGCAAGAAATTGTTGCCATTGATTGTAAATAAACTCCATTTTCATTGAAGTAAAGGTGAAGTGTGTCATTTCTTGCAATATGCATGGTTTCTTGTTGAATCTTCAATTCTAGATGGTAGATGATTAGATCGAATGAAGGAAATTGTTGAATGCACCTGTGTGGAATCTGTCTAATCCAAACCACTAGCCTCTTGCTGATGGTATGTGCGCCTTGCGTGGTCAACTGGAATAAAATGACCTTAATCTTAAGTCGTTACACGTCTTTTTTTTCATGCATTATCTTGAATGGTGATCAGTGTCAGATGGTGTACGATTTGAACATATTGGAAGCATCCCTTAGAAGATCGCACTGAGTTGGTGTTGAATTGTTCAGCCTGATGGTGAGACCTAGCCCAGTAGGACTCCACCTAGTCATTCATCCATCTTCTCGCATTCTAGGTAGTAGAGTAGACTTCCTGAACCTTGCATCTTTTGCCATTCGTTTGTTTTCCAGTTAGTAAATAGGACTCCTGATTCCAGCAAATCAGACGTTTAGGTCATCAAGTGTAAGTCCCCTTGTGATTCCAGCAAAATCACATCATACCACAAAGAGCTTATCCACACGTAGAGATCCTACATACAGAACCTTGGAGTTACTCCGACTGATCCTTCAACAAGATCTTTAGCAGTCGGGAACTTTGTTCAAGAGAGGATAAGATACTTCGATATTTTATTCTGTGTTCGCATGTGCATAAAAAACACATCAACAAAACCCCATGTAGACCACCTGATTAAAGAGGTTGGAAAGGTAAGCACCTAGTACGGTAAAGCCATGTTTGAAGAGCTCAGCCTGAAAACCTTCTTAATCAACAACCCTGCTAGTGTTCATGATTCTCACCGCTTCCCTGGTGATCATGAAATTCAAAAGATGGCAGGAGGGAGGGGGTGGTATGAATGGGAAGCTGGTCGAGGATATCCTAGAGCACGGAAGTATGGGAAACCAACAAGTTATGGTCCAAATAAAGGGGGAGGGGGGAGTGGCAAGGGAAGAGAGTGCGCCAAAAGGTCTTAGGGGAGCAGATGAGGGAGGTCAGGAGGGCACTTCTACGCTGGGAGATGAAGAGGCATTTCTTGCAACAGAGGAGGTGGCGGTAGGAAGTTTTCATCCAGGTGCAAGAAGGGTGGTGATGGGTGAAAGCAGAGCGAAGGAGCTGATGCAGGGCCTTACAATCGTCATCATACCAACGGTTCATAGGACAAGAGTGCTTCCCCCTGGAAGGGGGACCAAATGGAGTGGTGGAATGAGGGAAGGGCAACAAGGTGGTACAGGGAGGGTAGGGGGGACAGACGAGGCGGAGGGGGAGGGGACGGGAAGGGAAGGGGTGCAAAGGATGGAGAGACTAAGGAGAGATTGATTGGCTAGAGAGATGGGGGTAATGAAGAAGTGGGGAATGGACGAGATGAACTACCAGCTAGAGAGAGCATAATCAACCACACTAGCACCACCACCATGAGGCCTGCAAGTGTAGAAGTGAGAACCTGAGAAGCAAGCTAACCCATTACAAACCACCAAATCCAAAGACTCACTAAGCTGGAGAAGATGTCGGCCATACTTGGTGAAGGAGCTCGAAGCGTCATCCAAGGATCTAAGGAGCCCCAAGGTAGCAAGATCCATAGCATCAATGCAAAAAGAGTCTATGGCCTGATTATGGAGAGGAAACTGTGCAATTTGAGTACAAGCGTTGAAGTCCCCGATGATGAGAATATCCGCTATGGCAAAAAACCGAGTGATGCAATCGTAGAGATCGGTGTAGGGATCACCGTCCAAACCATTGTGGATAGCATATGAGGAGGCCAGAGGAAAGTAGCAAACACCGATGAAGATGTCCCTGAGATGGGGAGGAGAGTGGCAGAATTAGACCCAGATGATCTAGCCCAGGCATCAAACAAAACAACCAAAACCTGATTCTGAAGACAGTCTCTGACAAGGCAAGCGACCCCACCAAACCCACAAACACCCCAGAGCACCTAGTTTCGCTTCTAAAGGCGGAAAGCCAGTGACAACTTGCGATGCTAGGAAGAGGACAAACCAAACTCTCATGTGTCTTGGTAAGGAATAGAATGTCGAAAGAACCCAAGGCATCTTGGAGCAAGCCTGACAAGAACCAAAAGGACCCATTACCATTCCAGCAGTTCATATTGAGGACTGAGTCCATCTTCCTACCAACCACCCGCAAGTGATGGGAACGTCATTTAGTGACGGCAATAGGATGTTTGGATTCTCACCTGGGGGGGAAGGAATCTTTGATAGCAACCTTGAGATTCCGAATAACCGCACATTTACCATTGCGTCTAGCTGCAGCGACGAGCTCCTTGGAATGCTTTAGTTCAGCTACATGTGTTTTTTGTGAGATATTCGTCAAGTTAAATCTTCATGGGCAGTCGAAAAAGCTTATGTCTGGCTTTGAGAGCACACAAACGGTCTACAACAAATTGAAAGCGAAGAAAAAGGGTGGAGTCATAACAGACCCACGCCCTGTCTAAAATAATGTCGTTGAGACCAAGATATTTGCCTAGAAAAGATGAGCCTGCAACCATAGGGTCTGAGGAGAGTTGAGGGAGACCCCGCACCTTGAGGATAAGCTCACGGGATCGCCTTGTGCGTTCTTCAACTAGCTTGTTCTAGACAATCTCTTCGACATCGGTTGGAGGAGGACCATTGTTGCCACAGACCAAGGCCCATGACTTCAGCTGTTTTTCTGTTTCACTTTTTAAAGAATCTTGCAATGAGACAACCTCTGTCTATTTGGCTTTGAGTTCCAAAATGTCAAAATCCTTCTCTATAGCTTGTTCCATATCCGCATTGAGAAGGCCACATAGTTCGGTATTCTCGATTGCCAATGAGGATACTTTGATGGAGATCTCATTCAACGAACATTTAAGTGACTGGTTCTCAGTTTTGGGTTTCCCCACAGGGTTGAACAATTCTTACAAGGCACTATCCAAAGATGTCTTATGCTGGTAAGTTTAGAGAGGAATTGAGCACGGAAGGGGGGGGTCGTCCGAAGAATCCATGGTGATGGCGGAGAGGCAGGCGGGTGCTGTGCAGAAAGCAGGTCGCGCAGGAAGCAAAATACACAAGCCGCGCAGGTGAGAGATGAGTGATGTATTTATAGAAAAATATGTGCATCTACATCCAAGAGTTGCATTAACTCCAACTACCCATAATAGGTGGCAGGTTTTACCTATTTCGTAAATGTCAAAACATATGGAATAACCTGCTCAAATAAAGACAAATGAATGGTAATGAAAGATGGCATAAAAGTCCGAAACGAGGGTGTGAAACTCGACTACCGATATGAGACATGTAGCTTATGGATTACACCATGTGTCCTCATATTAACCATGCCTAATATAACTTGAGCAAGATTAATAATAAGTGTAGGAAAAAAGAAATATCCCTTAACAAAGGAAAATAAAAAACCTACACTAACACCTACTTCAATCAAAGGAAAAACTTTTATGCATTTTGGAGGAAGTTGGAAATTGCATATATGGTAGATCAGTTAGACACTATAGGGATGCAATACGATGTGAATCCATCATTGACTTCTTTAGTTAACCAAAATTTATGAGCACACAAATAAGGATGTGAAACTTTCAGTTACTTCTTTCCTTAATGAAATCACAAAGAAAAAGGCCCTCAAAAGTCCATACAATGATGACAAAATGATGGAGGTATTTGTTGGGGTGATTAGGTAAACACTCTAGAAATCTGCATTCCATGGGGACGCGTCCCCTGGCATTTTTCCCTCATACCCGTACCAGGGACGAAATGGAGATGGGATTTTGATGTTTCCTAAGCGTCCCGTTTTTTGCAAAATCAAAAGGGACGTTTCCAGGACAAATTTTGGGCTGAACGGGATGGCACAAAATCCTCGAGACAGCCAGGGGATGCCTAAGCATCCCTTGACCATCTCAAGGACCGCTTGCCATCCCCTATGGCCCAAATTTTTTTAGTGCCCAAACTAAAAAAAACACATTTTTAATTTAAAATATTGGTCCGGTTGGCCCCACCAAGACCCCAAATAAACATTAAAATATAACACACCCTAATCTAATGCATAAAACAAACAAAAGGAAGAAAAAGACACTCATTTTGACATTTACAAAATAGCTGGTTAAGGAGTGAACAGCAGGTGAAAGAGGAGCTTAGATGTACCATGTGCTGATTATGGACAGCCATATATTTTCTTAGTTTATCTTGACATTACGATGGACAGCTGATTATGGACTTCTATGTTTTAACTTTTCTATTTACAGTTTATGTCATTTCAGAGTTATGGATGTTTAATATTTATCATTTTATGTCTATTATGGATGTTTATGACATATGTTTGTTGGCAATGATTAATGAAAGTATCTGAATTTTGGTAAAATGTTTGTCAATTCTCTTGCAAAATCACAATTCAAGTCTAATGCAATGTATTAATGTCTGTGATGAATGCTTTCCCAATGTTATGATATGCATATTTGAAATTTCTCTATATTTGTAAAACCCCCCTCCCCCTATCTTTGTAATAGTCATCCGCTATTGTCCCCCACCCCCCACCCCCCCCCAAAATGACCCAAAAGTACCCCTGTACCGGAAACACATCCCAGTGTCCCTTGTCGTCCCCATCCTTGAAACTTAGTGGAACATAGTGTTGTGCATGTCGAACACACACCCCGTCAATGACAGGGGACCCCCCACTACTCACGGAGGGGAAGAGAAGAAACCCCAGCTTTGGTGAACAAATCAGGCAAGTAATAAATTCGCGCAAAGGAGGATATTTGCACATTCACCTGAGAGCCTGAAATCTTCAAGTCAAAGTGCCAATGAGAAGTGAGAAACTCGGATTTTATCCTCTTTCTGCAAATCGTGAAATCATCAATTGGCCCGAAAAGTGAAAGGGAAAGCATAAACTTTTAAAACCCCTTCATGAGCCGAGAATGAAGAAGAGTTATTTGGGTCAAAATCGCGCATTCCAGGTTAAATGTCCAAAATTGTGGTTAAACCTAAGTCGTGCAAATCCTCCATGAAGCCCGAAAAAGAGCTAAGTTTGCAAGCTATCCAAAAACGCTGAAACCCACTTAAACTCTCAAATCGGCCTCTAGGGCCGAAAACACAGAGGCTCCCAAAAATCGCGTTATTCCCCCCATTTTGCTGAAAATGACAAAAGACTTTTCAAAATTGCAAAAAGGCTGAATAGGCCGAAAAGTGAGGAGAGAAGAATAAGTTAAAATCGCAAATTTTACCCAAAATGCCTAAAAATGGCCTTCTAACCCAAAAATCACAAGGTGAAAGGAAAGGCGTCATCTTCACGAACTTTGAAAAATGGCCAAAAAATCCCGAAAATGACAAGGAAGGCATTTTTTTTAAGTTTGCAAAAGGGGATTTTAGCCCGAAAATGGAGAATAGCGAAAAGGCGTTAAAATAAAAAACTTTTCAAAAGGTCTTTTTGGCCCGAAAATGCCAATATGCAAAGGGTGTTAAACTTAAAATAAACTTTCCAAAATCGCCCCCAACCCAAAAATCGCCAAAATGATGAAAAACGATAAACTTTAACATTTGTGAAAAGTGGTTTAACCCCGAAAATAGGGAAGGGCATCATTTTTATAAAATCGCGAAGTTTGCATTTTACCATTTTAGCCCAAAAATGCAGGACATAAGAAAGGCTGTTTTAACATTTACATTTTGTCTTCCCAGCCCAAAAATGGGCAAGCAACTTGAAACTTTGCGAAGTCTCTTCACCCCGAAAATGGCTAAAGGGTTAAAATCACCAGTGTCTTCAAATTTGCGAAAACTTAGAAGCCCAAATTCGCATAGGTCATCCCATATGCCGAAAATTCCGATTCTCACAAATCCTCAACTAAGCTGAAATTCTGGGAAGTAAAGGTTTAAGTCGCGATTTTTTTTAAATGGTCATGGTTTCATAAAATAGCCCATTGAGCCGAAGTTTCCTAAAAAAAAGGTAAAACCAAGAAAGAGGAAAAGAGTTTGTTCCAAAATCGGCTCATAAAGCCGAAGTACGAGAACGCCCGAATTCGTGCCAAAAGATTAAAAGGGCCGAAAAACCTCTCAAATTGCCCAAACCTCCTGAATGACCCGAAATTCAAAAGAAGTAAGCTCACAAAACCGACTTATAGGCCGAAATTGAACAATAGGACAAAATCGCACTATTTCACTAGTAAGTCGGGAAGCTTCAATGGCATTAAAATGGAGTAGTCAACCAGAGGAGAAAGCGAAAGCATTCAAAAGATACATCTCACAAAGAGCTTCTCGAGTTAGACATCGTTCAAAATTTAATATTTGTTAAATTAATTTTAATTTTTCAAATTGATTTATTAAAGAGAGATTGTTTGTTCGCAGGTCGAAGGCATCCTCCCAAATAACTAGGAGAAGGCCTGAAATGTCAAGGAGCCAGGTGCTGAAAACTAGAGAAGAAGATGCAGGAACGCGTTATAGGAGCACGAGATCTAAACCAAGTATTGGGAAGCGTGTCGTTGGATGACAAGCTAAAGTCCACCACCGGGACCAAAGACCAAAGAACACTGAATGCTGCAAGTCTATGCATTCTCGAGAAATACATAGCTGGATTTAATTCCAAAAGTTCAGTTTCTGAAAACTGAAATTGTTTTATTATAAAACTACTTGTGGGCCCCACTCAGATATTTTGAAAGAAAGGGGAAACAAGTCAGTTGTGGACAGTTATGTCCAATTACAGGATAGACTCAAATTAATGCCAAAACAGTTGTGGGTAGTTGGGATAGTGGTTGGATAGATGACTAAGTTTAATGGGCATGGGTTAAAGTTGCCTGCTTCTGGAAGGCAAGTCAAGACCCTTGGATGCAACCCATCCTAGCCTCTGATTCATATTGTAAATTCTATAAAAGGCAGAGGCCTTTCTTTTGTAAAGGGTTAGACAGTTAGAGTTAGAGGGTTAGATTTTAGAAGTTAGAACAGGTCAGATCTTAGCAGTAGCATAGAGATGCTGCAGAAATTGTTGTAATAGGCAACTGAAATCAATATATAGACATTGAAATATGGTGTTTATTGTCTTGTTTTCATCCTATTTGCATGGTTTCTTTTAGCATTTTAGATAGATCTTTACGTTTTGGGTGTGCAGGTATTTGATAGATTCAGGCTCATACCGTTGAGGATATACTGATTGTGTATCCTTTTGTATGGTTAACCTGAGCCTTGGATTGTGCTTAGTTCAATTGCAGGTGTCTGTCTGAGCTGCGCCAGAATTGGGTGCTTAGTCGTGCGTTTGCAGTCTGAAAATCTTCCAAGTCCCTTTGAAGATTGCACCGTTCCTGCAAGGTTGTGAGTTATTCTGGCCAAGTAGGAATTGGTTATGTTGAATCCGTCTACCCGCACAACAGTCTTGTTAGTTTTGGATCTCCTATCCCTTCCCTTTTAATTTATTTCGCAGTTCAAGAATCGTAGAAGACTAGCTAGTTGCAAAATCGTAAGTCCCCTTATGCTCCCAACAAATCACATCAATCACTGAGTATTCCTGTAGTCAAGACCTGACAACCAAAACATTGAGATCATCCCCATTGATCAAATTCACACAACATTAGGGATTTCCTTATCTCAAGAGAAGATAGGATTCTTAGTATTCTATTCTACGTTGGTCGGATGAAGTCGTAGTTCCGTGACTTTAGACACATCAACACATAGTTAAAACTTAATTAGTCAAACATTTATTATTTAGGTCCCCTTTACTTTATTCAGTTAAGCTAAACTTAGGAGTGCTTTTCTACATTTAGATTAGGCTAATTATATGTCATGTTGTCTCAAGTCATAAGATAAGGACATGTGCCATGATCTATCTTAATACTCACCTAAAGTTTCATCTAGGGTTTTAACTATATGCTTTTGTAAGCATTCATTGTACCTAGGTAATCTAGGCTTATGAAATCAATCAATACAACCATATTTATAATGATTTTTTTAGATCAACTCATCTCTCTCAAAGTCGTATAGCACACAATCATGTTTTTTTCTCTTCAGATGTGGTAAGCTACAAATGATTTCTAAGAGCTATGGGGTCCACTATCAACTACAACATGGTATCAAAGCACCAAATTTCTGACTTCCTACCCAAATTTTGAGAGATTTTGACACCCATTTGCCCCCCTCCTATAGCTCCTCTTTGGCATGGAGTGATTATTTTTTTCTTTTTGCCATAACTTGGGCATACAGAGTCAAAATTGGACAAACAAGATACCATCGAAAAGTTGATTCTAAGCACTTTCCAGTAGTATAGGTCTCATTATCAAACTTTCCTATTGGTCATGTTCAATCAAATTTAGATCATTTTCTACTTCCGAGTTCAAAATTTATCGCCAATATCTCTAATTTTTGTGATTCTTGTGACATTGAAAATGTATTTCAAAGCTCTTCAAATTCAATAATGGACTTTTTCCAAAATCTGCCCCAAGTACATTTTATTTAGTTTTTTTGTGATTTCACATTCTACTCAAATACTTGAACGTTTTGGCACTTAGAAAGGATCTATTCACATGAGGTGACATTGTTTGATATGTTTTATATGCACTAGATTTATTGGCCTTTCATTTTTTCATTTGAGGATGTATCATGGGTATTTTTGTTCATCCTTTTGTTGAAATTTTATTAAAGGGTAACATTATTCTTGGCAAACTGACATCCTAACACATCTCAAGTGGATTAATCTTTTTCCTTATATGGACTCATACCTGAACCAATCACAGTAGGGGTTAAATCAGCTTGGGTTATTATCGGTGATCATGTTGCAGGAGTTATCTGTTCTAGTGTTGATCCTGACACTATGTGTGTTATATCGTACATCGATTGTCCCCACAAACTTTGTACTAGAGTTTGAGAGATCCATGGAGACCCTCAAATCTCTCCATTCCCAAAGATCCTCCTATAGATAATCTCAATCCTCTTCCAGATGCAGATTGCATACCCTTTGATGATGAAACTTTTAAGCAGAGTATATCACAAGGCTTGCATGTTCCAATGGATCTAAGGCTTGTCTCCTAGTTCATAATCCTCACATTGACATCCAATCTCCATATTTTGTTGACTAGATCAAACTGGCATCGTCAAAACTATATAGAGCTTTCTTTAATCTGCACACATGTGTCTCTACATTGTGGATCTCAAACCCTTCTAGTTGTTCTAAGTAGACTTCCTCCTCAATTTTACCATTCAAGAAAGCAATTTTCACATCCATCTGATGGACTTTCCAACCTTTGGCTGATGCAATGGTCAGTACTGTTCTGACAGAGGTGTATCTAGCAACTGGAGCAAATGTCTCATCATAGTCTATTCCTTCTTTCTGTGAGAACCCCCGGGCAACAAATCTGGCTTTATGTTTCTCTATGCTACCATCTGTAGCATGTTTGATTTTGAATAGCCACTTGGATGAGACAACAGATATCCCTTTTGGCCTAGGAACAATTTCCCACACATCATTGTTGAGGATGGATTTATATTCTTCCGACATGGCATCTTTCAAAACTTTATGTTTAAGAGCTTTTGGTACACTAGAAGATTTTGATTTGGAGAGATCATTCATTAGGGCTACATAGCTAATGAATCTTCGGGGCCTCTTACTTTCTCTAAAAGTCCCTGAAGGAGCTGCAAAGTCCCTTGCATCTTCCATTGTTTTGTGAACCCATAAAGGTCTTTTCTTAGAGATTTCTTGGGGAGGAATTTGTACTTCATTTTCTTCTGAACACTCCCTCTGAATCTCAGGAGTGGGATCCTCTTCTATGTCTGAATATGGAACATAGATTTCTGACTCAATAGAGTATTTGGCCCTTTTGAAGGCTACGTCTTCTTCATATATTACATCTCTACTAAGTTCAATATTGCTATGTCCAGGCACAAATATTTTGTAGGCTTTAGAGGTTTCACTATATCCAGCAAAGATTCCTTTTCTTCCAGAGGGTTCTAGTTTTGTTCTTTTCTCTTTAGGTATATGAAAGTAGACAAGGCATCCAAATATCCTAAAGTGAGTGATATCAGGTTTTATACCTGTGAAAACTTCTTCAGGAGTTTTATCTTCAATGTGGGAGTGAGGACATCTATTTTGTATGTATACAACAGTGTTGAAGGCTTCTGCCCAAAGATGAGTTTCTAAGTTTTGATCAAGAAGCATGGCTTTGGCTACTTCTACAATGGTTCTATTTTTCCTCTCAGCAACCCCATTTTGTTGGGGGTTGTAAGGGACAGTGAACTCCCTCTTAATCCCAGCTTCTTTACAAAATTCCCTAAAAATCTCTGAGGTGTATTCCCTCCCATTATCAGCCCTTAGGATTTTTATTTTCCTTCCGGAAGAGTTTCAGAGAGATTTGAATTCCTTAAATCTCTTGAGGATCTCTTCAAATTCTTTACGTTTAAGAAAGTAGATTCGGGTCTTCTTGGAGAAGTCATCAATGAATATTACATAATAAAGGAACCCTCCTAATGATGGTACAAACATTGGCCCACATAGGTCAGAGTGAACTAGTTCTAAAACATTGCTTGTTTTCCTAGAACTATTCTGAAAGGAAGTCTTAGTACTTTTGCCTAGGGCACACCACTTACATGTACCAGAATGGTATTGTTTTAACTTAGGCAAACCAATTACTAATTTTTCCATTGAACATAAAGCACGAAAGTTTAAATGACCTAATCTTCTATGCCAAATTTCATTAGAATCTGCAATCTCATGAAGTAGGGCTAGGTTAGATTCAGTACATACCTTGTACAAATAGCCTTTTCTATGTCCTAAGGTTGTAGCCTTCTTGATGGAAAAGTTTTGTGGCCATACTAGAACTTTACCATTCATGAATGTTATTCTGTACCCATCATCTTCAAGTGCAAATATGGAGAATAAGTTCCTCTTGATGCCAAGAACGAATAGAACTCCAGTGAGTTGGAGAGACATGCATGTCTTCAGCTTAATGGTGTATGTACCGACGCCTTTCATTGGATGTCCAGAGTCATCACCAATGGTTACTTCTTCATCAGTTTCTTCTAACATGGAATCCAATAATTCTGTATACCCAGTGATGTGTCTTGAAGACCCACTGTCACTGATCCAAGTGTTAGATTTATTGGATACTTGACTGGAGAGGGCAGAGTAGAATACATGCTTCTCGGAGTCATAGTCTTCCCTTTTAACTTTTGCAAATGTAACGTGTTGTTTGATCACACCTAAAGCACTGAATGTGAGAGTTGTCTTTCTTAGATGACCTTTTCTCATGTCGGTTCTTTCTCTTCTTGAAATGTTTCTTCTTGTTTTTCTTGTTGGAGTTAGTATTTAGAACTTGGAGATCTTCATCTATGTTCTTTTGCTTGATCCCCTTCTTATTTAGCCTTGACTCCTCTTGAAGACAATCTGCTCTTAGCCTATCCAATTTCGGATATTTAGCCCTTGCACTAATGCCTTCGATGAATGTTTCCCATGTACTAGGCAACCCATCTAGAGAAATGAGCGTTAGCTCTTTGCTCTGGATCTCATATCCAAGCATTGCCAGTTCATCCCTTAGTGCTTATATCCTCATAAAGTATGCATTGATTGACTCCCCTTTGTTCATACTTATATGATTTATTTCCCTTTTTAGAGACAGGGTTCTACTTGCGTTGTTTATCTCAAATGCACTTCCGAGTGCTTTGAACATATGGTAGGCAATCTCATGCTTTGTTATTATTGACATAATGTGATTTTTCACTCCATCGACTATGATCTTCATGGCTTTTTCATGTCCCTTAATCCATGTCGATTTGTCAAGCTCATTCTCTGGTTCTTTAGATTCAACTCTTACTAATGATTCAACATTATTTTCTTTTAGAATCATCTTAATTCTAAACTTCCATGCTGAGAAATTATCGCCTCCTTCAAGTCTGTCCTCAAATCTAATACCATTAGCCATGGAAAATATGATGTTTATATCTTCGATTTGAACTTCTCAAATTTGAATGCCTTAAGTTCGATCAGTGTGGCTCTGATACCATGTAAATGTTATTCAAATTTATGTTCAAGTCTAAAGTTGTATAATTTTTTATATTCTTTTACTGATATTTACTGTTGCTTCTTATGTTACAGGTTGTTGTAGATAACATTATTTTATTTCTATGTGTCTACAGCATTTCATACGACATATACTTATAAGCAATGCCCACCGATCAAGGCATGCCTTGACCGGACATGTCTCTTGACATGCCCGATCAAGACATGTCTTGATCGGTGCACAAGCACTGCTTCATTAGAGTGTTTTACCGATAACTATCGGGTCACGTCAAATGATATTTAATATAATCAACCGATAACAAATCGGGTCACGTCAAATGCTATTTAATATAATAACCGATAACAAATCAGTATGATGAGAGATTAATATGATAACTATTTATAGTTATCATATGATAACATCAATCGATGCTATCATATGATAGCTATGATAGTTATCATAAGTCCGATATGTTCTTATTACAATCACAGCATGTGTAATATGGTCATAGCATGATTGATTATGTTTGATAATGATGTCCAAATGTCGAACTGTGCAATCCGATGTTTTGGAAAGTGAATGCATATTAAGATGATTATAACAAGTTTATTTATTCAATCATGAAGTCCACCATTAGCTTGTAGTTATATCGATAAGATAGATGATTGAATGAGAGATAAATGAAGTCTCTCATTCAATCATTTATCTTACCGAAGCTACTAAGTTTAAACAGTACATTCCATTACCCCCACTTCATATTTATCTCCTATCTTATACTCCCACCTACCATTTCCTACATCTTCTAACCTACATTCCATATCTCACACCCTCATCCCATTTTCATTACCCCTTACTCCCTTAACCTACCTATCCACTACGCCTCACTATCTATACTTCCTTGTCCTAACACCTTCCCTTCGCCTATCCCTTATACCTCCAAATCTCCCATCACCCACTTTACACCCTTACCTTTCCTTATTCCTTATAACCCCACTGCTCCTAATCTCCCCCTGTGTTCCTTTCCCCTCTTACTCCCTTTTCTTACCACCGACTCCATCAATACCTGCTTCCCATTCTTACTTTTCCCTTCACCTTACCCCCGTAACATCTCCCATTTACCACATCCTATTTCCTCCCCTTTCTTCACTACACACCCCCTTTTAAACGCATTACCTTAACTTTCCCTCTTCACAGCCTTGCCACATAACCTGCTTGGGCCAACAAATTTTAGCATGGAGACTTAAAAAAGTTTTTCTTAAGCCATTGCATTTGCCTTTGACTCTTCTTTACTACCATGACATTGTATGGGCCCACAAGCTCTTAACGTGGGGACTAAAGAGAGTTTTTTTAAGGTATTAATAGTGCTGGCCCCACAAAACGCTACAAAGGAAATCTAAAAAGGTTTTAAGGTAGAGTGTATGGTATTGTTTGGACCCCACCAACTTTAGGGTAGTGTTGACGTATAATTTGTACACAATCATACACAGAATAAAATACCCAAGGGTACCTTATCCTCTCTTGAATAAAGTCTCTGATTGCTGAAGATATCGCAAAAAAGGATCAATCAGGGTGACTCCAATGTTCTTTTATGTAGGGTCTCTACGTGTGGATAAGCTCTTTGTGGTATGATGTGATTTGCTGGAATCACAAGGGGACTTACATTTGATGCCTGAACTTCTGATTTGCTTTGAATATTGCCGGAACACAGGATTTTCACTAGCTTAGATTTGAAAAAAGGAAAAAAGACGAGGGCGAGGAGAGGATCTAATCCTAACACTAAGAATGTAAGAGCAATGAATGATCTTTGATGAAATTCTAACTAGGTCTTGTTTTGACATCGTAGTACCATCTCCACAAGGCTAGTGCGATCTTCGAAGAAAAACTTTATGATGTTCAAATCATCACTGCAGGCATAGACACCATCAGGTTGATGCATATCAATGAAGAAGCGACAATTGAAGTTAAGCTTAAGCTGAATGATTCCAGTTGACTACGCAAGGCAAGTCTGCAATCAACAAACTGCTAGTAGTATGGATATACGAATTTCACCATCAATCAAGCACATTTCTTCCACTCATCTAATCATAAAATCAAACATGAGAAGTATAAAGACCATGCAAATTGTCGAATCGACCCATAAATTTCACCATTTCTTCAATGAAGTTACAAGTCTTTTACAACAACATCTTGGCAACAATCTTTGCCTTCTCTCTCTACTCTACTCTAATTGCTATTCTAATCACCTTCTAACTACTCTCTATTCACTAACTGACTCTAACTCTCTCTCTAATTTATTGCCTTTACAAAATGAAATGCCAGGGCTTATATAGTGCCCTCAATACAATTCGATGGCTTAGATCAATTCGAGATCAATGGCCAAGATTCAACAATGAAAACCCTAATTAGGGTTTGCTACAACCATTACATAACATTTAATGCTTGACCAATGATAAAATTCTATTGCTTGGACACATGTCCTTTCTAGAAAATTCCACCAATCGATAGCTGGGGTAGGTACATTGGAGTTTGTGCCACCTTCCATGAGTTAGGTACATTGAATCTGGAAATGCTGAGGTGGAACAATCCGACTGGATGAGCGATGACTGGGATGCCACCTTGTCTGACACTTGTAACTTGGTAGATATTCAACTTAATGTTGTTGAGAAGCTAGCTTTAATTAATTCATCTGGAACTATCTACTTCTTCAACGAACCCTTTGCTTTGACTCCTTGTGTCCTTGATTTGCAGGATGATGATGTACCTCGCCTTGGAATGCTGGATTGGAAGAGGTCGCCCTTGATGACGTTAGTCCAAAGAAGGTCGTCCTTGTCGATGCTAGGCTGGAGGAGGTCGCCCTTGTCCTTGCTTGACCGTCCTTGATCTGGCTTGATTTTCCTTGAGGAGAGTCTTCCGACTTGTGGATCTTTCGAGCTTGGGAGTCGCCATCTTGGTACCTACACAACATTTCAAAATTAGTAATATATCTTTGAAAAAATTAAACTTTAAAAGGAAGATTCAAGATTTTAATTAGGAAACTTCATGATAAATCTTGAGTTATCATTTCCTAATTTAGGATTTTCAAAGCAAAATTTAAATCTTCAAAAATGGTGCCAAGGTGATTACGCCATACCTCCACTTGGGAATTAATTCTAAAAAATGATGCAAAAATAGGAGAATTCGCTAGGTAAAATGTAGATAAAGACTCCCTTTAGCAAAATGTGCCTCCTTTAGCTTGGAAAAGAACTCCATCTTCCTCTTCAAAAATCTGGAAATTCGCCTTCAAATGTCTTCAAAAATCTGGAAATTATCCTCCAAATGTCTTCAAAAATCTGGAAATTATCCTCCAAACTAGCAAGAAATATGCCTCTCCAATAGCCTTCAAGATGAATTTCGCCCTCCACTAGCTAGATTTCACACCTCCTCTTTGCCCTTCCAAATCGCATTTGAAATGATGAGTGAATGATGGATTAAAATCGCTCAACACACCTCTCTTATATAGGCGCTCACCATTTCATTATCCATAGGCCGACTTGGAAAAATAGGCCAAAAGATAAATAAAAATTAATAAAAGAAGAGGCCGACTTGATAAAAACATTAAATAACACCCCAAGCGCTCCAATTTTATTTTTATTTTTTTTTTAAATAATAATAATTAATTTTAAATGCCTTTATAATTAAAAAATTCGATTTTTTAGGCTCAAAATTAATTATTAAATACCATGCGCTTTTATTAAATGCCAAAAATATTTCAAGGTTTTATCGAATCTGGCATTTAATGTAATTTGAAGGATATTTGGCGCCCAATCATGAAAAATAATGGCTATTAACAAGATCGCTCTGGTCCCTTGGTGAGGGACAGGAGCGATCTCATTCTAGACCTCACACTTCTTGTTTTTTACGTCCAAGACCTCATTTTTGACGTCCAAGATGGCATTTTTACTTAGAATTTCGAGTTCAATTTATTCGATCTTTGAAATGAGTGCACTTTAAAGCATTTTCGCCCTGGTCCCTTCGTGAGGGACAAGAGCTATTTTGCAAATCCAATCTTATCCGTCCTTTGTTAGCATTCCAAATTATATTCAATGGATAAATCATGTTTTCCTTGGTCTCTTCAAATCATAAAATTGTCTTGATCCTGCAAGAACAGTGCAAATTTGAAATTCAAGCTCCGGTCCTTCAGTGAGGGACGGGAGCACTTTTGCAATTACAAGCCAATTCGTCCTTTGCTAGCTTCGAAAATTATCTTCAACGGATCGATTGCATCTTCCTTCACCCACCTCAAACGTAAAACTTGTTTTTCTCTTGCCCGAATCTTGTCTTGAGGGAAAATCGCTCTGGTCCCTTGGAGAGGGACAGGAGCGCCCTAGCCAGTCGCCTTGGTCCCTTGGAGAGGGACAGGGGCGAACTTGTTACTTAGGCCGATTTTCTTCATTGTGGCGTACTTAAGTTATATTCAACGGGCAAAACATACTTCCCTTGACCTCCTCAAATCGCGAAACCACTTAAATCTTGCAAGGATAATGCGAAATTGGAATTCAAGCTCGGGTCCTTCAGTGAGGGACAGGAGCGATTTTTGCTCTCAGGGCCAAATCTTTTTACTTTTCACTTCAAATTTCCTTCGCTGAGGAAAATATCATCTCTTTACACGCCATGAATAAAAGTTCGAGTCCAAACAAGGTCTAAAAATGTGTATATGAATAAAATCGCTCTGGTCCCTTGGTGAGGGACAGGAGCGAATTTACCTTTCTAGACAAATACTCCATCATTTCATCGTCCTTAATCAAGTCTGGATGCTCTATCACGTTCATTTTGTCTTCCATCATGCCTTTGATGTCTCAATTTGTCCAAACAAGGTCAGGAATGACTCCACTAAGCTTTTTCGCTCTGGACCCTTGGTGAGGGACATGAGCGATTCGCCTTGGACCCTTGGAGAGGGACAGGAGCGTTTTTCGCTCTGGATCCTCAGTGAAGGTCAGAAGCGAAATTTGACTTTTCGAACTCTCTATCAGGACAATTTTAATGGAATATAACATTCAAGTATGGAATATATTTTAAGTTATATTCCATATATACTTTCAGGATGTTTGAGAGTGGTTTCAGACCTCCAGGAGTTATATTGCAAAATCTAGTTTTTTGAGGTTTTTCAGTTTCCAGACTTGGTCAAATTTCAGGATCAGGACATTCCAGACTTAGCCAAATTTCAGGATCAGGACTTTCAGACTTAGCCAAATTTCAGGATCAGGACTTCACTCAAGCCGGACTTGCTATCCTATTGATCTCCCCGACAGCACTCAAAATGCAAAGGCTAACTAACAAAACCCTAAAAGACCAAAAAACAAACCCTAAAAAGCAAAAAAAGCAAGGGTCCCCATTTGCAATGGGGCGATGTGTGAAATGGTCACAACAGGTAGGGAGCAAAAAAAAATGTTTCTAAGGCATTGATAACGCCACTTCAGCATAGAGGCTAAATTGGCATCAGCACTTCCTTTGGGTTAATAAGTATGAACTCAGCCCACGATTTATCTTTGATCACCTTCAAAATCAAAAAATCACAAAATTTGGCTTTGAACACCCTGTCATTGCTTTGAACACCCTGTCTTTGACCAAAACACCTTGTCTTTGACTTTGATAATCTACAAACAAGTTGAGCAATCTTTTAGCAAGTGAAGTTTGAATGTGATGAAGAAAGGAGAGCTATGCCTTGAACTCAAACGAGGCAAGTCATTTGGTAAATCCAATGAACGAAGAACAAGATCATTAGATGAATGCAAGAGTGAAATATGAACATTTGACGATGCCACTTCAACACTTGAGTTCCCACGATATGATCTCTATGCTGCATTCGATGCAAATTCTATAGTAAGAGGAGCGATTTAAATGAAAGACATTTGATAAGAGTTATCACACAAACAGAAGCATTTAAAATCGCTACCCATAGTGTTGTAAGATTGATAAGGATCATTAAAAGCAATAAAGCCAGCTCGATCAAAATCAAAAGAATCAAAAGTGTTAAAGTTCTAAGCTGGGCGATTGGTGATAATTGGGAATTCAGATACAAAACTCGAAGCTTTTTCATAGGAGTCAACTATGATGCATTCAATGTATGGTGTCTTGAGTTCATGAGTTCGTTCTAAGACATTTAATGATTTAAAAACGATGCATCATAAAGACATTACGATTTTTGTAATAAGGTGCTTTCATTTGAAAAGTGAAAATGATGATTCCATGAAATTAAATGGTTGCAATCAATTCCAATTGCTAGGCATTTAATTATAATTGCTAAACTAATCTGTGATGAGGCATTATGTTTGATGACGATTATAAGTTGTGTTGATCATTTCATTTGATCACTACAACATCGATATTGCTTATTGCTTTCTACAGTGATTCTGATTTTGAACAGGTATAATCAACAGCGAAATTGACAAGAGATTAAGACGACATTCAAGTGATGATTTTGTGCAAATGTGATTTTGACATGCAGCGATTCACATTTGACATCGATTGGAAGTCCTCATAAAGGCAGCAAACTTGATTTTTGTCATCGAATCTGCCCATATTTTGTCAGGCGAATTACCTTATTATCAGCAAATTCATCTTTAAGGGGTGGTGATAATATGAATTCGAGACAAGTATCATTTGATAAAGTGATGAAAGCCTGCGATCTCATTTGAAACTTGATTAGTTCGAGATGAATTTGTTACCTTTTAAAATCACCAATCACCTTTACCACAGCAAGCGAATTTCTCAATTAAAGTGGCAGCATTGAATGACAGCAAATTAAGGCGATTTTCATTTTGCTTCAGAATGATATACATTTGACAGAGATTTTTTATGTTAAAGCCACTCCTTAGGTCAGCGATCAGACGTCTGATCTGATATTCTGACAGCAAATTACTCCAGCAAAACAATTTGATGCAGAAATATAGTAAGGACAATTGAATGTGATCCATGATTTTGACAAAAGGATAGTAATTTTGTTTCCTTCAACCATCAGTGATATGGCAAATATCGATTTTGGGAGCAAAATTATTGTTTAGAAGTCTTGGAAGATGACAATTTCATCCAGAATTGAGTGCCAGTCCATTTTAGTTAATCTATAGTTTCGTTCCAGTACTGGTACAAGATGACTTGAGCATGACAAACTCTCATCGAGGAGGACATTGTGTCATGTCAAGTCTCCAGTTCATACAAGGCAGCTGATAGCAATTAACATCAAGCATTCAAGGGTGGAAATTTTCACAATCTTGAGTTTCCTTCGGAAATCCAAGAATCATTGTCAGTATAGCCAGATGAAAGCTCAAGGATGCAAGTGATCAAGACAAGAGATGGTTTCATAAGAGTTAATCAAAGCTAGAGGATCGACTTGACCAAAGTCATTATCACATCAGGAGCTTGGATAATGTTGAGTATCAAGAGATATGCCACATTCATTCACACATTTGTGATGAGTTACAAAGAGCGAGATGAGGTGGCGCCCAGTCATCATTTATCCAATCATATCATTTTAAGTAAAAGCGACCAGATTCAATGTACCTGACTCATCCATCAAAAAAGGATAATTACCACATGGGCACAAAGTTCGATGCACCTAACGTCACCATCAATTGGTTGAATTTTTTTAGGGACGACGTGTCCCATCAATTGTAATTGTCATTGGTCAAGCATTTAATGCTTTGCAATGGGTGTAAAAAACCCTAATTATGGTTTCTATCTTTAAATCTTGGCCATTGATTGCAAATCGATCTGAGCCACTGGATTGTAATGAGAGCACTATATAAGGCTCCACTTCTTCATTTGTAAAGTTAATAGTCAATAGTAGCAATTCAAGAGTAGATAATAGCAAATAGCAAATAGTTTGAGTGGGAAGAGAAGGCAAAGATTGTTGCCAAGACATTGTTGCAAGAAGCATGTAAACTTCATTGAAGATATGGTGAATTCTATGTGTTGATTCAACAATTCACATGGTCTCTACTTCTCAATTTGATTTTCATGTTGTTTAGATGAATGAAAGAACTTTGTCTATGATTAATGGTGAAATTCGTAAATCCATACTACTAACACCTCGCTGATGGTAAAGTGCCTTGCGTAGTCAACTGGATCCATCTTAGCTAAGCTTAACTTTCATTCCTTCATTGATATGCATCAACTTAATGGTATCTATGCTTGTGGAAATAATTTGAAAATCATAAAGCTATCCTTAAGAGATTGCACTAGCCTTGTGGAGATGTTCGTTGTATGTCAAAGCAAGACTTAGTTGAATTTCATCAAAGATTGTCCTTTGCTCTTACATTCTTAGAGTTAAAATAACTTCCTCAACCCTTATCCTTTTTCTCTTTTTTTTTAATCAAGTGTAATCCCACATTCCAACATCATTCAAGCATTCAAGCATTCAACATAAGTCCAACTTGTGAAACCAGCAATATCACATTACATAAAATTGAGTCTATCCAAGAGCACGTCAAGACCTGACATTTGAGAACCTTGGAGTCGTCCCACTTGATCACGCAGATTAGCATTTGGGAGTCTTTGTTCAAGAGAGGATAGAATACTTAGTATTTTATTCTGTGTTGCATAGTGCGTAAAAACATCATCAACAGGTAGCATAGCAGAAACTGTTGCAAAAATCAGATCTTGTAACATCATGCTAGATATTGGCTACAAAGAGATTATTTTTGTAATGTTTCAAATATTTTGGATTATTAGCATAGTTCCACGGAGTTTCCTAATGGGGGGACGCAGGGACATGTGGACAGGTTTTGGGGATCATTAGCATCAACATAATAAAAGTAAGCATCTGATCTGCCATCATGATAAGGACCAGATCATAAGGCGGATAATCAAGCAAAGGTGTAACAATTATCCTTATATGACACACAGTAGAGGGTAAAACATTTCCCTTAGCACATCAGCGGTTAGTAATTATAAAGGAAAACATACAAATCATGATTCTTCAATGATCACTGTTCATCATTAAGAATAATAACTCATACACCTTCCACCTCTCAAAGATCGTCTTATGCTTATTCGATTAAAATAAGTAATAGAGCAAAATGTGCAATTAAGGTATAAACAAATTAGTTCAAAGAAGAGGCATGATGACAAACACTGATTGCAAAAGTTATGAAAAGAAGACACAACTTCTCCCATCGAATCCCCTTGGTAAATATTCAAGGGAAATCATAAGTCTCGAGGAAGGCATTGAAGAAGAAGTATTATTTATTTATTTCAGACAGCAGTAGCAGAACTTTCTCATACCAAGTAATAAGGGGGATCTGTCAACCTATTACAAGGTAAATATGCAGGAGTTAAGAGTAGAATAATCAGACACAACATCTAGATTGCAGAAGCCAGAAGAAGACATTAGAAACAGCGAGAAGAATTCTGATCGCAGACCAGAACTTGAAATTATATTGCATGTAACCAAAGACATTTCAAGCACAGCGACATTCTTGAATAAGGATCTAAGACATCATCCTATACATAGCCATTTCAGCATACAAATATTCATTTATATTCAGACTTTGTATATCAAGATTATATCTGGTTTCATTACTGAGTTATCATTGAACATATAGTTCAAGTTTTTTAGCTTTTATTTTTTTTGCTATTTGGATTTGTTTGTAGGTTTCAAAGACATAAATCAAAGTTTTGTACTTGGTGAACAATGAGCAAAATCTAATGTGGTACTTGTATAAGGTCATGGGCAAAGCTATGGAAGTTATAAAAATGTATCACCAAGGAGATTGCACAAATTTTGAATCCATTCAGAACATTATTGATTAAAACTAGAACAATCAACTCAACTAACCCATCCATGCAACTGCATACTACCTTAACCCCAAATACATTTACACAAAAAACTTCAATGCTGATATATGTTTATTTTCTACATACATACGTTTGTTTCTCAGTTCATGTAATTCATGCAATGTGGCCACTGTTTGAAAACTAAACACTTCCTTAACAGTAGTTATGACATAATTGTTGGCATTGTGTTGTCATTGATGTCAACCGGTATGGGAGATTGATGAGTAGTGTTGTCATTGATGCATACCAGAAATCGTGTCATTGATGTCAACTAGCATAGCAGGTCACTGGTAAGGAAGAGTGTGTCATCCTGCACTGTGTTCAATGGAGTCACCGGTACACAAGCTAGTATTGGCTTGTGTTGAAGACATAAGGACTAGAGACCGGTATGGTATAGAAAGTGGTAAGTGTTTTGTTGGAAGTGCATTGTTGCCAACCGACAAGAGAGCAAGATGTTGGGATGTTGATTGTAATGAAGAGACGGAATGTTACAAAAATCACATCAACACTGGAGGTGAAGTATGTGCAGGCCACTGGTATGCTGTTGGATGTCAATCAGCAAGACTCCCACCGGATAATGTTGCAGTCACCAAATGAAGAGATGACCGACAGTGAGTGTGTCCAATTGGATCATGTGTGCCTGATTAAAGATGTATATGGGCAATGCCAGCTAAGGCATGTCAATGCAATGTCGGAAGCAGAATGAGATGACAAGGATCCTCTCCAACCGGTAAGTGGTAATACTGAGCTTATCTCCCAATATGCATGAAATGCAGCATTCTATCTGAGATAAGACAGAATAATTAAAGACAAGTAATTGAAGGCTCACACCGGATCAACCAGTGAAATACTAAGTTGCCTTAGGTGCATGAGATCAGAGATATGCACCGGATCAGTCGAGTAGACATGATGAGTTGCTGGAACAGAGAAGGAAGGATATGTTTGTCACTTTGACAAACTAATTGATAGCAGAATCGGTCAAATAATGAAGAAGGCAAGGTTGAGCAGTTGCAAACAAAGAGTGCAACCGGATTGAAGATGAAGTTTGTTGAAGGTTGATGACATGGTGTCATCAAGGTGGTTACCGGTAAGTATGTCCACCAATAAAGTTGACAAGGTGCAGAGGTGCAAGGCTCCCATATATTGAAGATGTGCATGAGATTGGTTGGCAAGAGTGATAACCGGATTAGGTGTTCCACCGGAAGAGAAGCAAAGTGCAAGGGTGAAGACAGACCGATTAGGGTATAACCGGTAGGGTTCGTAAACTGGTAGATGAACTCGGTTGTGTGGTTGGTCGGTTATCTTGTCTAGACCGACAAAGAAGACTTAGCAGAGGTGGATGCCGACTATGATGACACGTAGGAGATAATGTCATGCTCACTGTGGTCGGTGAAGTGTTGTCAATGAGATAGGTGGTGATTGGTCAACATTAATGTCAATAGCATGTTTCACAGGTCGAGAGCAGAAGGGTGCGGCTCGAGACTGATCAAAGGACAAAGATCTGATTTACTGACTTCATGATTGAGGCCGAGTGTCCAGGTGCTAATCAGGGTAGGTGAAGCTATCTGCGTGATCGCTTCATAGGTGTTTGACAAGTGCAGACCGAGGAAGGTGTCGTGTTTGCCAAATAGGGCAAACGTGTTCTAAACGCAGCAGGATTGGCGAAGTCTGATTGATCCGTTGCAGGTGGTCAATCTCTAGACGGAGATCTAATTGGATTTGATCTGCCTCAGAGTCGATGAAGAAACCCTAGCGAGCTAGAAGTTTGAATGTCGTTCATGGCGGGAAAACTCAAGCATAAGTATGTCGACTCATGACTGAAGATGATTGATGATGCTACAGGTCAGATGATAAAGGATAGAGAGTGAAAAAGCAACAGTGAGCCAACCAATCAGAAACTTCATTGAAGATCATAGAGACTGAGTGTTGAAGGTGCAGCCGGTGAGCTTTTGGCAGAGGCAAAACCGGCAAGGACAGAGAAACCGGTAAACTGCAAAGTGAGTTGCAATGGTGTAAACCAGTAGTGCTAGAACCTGCAAAAAGGCAGAGAAGGAGTTGCAGTACAGTGCAAGCAGTTGAGGAGATCTGGCAAGCCTGAGAACAGTGCAGAGTCAAACCGGTAAGATAAGAACCGATAGTAATCAAATAGTAGACATCTGACTAAGTGAAGAAGACCGTGGTGGCCAGTAAAAGTGTGACAAAGAGAGAAGAGAAACGACACAGAGCAAAACCGGCAGAGAAGAAGAAGAGGTTGAACCGGTAAGCGTGCAGCAGAGAGTGAGTTGCAGCAGGAGATAAGGTTGCAGCAGTGAGAAGGTGAGCATAGAACCGGCAGAGAATTGAAGAGAGGAGAACCGGTGGAGAGATTTGCATAAGTGTTACAAAGTTCTTTTGTAACAAGGATATTACTTTTGTATTTGATATATGTTTATTGTAGATCACTGAGTTGGAGCTCAGTGCAAGGGTTGGTGCTCCTTGGGTTGGTGCCCAAAAATCAGGTGTTGGTGCTCCTTCGGTTGGTGCCCTAAAGCAGGAGTGGTACTCCTGGGGTTGGTGCCCTAAATGTTGTAACCGAGGTTTTCATTGTGAGACTGGTTTGGAGCAGTAGTCTCCAACAGCATTTCTCACCGAGGTTTTTCCCATCTTGAGTTTTCCTCGTACATCTGGTGTTATGTGATATCCCTTTTACGTGTGGTGGCATTTGTGTTATCTTCCCATCTAACCGGTATGTCTGCTTTATGTTAGATTTGTTAACCGATATACACACATAGGATAGAAAAGGGAAAAGGTTTGGAAACCACTGATTCACCCCCCCTCTCAGTGGCATCTTGTGTTCAACAATAATCAGTCCAGAAATAGGTAAAATTAGTGTTAATAAATTAGACATCAGTCTAACAGAACTAATCACAAGTTAATTTTTTGCCATTATTCAGGTTGCAATGAATTTGTAGCTATTCAAAATATCAACAATGAGTCAAAACAAAGCACAACAAGCAGCCCAATTCAATTGGAAGGCAATATGTCTATCATAAGAACGCAGGGCAAATCCTCCAAGAATCTCTACCATCACCTCTCCATGAAAGTGTCAGCAAAAAGAACCACAGATCATTTCTTCATATGTGTGTATGTTTTCCTTTCCAGAAGTAAATATCTTAGAAACACCATCAACCACAAAATTGACTACATGATTTCTCTAATCAGAATTTCAAGAATTTAAGCATTTCATAAAAGGATTGATTGGAAAAGGTCACACCATTTTAACCCTAGGGGATCAATAAAGATACATCTCTAAGTTATTTAGAATCAGCAAGACTCATTTAAGGAACAATCAACTTGCAAGAATGGGTGCAAATATGCTGGAATGGGTTTTCTAGTAACATCTTTAAGTTTTTAACCTTACTGTCTAAGATAATCTTGATATAAACCAACATTACATTTATTAAAATATTATTCTGCCTGATTTGACATCCTTAAAAGGTATCTATTATTAAGTCTTATGTAATGCAACAAATTATTTGCTGGAATTGTTAGTCAACAAATTGCAAACCCAAAACAATGTAGTCCATATCAATGAGCAAGATCCTAATAAATCTAATCATTTTATTAATCAGATACAATTGTGCATTTCTGGAGACAAATGATGCTATATAGGAACTCACAATTAAAAAATAGATTACAAAAGTTGCAAACTATAGCCATAACTAAACTAAAGAAAAACTTCTTACAAGATATAATTGAAGCATATTCCATTTAGTCTTTGAATTTATATATCGTGTAGTTTGAAAGTCATTGTTACCCATCCGATCAATGGAAATTTCATCTTCCCTAGCTGAAGAAGGTATAAGAAGAACATTCGCAAGTGAATCCCTCCTGCAGGAATATTAGACATTGTTTCATCAAGATGAGTTGCAAGATGGAAATTTATAGAACTTGAGTTTTAGCTATCTTTAAAGCCTAAGATACCAGGTTTTTCTGTTTTAGCCTGGGTCCTAGTATGGGTACTGATCAGGTACGGATACGGTTCAGGAACGGCTTGGATTCTTCTTGGGTGCATGGGTTCTCTATGGGTCCTTCTGTGAAGGACCCACAAAGAACCACAAAGAACCCAGGCACCCAAGAAGTACCAAGGGCCATATCCAAGAACAGTTTCATAAATTAAAACCTCAGTTTCAGTCTCACAACTTTGTGACAGCATTTTTTATCAGAATATGCCAGCAAGCAAGCAATTAAATATTATTTCACTTGCATTTGTGAGCTATAGATATGAACACGGGGTTAGCAAACTTTATATCAGCAAAACTGAGATTGAATTCAGTTGATTTACATTATGCATGTGTAGCAGCTGTTTTCTTATGTTTTGTGAAATCACTTTCCTTGTGTTGTTAATGATTGGGCATTTTGTCAAATGTTTGAAAAATGAAATTGAACCAGCTTCTACACTTGACACAGCTAGTGGTAGTGACAATCCAATTGATTATGGTTCAAATGAAATTGAACCAAATGTTGATATTGACCTTGATGCTTGTGATGAAGAACATGAATATTAAAATTGATAATAATTTGAATTTTCATTGTGTAATGATATTTTAAGACTTGATAAATTATGAATGAGGTACCAAAATATTCTATTATTTTATATTTATTGACATTTATTGGCAATTATGGATTTAGAAGTATCACTCTTCTTATAGTTATACACTGATATAGTTTATATTATATATATATGGACAAACTTGTACCCATACCCAGGAAAAAAGAAATTGCCATACCCACGAATCCATGCCCGTACCCGTATCCGTACCTGTACCCGAATCAGTAACTTAGCTTAAAACAACATCAACATGCACAACTATTTTTATTACTTACAATAATAAAGAGGTGGATTTACTTGCACAGCATTTCTGAGCAATGATCTGAAAAACCATTTCCAGTTCCCTGCAAAATTAGGCATCATCAGTAAATAAAAAAATTCAGTACAAAACAGAACTCATTGAGTTTTCTCAATATTTAAATTACTAGAAAATGTGACCTTTTTAATGAGGAATCCTTCCAAAACTTGAAAATAACTGTAAATGCCATGTCATTTAAGTTTGACTGTATCAATAGCAAAACCAGATCTGCTGGTTGTATATTTCCTCCTGCACAGGGAACAATAAAGAAATTTAACTTTAACTTACCTTTAGGGCTGATCACAGAACTAATGGGAGGTGAAAGATGAACTGTCCTAATAATTTAAAGATTCTAGAATGACTAATTCATCAAGTGCAAGGGAAGGAACAAAAGAACCTGCTTTGCAAATAAAATTGGATCAAAACTAACCTAACGAAGAATGCTTGACATTTGCAGCCGCAAGTTCAAGATGTGCCAAAGTCAGCACATACTCTTTTTCCAGTTGTTCAATATCAATAGCATAATTTTGCTTTCCCGTCTCATCAGCAGTGATTACAGCTGTAAAAATACTCACACAATTACATTCTCAATCAAAATATCGAACAGGTTCATCAATTAAAATTCTTTGTACACTAAACACAGGTCCATTAAACGACCAGTTGAACATAATTAGTCAGTTAAATTTGATCCCTACACACAAACATATACCCAGCATGCTCTCTAATTACAGAAACTCCTTTAATTCTGACTGTTTCAATGGTCTTGACGAATCCTTTGAATTTATGCACATGGAAAACATAAAACATAAAACATAAATATACCCATTAATTCATGAAGGCAAGAAAATATTATATACATACAAGTCACATCAATATATTTGCGTGCTCTTTTAGTAGGTGAATGCCGATCCAATCCATTAGAGCTCTCTTGTACAGAATCAATCCAAGCATATGCAGGATCAACCAAGTGCAAAGCATTAATAGCAGCACTCAGCCCCTGCAATCTCTCATTCAATGTAAAAGATAATTCCATGTGCACTCTCAATATACCTTCCTCCTTCATGCGAACTGTATACCTATAAATGTAACCAGCTGCTCTGCGCCAATTGTGGCGATATGTGTGGAATGCATATAGAAGCTTGTAAGGATTTGGTTTTGCTGTTATATCTGAGCACTCTGCCTGCAAAACAGAAACCATTAAATTAAAAGAATGTCATCATATATACCCTTTAGCTTATAGCTAATAGCTAATAATTGAATATGGACATGAAAAAAATTTAATGGATTCTTAAGAACCCAAAAGCATGGAACTCAAAGTTTGGTAATCATGAATCCCAGGAACTGTGAGTAGCATGCTATTTATTAGTATTACCTTCCAAACCAATTCTCTCTCTACTCTTTCCAAAAGCCCAACAAAAGGTAGCTCACGATCACAAAGAATCTGAAATGTGAAAAAAAACAATGGAATAATTAAACTATGTAAAGTTAATAATTTAAACAAAAAGCCCAAGTCCATCCAAATGGTAAACACAACTGACAGAATTTGAAAATGTAAATTGCTTATACATGCAAGGGCAAGTATCAATTTTCCAATTGTAAAAACATATTTCACATATTTGTATAATGAGAAAGAAACAGCCAAACTTGGATGCCAATGCAATCCACTTAAATAAAATTAAATTTAAACAAAAAAAACTTAAAAAATTACTTTTTAATGAAACATGCTAGTGGTTAACAGTAACACAGACCTAATCACCTCACATACATTTTGAGATAAGCTGCCAACAACAGCATATCTCATCTTCAAATATTAATTCTTAATAGGTGTTTCAGCAGCCATTCAAAATTCAAGAAAAATTGAATGAAGTTTTAAATTTAAGAGAAAAGATGCAGTAGGTTTTGATGTAGTTAGGTATAGGAGTACGGGTCACCGTGTCTTCTCTCAACCTACTCAAAACCAGAAACATCTACAGGATGAATGAAAATCTATGCTATACTTTCAAGACTGAACTGAATGAGAAAAGCCATTAGAGGAAGTCAGGCATAGGCTCTCCATAGCTGCTGCAAGACACAATGATACCTTCCTTCCTTGACCCATGAACCCATTAAAAATCTGGTTAGTTCTACTCAAGACGATCTATGAGGTGGTTACGACCATGTCCATACTCCATAGTGCTTGAGTTGTTTAATTTAGTAGAGGAATACTCTAGCCCCTTTCTTGTGTCAGCTCATTTTATCTTATTTTAGTATGATCCCCATAGAGCACATCTTCAATGACTGAAATATGGTGTTGTCCGTATGTTGTACCCATACGAAATTTTCCATATTATGTCAAGTTGCAAGTCACCATTCGGTCATTTCTAATTCATAAGTAAAATCCGAGTCTTTATCACTTCTAACTGCCAATGTTATCCTCATAGTTAATTCAACTAACACTTTTCTAGTGCCTATGATGAGAGTATCTCATGCATGTCAAGAAAGGCAAATACATCAAATAAAGATAACACAGAAACACAAACATGGTTTCCAAGCATAGAAATGGTCATCATGGTTTCTGAAACATGCATTAACAAAGAGAAAGGTACTTGAAGGTATTTTCGAGTCGGCAAAATGTTTGAGGGTGATCTAGAGTTTACAAAAGGAAGAGAATATGAATATCATATTGAGAGGTCAAAATCACACAAAAAAATGAAATCCAAGTGTTAAAGGCAAAACCCCAGGAAGTCCAATACCATGTTTTGAGTCTAAAAGCACATAAGTGATAAACAAATTACACTTTTCGATGTCAATTACAAATTAAATAATTTGAGTGCCCCAAAAAGCACACTTTCCTTTAAATTATTTCAATGAAAAAATAAATTGAAAAAGTCACTTATCGACGCTTAAGTGCCTAGGGTCACCCAATATGATCTAAGTGTCGAAGTGAAGACATGACAAAAAAGTGGACTACACCCCTTGGGCATGCACTTAGTTACTTAAGTGTCAAACTATCAACTCAAAATCAAAACAAGAGTATGTAGTTAGGGTAATATTGGTTATCAATAATAGCCCCATTCGATCTCTAAAGAAAATCAACCAAGGAACATAGCATTGTCCAAAGGCATCGCCAGCCAAGGACGTCCCTTACATTAATTAGCTAGTAATAAATCTATTGCTGTCCAAGAAGAAATTAAACAGTTAGATCAAAGGATGATTAATTCCATAACAACGTTGTTAAGAATAAGACCAATTAAGGGAAGGGGAATAATTAATTACAATGTTTGCAAAAGACATGGCTGTGGGAGTTACAACTCTTCACATCATGCCCGTTTGAAGGGTATAAGAAGAGGATCACGGATTCTCAAGAAGGTATGTAGTTTGGTTTTTGTATATTGAATCCAGATTTGGAGTGCTCTAGAAGAGCAATTAAGCAACTAAGTGAAGGTGGTATTCACCCACAAATAGCAAGGCCAAGGACACAAATATAGAGTAAACTAAGCAGAGAAGGAATCTAGTCATCGCAAGATTACAAAGAGATTTATCAGGAATAGTAATCAGAATCAAAACTCAAGTCTTCCATACCTGATCCATAGTCATTTAATCGCATGGTCATCATTCATCATTCACAGATAGTGATCAGATTAATAAGGGCTCGGAGATTATACTCTTTCTTATACTGACTGTAAATAGAGATAAGCATAAAGACTAATCGGGTCTCTTATACAATGAGACATAAAAATAGACCGTCTTCTTAATTTGAATCTATGTTTCACTTGGAGCAATATTTAGAGATTTGTATCAGAAATTACTGTCTATTAGAATACTTCACATCCATAGGCTCACCAATTAATCACTTTGCTAATCCAATTGGAGTATTCTTGATATAAGGCTTATATAGCAATATTTCAATTAAACATTTCCATAAAAACTATAAGCATAATTGACTCAATAAATTGCAAAATTAGAGAAGATCCCACAAGGGCCATTACATTATCCAACTATGTATTAATAAGCATCGATTGGTTGACGGTTGTGTTCCTCTTGACAACTGTCAAGTCCTTTAAATAGATTGTGTATTGTCAAGGAAAGTAGTATGATCTAGTCAGGTCAACTGTAATGTCCCCACTCTAGTCAGTATCAGTTACTGATGGGTTACCCTATTATTTGGACTCTCGTAGGCTAACATGTTTGGATAGAGTGTCTCAATGGCAGTTCCACTTCTTCAGTTCAGTCTTAGATTCAGTTACAGGGCTTTAGCAGTCAGTGTGTGGGCTTAGTTGAGGGACTTACTATTTATAGTAAGTCAATCTGGCAGTGATGCTATTTTTAGTCAAGGCACCTAGACACATGTGGGTTATTCAATGTTGACTCCAGCTTCTGACAGTACGTCAAAAGACTGAATATTGAAGGAGATATTATTATTTTAGTGGTTAAGTTATTAAATTTACTTATACGAATATTATAAAGTCATAAAGTGACTTTATTAAATTAAAAGCCACTTAAATATTATAAAGTGATTTTTATTAAATCACTTAAGTGAAATTGAGCGCCCAAGTTGATTAATGAACCATGCAAAGTGAATTAAATACATTTTAATGCATTTAAAAGTGAATTGGGCATACCTTTTTGGGAATCGTGTCTTTTTGGGTTTATAAAGGCAAAGCAAGCAATTCAACCTCCATTATTGATCATTTGACATTGCTTGTTATTTTGCTCTGTGGAATTCTTTGACAAGGGTTTCAGAGGTTTGGCCATTGGGGAACGAAAATTCTTCGTGGATTTGTAATTGTGAGGTTGTTGAAGATCAGCTGAATTATTGCAATTGTGAAGGCTTCATTCAGGAGTTTTATTGTGCTTCAACAGAGATTGTTGTCGAGTAATTACGTATGTGTTAATTTGTGTGTTAAAGGTCGGCGGTTAACTTGACAGTTGCCGGTAGTTGGCACTGGGTGACCGTGCCGACACCTATATAGTCGTCCTTGTTTTGTACTGTAGATTTCGGCCACAATTTCATTATCGTCTCGTAGTAGCCGAAACTCTACTTGATATTCTTTTTGTAAGTTAGCCCATGTAGTCACCTTCTGTTTATCTATGTCAGAGTACCAATCAATGGCTACTCCCCTCGGTGTGGCCGGAAATTGCAACACCCACTCAGCCTAGTCCATCACCCCATTGGCGAACCAGATGGTCTCACATGTATGGCAATGTAGTACGGGGTCTTCCTTTCCGTCCCCCGCGAACTTTGGCAATTTTTGTTTCTTTGCCATCACACTTCTTGGTTGCACTATGCCTGTGCCTCCCGAACCCGACCCTCCAAAGGTTGGTCCTCCAGAAACTGGTGCATTGGTTCCTACTACGTGACTCTGACTTTTAGGATTGGATGCCACCGAGCCAAACAGATTGCTTCTTGTATCGTGCCTCTATGTCCCTCTGACACCTTCGGTTGCACTGGTATCCCCGACCTCTCTGTTCTCGGTTTCGGTCCCCTTCTCCCTTCTCGTCTCGTTTCCCCTAAATGGTGTGTACGGATCAACCGCACTCCCGTCATTGATCTCCTCCAACGTGAGGGACAAGTCCCCCAACCATTTCCTGGTGGTTTCGATTAGCACCACATCTTGGCCCTCGCATTGCTGCCATTTCCGTCGCTTCCTTCCTCGGCAATCCTCTTGAATCTTCTTCTCCGTTTTGCTTGTTGTTCAAGAATTAATGCTTGTTGGGCGACTTCACAGTCCCCTACGTATTCCTTTTTGTTTTTATCCTTATTTAGCAGATTGAGCATTAATTCTAAATTCTCCTTATGAAATAGAACAAGACATCATATTAAAAAAAACACTTTTATTAATTCCTCCCTTGTATATAATGTATGTCACTGACATACTTATTACAATGGGGGTGTTCTTGTTTATTCTCCTTCGCCCGTACACAGTTCAGGGATTATTTACCCCTCGCTCATTTTCATCGCGCTCCTCTTCTTGGCGATCGTAAAACTCTTGTAGGATTTGTTGTCGTCGATTCTCTCGATAGGTGTCTTCCCTGCAGTTTTGAAGAGCCAAAAATGCCTGTGCCAGAAGGTTAGGCAAGTCGCTCATCAAACGATTTACTGCTGGGCTTACACCAAGCGCACTCCACCCAACATCCTCTAGAACATCCTCGGTGGTGGCTTCTCTTCGTACGTGTGTTTCGATCGCCGCCTAGAGGATGCAGGAGAAATCTTTCGTAAGTGCTAGTTCTCCCTCGAACAGTTCTTCAGGCTCTTCGTCAAGGTTATTGCTCGTCCCTTCGGGCAATGGTTGTCCCATTATCCACGTACCATGTAGTATATTCCCGTGCTCCAGATTCATTTAGGCAACAACGCCAGATGTTTTCCCTACGGGTGTGAGTGTGTGTTTAGTGCATTGCAGATAACCAGAATATGACAATATACACAGATGCAGACAAATAGATGAACTCAATACTGCATTCTCCTTGATAACATGTGCCAGTACATCAGATAACATCAAGCCTATACTATCCTCCCCACAAACTGGAAACAAGGACAACTATATAGGTGTCGGCACGGTTACCCGATGCCAACTACTGGCGACCGTCAAGTTAACCGCTGACCTTTAACACACAAATTAACAAATACGTAATTACCTAACAACAGAGATTCTTTTATTCAGATATTGCAGATTTTTCAAAAAGGAAAGGGCAATTCAGGTTAGATGCCCCAATTAGCAGCATATTTCATTCCAATAAGAAGTCGTACATTTCTCCTTGCTAGCCGTACATTTTCCAACCTAACACATGGGGTCCAGAAAAAGGGGTGTTTTGTCTTGGAGGAAACACCTTCCTTCTTGCATTTTGGGTGCACAATTTCCAATGCCTAGCACAGACAAAGTATTCCATCACTTTTCTGGCTTGGAAAAATAAATTCCTAGACTTGTACACCTATTTTGGTCAGTTTCCCAATTTTGGCTAACAAACTCCAAAATTCTTTATTTAAAATAAGCTGAGGACATACGAGTATGTTTTATGTATTAGTTTCATTTGCAGCAGTTACCTAATTCATAATATAGATTCAGTTGTTCCATATTTTGTATCTATTCAGTTTTATGTGCAATTCTCGCCTGACAAAATTGTTATTTTTATTTTAAAATTATCCAAACCCTTTGAAAAACACAAAAACAAATCAGCATTAGCATTTCAGGAGAGTTAGAACTAGCAGGGTTCTTATATCAACTCCGATCACGGGCTGACCATCTTTGGTCTTCTTCTATAATAATTTCATGTGCAAATAAAAATATATTCTTCTCTCATGCTTCATTTTCCCTTATGACTTCCCCATCTATCAATGCTTGCCTAGGAATTTCAATCAATGCTTCCAAGCGTGCAACGGTCTTGTCCAGGTAAATGTGTATATCTTACCATCCTTGGTCTGCAGTCTATATTCCGTCAAGAATAGCTAGGACACTCCCATATATTTAAGCCAAATCCTCAATGAACTTACCTCCAGCAGTGTAAATGTTCTTCACCCACTACTTAGTGCCTTGGGCGATCATCTTCATTTCTTCAAGGCCATCAATTGATTCCTTCGAAATAGTTGTAGGAGAAACAAATGCCTCATCTTCCTACCTAACTAGATGTATTGGGTGTTGCACATGCCCACACAAAGCTTTGTTCTCGCTTTTCAACCTCTTGTATTTCTCTTCCATCTTTATCTGCTCCTTCAATGCCTAAGTGAAATCATCAAAATCTTCTATTACCTGAGCCCTAGTAGCACGTCCCAAATCAACTGTTGTTACATCATATTCTTCTAGAGTCATTTCATCCCTAGCTTTGTCAATCCTTGGCACTGCTACATGTAGAATTTTGGGTCCTAATTCAATCTTAGTGACCTTGGAGAATTTATTTGCCTTCTTCTCTATTGGCTTATTTATTCGGATTAGAAATTCCTCCAACTCAAGCGGGGATCAATTTCTTCCATGGGATCCTCTCTCATCCTTTCCCTTAGCCATTTTATCATGGAATTCTTCATCAGGAATTCTCAAATCTCCAACTACTACTGTTTTGAGACAATCCTAGATATGAAGATCCGTATCTGGAGGGAGTTCTTGCTCTTCAACCCTTTGCTAAGTAAACTCTCTGGAAGCATTGGCACTTTGTGTATCTTGTTCTTTTGGAGTCAATTAGCCCTCTTTCTGTGACGTGTTCCTTGTGCCAAATCCGATTATTCCTCCCGTGAAGAGGTCAACTTCTTGCATACTTGAGGAATTGCCAAGTGATGTCTGTGCATCTGCTAACCTCTGTCTTTTTTGTTGTGGTTCTTCTCTCGACACGTCCTGTCTTTTCTTTAACTATGAATCCTAGGCAATGTTCTTCTCTTATCCACACTCTGCTTTTCATTGTGGATTTGTTCCTTCTTTGGCTTGAATTCCCGATGATTCATCAATTGCTTCATCCTGTGATTCTAGGTCTCCCATCAAATCACAAGTCAGGCAAGCATTCTTCGCTTTCAGCTTGTTGATTTGACGCTCCACCCAAAGTCTTCTGAATTTTGTACCTGGCCTACTCAGCTTGTCAAGATCAACAATCTCTGGCTCAGACCAATTAGGTGCTAGGATTGGCTTGCCTTTCTCTTTCTCAAAATCAAGGTGAACATTATTCACATCTTTCACTTGGTCTAGAACTGGGAGGAGTTCACATATCCTTATCTTCTTGAGGTGAATTTTGTTGACGTGTTTTTTATGACAGTGCCTAACACAAAATAAAGTTGCCTAATGGTCACTTCACTCTCTCTTGATCAAAGTTAAACCGTATGCTAAGATTGCAATAAGATCAAACGACTAACTCCAAGGTTCCAGTTATGCAATGGATGTGACTCAGTTGGCTTGATTTGATATGCTGGTAATCCAAGGGTCCTTACATTCGGATCGTTCTTTCACTTCTTTGTTGTGGCTTGGAATTTCATCATCGGATATGGCAATTTTGCGATGCTTCTACTTTGAACGAACTAAACTAGAACTAACTGAAAAATAAAGGGGAAAGGGTTTAGAAAGATCTAAATCTACTCCTAAGGGAAGTGATATCAATAGATAATGCTTTAGTGGACAAATTCCAAATAAACCAACCTCTGCTTCACCAAGTTTAACTACAACTTTGCAAGAACCAGTGCAATCTTTTGAGGATGTTTAAGGATTTTCACATTGAGAAAGTGCATTTGAATACCCAAAACGGCGCAATCCAAACGACTATTCACAATCGAACTTAGCATAAATTTGGGGGTTCGGGGTAACTTTACACTGCAACTTACAATTAGCAAGATGCAAAAGGTATGAACCATGGAAATTCATCAAACACCATTACATTCTCAATTGAAATCATAGCACTGTATCTAACAACTGAGAAAATTAAATTCTACTCTAAGTGAGGAAGGTGAAACCATGCAAGTTTTGAAAAAAATAACTTAAGTGGACACCATCAGAGAACAATGTTTCACTGTTATTATCTCAAAAACTTATCGCAACAATTTCATACAAATCTCTTTCCCATTTACAAATGAGGGGGTTCACCCCTTTATATAGGCTTCAAGCCTTGGCTACATGCAAAACCCTAATTATGGTTTCTCCCTAAAAGATTCCCCACACATGATGCAACAAGGTGGGAATCAACAATAAATGCCCATTATGCCCATATACAATTAATTCCATCCCATTACAATTAATTACATTCTTGCCAAAAATGGCATTCATTGTGCATTGAATGCACCATCATCCATCAAGATTGCCCAATAAATCATAAATGCAATAAATATGCCTCCATGCAAAATCGCCCCATGATGCCATAAATGCACCATCATCCCCTAAACGTGACGGCTGCATGCAAAAAGAATCTGCCATAATGCCTTAAATGTGACGGCTACATGCAAAAGATGCTCCATTAATTCTTCATGCGTTGACCCGACTGCCACTTGGCGAGAAACCCCTGGAGAGAGAAAACTTTATTTGGGAAGAATTTTCCTTCCCTTGAAAAAGATTTTTCATCAATTTTGCACATTTCCTATTATTAAGGAAAATTTTCAAATTAGGGTTCCACGGTCCAGGAGAGAGAAAATTCTCGCACGACTCCAAATCTTTCATCATTTTGAAATTTGGATGATGTTTGATGCCCGAAAATGGATTTTTAAAAATTTATTCTGGGGGGGGATTTCTTGTTCAATTCATCCTTGATTTCTTCCTTGCCTTAGAAAAAAAGTTTTCACCTTCAATTCATCCCGGCATGGAATTCATGTTGTGAAGGAATTCTCCTTTGGCAAGAACTTTGTTCCTTACCCCTGAGGAAGGAAATTCTTCACGCCTTAGCCAATTTTCATGATTTCCAAGAACTATGTCCTGAAGGAAGGAATTTCCAACACAGTGTCAATTTTTCACTTTTTCCAAGAATTTTGTCCTGAAGGAAGGAATTTTCATCAGTTAGCCAGATTTTCACCTTTTCCAAGAATTTTGTCTTAAAGGAAGGAATTTCCAATACTTGTCAATTTTTCAACTATCCTGGAATTCTGTCATGAAGGAAAGGAATTTCCAACACTTTGCCAAATTTTCACCTTCCTAGAATTTCTTCTTCTCAAGTGCAATTCTTCCCTGAGGAAGGAATTTTTTTGAATTTTGAAGCTTTCTTCCTGAACCTTGATTTTTACATCTTGCTTCCAACCTAGGGCACATTTTGGAACTGGAGAAGAAATTCTGGAAATTTGTTCCTTGAGGAAGGAATTTTTTGTGCTCTTTGAATTCATCACATTCGCAGGGAGCTTTTTGACCAATTTTTCACATCTCCTATTTTTTAAGAACTTTCCTAAAATTTAGGACCCAGGTTCAGGAGAGAGTGAATTATCTCACGAGTCCAAATATGCAGAAATTTTAAAGTTTTGATGAGATTTGATGTCTAAAAAAAGATTTTTCAAAATTTTTACAAAGGGGAATTTTTTGATTTTTCATTCCATTCCTGTTGTCCAAATTCCCCTTTGCCTTGGAAAATTTCTACTCATGGGCATGGAATTCACCTAGTGATGGAGTTTACGTCGTTTCACGAATTCCATGGCACATGGATTTTTGCGCCTCCCTGACTCCTTGAGGGAAATTTTGACCTGGTCTTGGATTTTATGTAATTTCATGAATTCCATGGCACATGGATTTTCGCGCCCTCCTGACTCCTTGAGCAGAATTATGACTTGATCATGGATTTTACGTAATTTCATGGCACATGGATTTTGAAGTGATTTTCCGGACTTCAGTGATTTTCAAGCTTTCCAATCCTGGACTAAATATCCACATTGCCAATTTTTTTATCACTCTGCCTGCTCTTTGACTTTCTGGATTTAGAAATGATCGTGCATATCTAGTCTTCAGTGTCAGCCTGCAATGACCTACCACAAGTAGACTTTCCAAAAATAGAAACTTTTTCAAACTGTCAACGTTAGAGCAAAACAAGACGCAGGGACACTTTCTAAAAATAGGAACTTACTAAAAATAGTTTGATTTTTGGTGAAATGAAGACATTCCGAGAGGTACTGAAATCCCTAAAAATAGGAACTTCCTAAAAATAGAAAGTTGCTCAGAATTCACTCAAATTTCCTTGGGAGATTCCTTGAAGGGTCCTGATTCCAGTTTTACGTTCAGTTTTTCCAAAATTCTAAAGGAAACCCCTAAAATCTAGGATTGAAGGATAAAACCCTAAAACAGTCAAAACAAGCCCTAGAATTAGCCAAAATTGCTCAAATGAAAAGAAGACTTGATCAAATTGAACCCACTCACTTACAGACCTGGAGGAGACTGACGAGACTGCCACGAAAAGACCCATAGAAAGAAAAGAAAAAAGGACCAAGAGGGCCTAAAAAATAGGGGGTCCCCATTCACAATGGGCTGATGTGTGAAAACATCACAACAATTCCTTCAAAACATTATCTTTCTAACCTCATATTCATCCTTGGCATTAGCCCAATAATCCTCGAGTTGCATCTTATGCCTATGCCTTATGCCAGCCACCATCTTTATTCTATCATATGGATCAACATCAGACCTCGTTGTGTGATAGGTGAGGTGGTAGAACTGTAGTTCCTCTACTAACTTTTTCACTACTGCTACTGATGGGCACTCTCACATGATGATTGGGAACCCAATTCCACCTTTCTTCTTTAATTGGATTTTGTCATAAGTTGTCAATTGCCTTGTCACTTCAAGTAGTACCATCTTATCAGTCGGATACCTCGAGAGACTATAGGGATAGGAAGAGAATCCCTAAAGCCAAATGTAAGTGAACCTTAGGAATAGGATGAACCATGAACCGTACCTTTTTATCAATTTCTTTGCTTCTTGTGACAGCCTCATGTGAACGCCTGCTTGTAGAGACCAAACAATATGCATGGTGAAGGTGTCATTAGCTCTCCGGAAATTGGCAGTGTTGTACAAGTGTAACTGAGGGTAGCATTCATACACTTTGAGTTGTCTTGGACCACACCCTATGGGTCCTTTGCTCATTAATCCGTTGAATCTAGCCATCCTTGCTAACATATAAATATGTATGAACCCATGTAAAATGATCAAGAATGCTTCAAATTCTTCAACCATTCATCCAAGTTGTCACTAATTAATTTTGCCCAATCCACGACCTTTATTGCATCCATCACTTCCTCGATCAAGTAGAACACCCATGGCTCGAAGATGAATGCTTGCAGACATCCCATGACTCAACTCAATAGCATCACGAGGTCACTATATTCTTGCTTGAAGTCCATCCCAGTAAGCTACTTAGGCATTTTGGAATGACGGGGCTTTGACTTCTGCATCCATTTACTGTTGATGACATTTGTGCATCCATCTACTCCGTAATCATTTAGCCTCAATGCCCTCTCCTTTGTTTTGTACACCATGGAATGATATGTGGGAATCCCAAAAGCTTCGGCAATTGCTTCATTTGTGAGATTTGCCAACAACTTGCCATCATAAGCTACAATTGATCTTTGCTTGAAGTTGTAATACTTTGCACATTCCACCATCAATTTCAGGCATTGTATGGCAGGAGAGAAACCAATTGCTACCACAATTCCACTACGAGTTATCTAAGGTAGACGAAGGATGTCCTTCGTGACCAAACATTCTTCTCCTAAATTCGTCCAAATTGAAGGTTCCCAGGTTGGTGTCGCTAACTTCTTTCCACTTTGATATGATTTGTGATTCTGAAAGAAATCCTTTAAGCTCATTCTTGTTCTGGGTCTGCCTTGACGTGCTTGCCACCTTTGATTCTACCATCTAACATCCTGAAAAAAAAAATAACCAAAGTTAGAGTCATGTCAAGGAATTTTAAAATTCATCATGAGAAGAAATCCACATTGCATATTCTAGACTTGGAATAATTTTGAACCTCCTAGGAAAAGAATTATTGGATAAATAACCATGCCCTAATCTCAACAACACAGTTTGATATTGCCTATGCTCCTCAACCTACGTTGTGAAAAATGAAACTTCATGCCCCCCTTAAATAGAGAATTTGCCCTCTCTGCTGCCAAGTTGCACTGGGGATTTTTAGCAACTCATTCAATTCTTTCCAAAACATTTTCCCTGTTTCTATTGTTGGGAGAGAGTTGACTTGTCGTTTCAATGGACCCACACATCATACCTTGTCCAAAACAGCAATTAACATTAAGTCTTGTGTGCCACACCCCATTAATGAAAAATATCTCTTTTAGGCGTTCAAAATTTATCCTTCATGTTACCTTTACTTTGGGCGCATATGAGTTAGGGAGGGGGATTTTAAGTTTGGACACCAATTCTCCATAGTAAAGGATTCTCTCCTAGGGCACACATGAGATAGGGAGAAGGATTTTTCAATGCCTTAGCCAAATTTCCAACGTGTTCCATGCCTTGAGTGCTTCCACGCATCCTAGAGGGAGAGGAGGAATTTTTCACACTTAACCAAATTTTGGTGAGTTTGAGTCACTCCATGAAGTTGGACACATTTTGGGCCTGAAGGAGGAATTTTAGACTTGACAATGAATCCTTCCCTCCTTTGGATTTGCACTCCTGGAGGCCTTCCTAACGCACTTTGGGGGTGGAGGATTTTTCCTTTTGGCAGGAATCCTCCTCTTCTAGTGAATTGCACCCAAATAGGATTTCTTGGCATACTAGATTAAAGGAGGAATTTCTTAGTCAAAATTCCATCATCTGCTTCTCCATTGATCTCACCGAACTTGGAACTGGATGCCCAGATTGTTAGTCAATGCTTGCATGTTGCCAAAGATAGACTTACTAAAAAAAAAAACTGCTAAAAATAGTAAGTTTGTCCAAACACAAAATTAGGGCAAATAAGGATATAGTGAAACTAAAAATAGACACTTCTAAAAATAGTAAGTTTGTCCAAACACAAAATTAAGGCAAACAGGGACATAGTGAAACTTACTAAAAATAGTAAGTTTGTTCAAACTCAAAATTAGGCTGATCAGAGAATGAAACTTACTAAAAATAGTAAGTTCATGAAAAGCAATCAAAAAAATTTAGTAACAAGCCCTTTTGAAAGATTTTTTTCTTTTCCACACTAGTCCAATTTCACTATGCTCATGATCATGAACTTCCTTTTTGAGTCAGCAAGACAAAAACCTTAAAAACAGATGATACTTGGTTCCAAACTTAGCACAAATCATCAACACTCATCCGATCACTAGAAACTTTATAAAATCATTGCCAAACTACCCAAAAACTCAAAAGCAAGCGACCAAGCCGACAAAAATGTAGGGGGTCCCCATTTGCAATGGAGTGATGTGTGAAAAGGTCACAACGTCACCCTTGTCCTATTTTGAAGCCTACAATCGAGCGATGGACATAAAAAGTGAAGATAAAATGTCTTTGCGCAATAAAATAAGAATAGAGGAAAATGGAAGTTCGGATGACAATAAGGACAATGAATCGGGAATAGTGCAAATATCACAACATCACCCTTGTCCTATTTTGAAGCCTACAATCGGGCGATGGACATAAAAAGTGAAGATAAAATGTCTTCGCGCAATAAAATAAGAATAGAGGAAAACGGAAGTTCAGATGACAATAAGGACAGTGAATCGGGAATAGTACAAACACTCTGAAGGGACATGCTTCGAATGATGAAAGAATTGAAGGCAAAGAAAGAAACTAATGAACGATGGTTTACTGGGTGCAAAGTTGTGGGGCACACAAAAAGTAATTGTCCTAAAAAGATGTTTTGTGAGATTTTCCAAGTTATGGATCATTCAATTAAAGAGTGCTCATATAATTTAAAGACTAGAAGCACACAAGTACTCTTTACATAGGGAGAGAAATCTACTCAATCAAAGCCACAGAATGCATCTCCAAGAAATTACCAAAGTCAAAAATGACGAAATCAAATACAGTACAACCCCAAAGGATGTTCAATCATACAGTGTTGACAATCTAGCAAATGGGGACACTTTGCAAGAGACTACCAAAACAAGCTAATCACCATCTCAAAGATAATCTGAGAGATAATCACCATCTAGTTTGTGCTGAAAAAGGCTGAATTAGTGTTTTTTTTCATTGATGACTATGCAAAAGACATTCTTCTAGCTGCACAGTTCCATTGTGAAAGATTAGGGTGATGTTTGCTGCTGGAATGAATTTCTCGAAGGGGGTCGTACATATTCCAGAGGTCTTGGAAATTGGCATGAGAACCAAGGAGGATAGAGGCTTGGTTTCTAGCAGGATTTGCTTCATGGTTGGTGGCACCCTCATATTGGTTGACTATTCCAAGCCTTATTTTGCTGAATGAAGAGAGTTTGAAGTATTTGGTTATTTTCCCTTGCTGGCCACCCTGTATATCAATGCCATTTCATGATGGTTATGTCTGAATATGTGTAGCAGACCTGTAGCTTGATATTTTCTGTCAATTTGAAGTTGTTTGGCAGTGCTGGGTTGCTCTTAAGTTGATTTGAGACCCTTAGAGGTGTCCTTGGCAAAGTTGGAAAGTGTGTTGGAGGTGTCTTCTTACTGTTGTGACCTGCAACAGGGTGTTTACAGACCTACAGCCCTCTGCATCAAATCTTCAGACTTGTTACATCTCTAACAGAAATATATGTAATGATTTCTGACCTGTTGGCTTCCATTTCGCAAAGTTTGGACAACGTTTGAGGTGAATTTTATCGTCTGGTCCCATGGTAGACACTTGAGAGTGAGTTGTTATCAATTTGGAGAGTTATTGAGTGTTATTCCTTGCTGCCCTGCATGTAACAGAGTGACCTCCGTCCACGATCAGACCTGTAGCAGTCACTCCCATCTCTGTTTATGAGGTATTTCATATGGGAGTTTTGTACCTCTATTTGCAATCTTATCTTGTTGATGTTTCATATTTGGTAAATAAAATAAAAAAAGCTAGGGTAGTTATTACATCCCAACTGTTGATTTGTCAATATTTATCACCTTATACATTAGACTTGTGGAGCACTAACTTGAGGAAGAAGATAGAATCATTTGAGTAGCTGTACCAACCATTTTTCCACTTGTTTTCAGTCTCCCTATGATCATATGGCCCTGCTTCAGCTAGCCACCAAATGTTGCATCAGTCATGCAAGTCTAAGGTTCCATCATTAATGCTTGTGAGTTGATTTGATATTGTAAAATCTCTACAAATATCATGTCCAGATTGTAATCATTCTCAGCAGTTGCAAAAAATTGAAATCAGCTCTCTGAGGATTTCAAAAATTAATGTTTGGTGTTGTCATAACTTTTCCAATTCAGATCAAGTGTTCTTGGTCAATCTACGGCTTATACCAGCAATCATAACTGATGAGATTTATTCCAAAACTGTCATTTGAAGTGTCTATGCACAATTGAAGGTTTGATATATAGCTTCCAGTCATTGATTTCTGTTTGGTTTGCAGTTCCAATTTGTGTTTTTTCTCAGAAAAATCAGAAAAGTTCATAAAAATCATATAATTGACAAAAATTTCTAGTTGGAGACATTATATCACATACTGCAACATCCAAGATTGATACGTGTATTGATGAGGACCAACAACCTACAGTTCATGTTTCAAATGAGGGTTCTCATTATCAATACCCTTTAAATGTACAATGTTCATTTTGTTAAACAATTCACTTCATAATTTTCAATTCTCAAATATTTCAATATTCATACCATTAGGCTCTTACTTCTATTGGCTATAACAATGTTGTTTTTTTGCCATAGAATAACTACAAAAAAAGTTCAGATTCTGTGCCAGATTCTGACAGGGTGAGAATTTTTTACTGTGTTCATCTTGAATGAACCCACATAGACTCAAGACAATTTAGTAGAACCCACAATGAATCTATAGTAAAAATAGAATTTTTTTAACCTTCTTTGCTTAAGGCTTCATTCCATTTGTACCTTGCAACAAAGGGATTTTGCATGGCAGATCAGCTCATGTGACAAAGGGTTCATGTCAGCTTTACATAGCATTCAGAATTCCTTGGAGGCCACAAACTTGTCATTTCGTATCTTGCAACAAATTTGAATCTTGTATTGTGTGGGTCATTAAATCATATAGGCACACAGCATACCTGCTTGGTAGTGCTACAAGGCCACAGCAGACCTATAAAATCCATCATGGCCACTATTAATGCTTTCGGCAGTTTGACATACTATTTTATTATTTTCCTTTTAATATTGAAACAGATTTTAATTTTACAATAATATCTTGAAATAGAAGATTTTGAAATAGTATTTTGAAGATCAATGTGATGCCGATTGCTGATTTTATATTTTAATGTTAAACAATGAATATCTTTCATGACATTCAAGTTTAACAAAACAACATTAAAAAAGAAGTTTAAGTTTTATCGTAGTTTTGTTTATTATATGATACAATGTGGTATTCTGAACTTAATTTCTATTTTTTAGCCTACAAATATGTGGTATTTATGATTTTTATATGCTTTTTGTATGGATGAACCCAACCCCAAAAACACTTTTGCTGTATCCACATACCCAGCACCCAAACCCAACCATATAAAAGTATAGTTGTACTTGTCTCTCATTTCCTAAACCAAGTGAGGTGGAGGGGTTGGTGGGAAGAGGGGCATCCAATTGTACCCTGCCATCCCCATCCCTGAAATGTCAAATCACATAGATCATAACCTTAAACAACATTCAAAGTGTGTACCTAGAGTCCTAGTTCCCATGTAAAGAGGAAAAAGAGTGTGCAACCAAATAAAGAAATTCAATTCTATATAAAATCCAAATATTCTTCATGGGGTAAGTCTTCATAGCACAACAAAATAGGTCCAAGTGGGGAAATTACATATCTTTTATATTCCCATTAATTATTTTTAGAAATTAATCCTAAATGTCAATTTTAGCACAATCAAATAACCGAATAAAGGTTACTCTACAAAAATCATGAAGATACTTTCTACTGGAATAAAGTTGAGCTAGTTCACTTACGTGATCCTATTCCTAACTTAGAGAATGTTTATGACAATTCTAAATACCTGAGTTGCCTTGTCTTCACAAAGCATGATTATGAACCGCCTAAGACAAATAAGCTTGCTCTCTTCATCAGGGTTTGATACTATTGCACAATATGCTTCACTATACTGTTTGAGATCCATTGAAAATTTAAAAACATTGGCCCAAAGTCGGCCTTTGATGTTAGATGCAGTTTCCAGTGAGGTGTCATCATCCAGTTGATCCATTACCCCAAGAGCTTCATCAACTTGCTCCAATGCTGCACGAGCAAATTGACATGCTCCAGCACTCAGGTTCTGTTGATCGAAAATCTGCATCACCCATTCAAAATAGTGAAGCTTCCAAGCAGCTGTCGTATTGGGGCCTGTAGAAGAATCGCACAATGTGTAAAATAAGACGAATATAATTTTTTAACTAAATTAATACATGATCAATGAATTAGCAAGTACAATGAGCTAAGTGGCATCATACCTGAATGTTGTAAACCTGTTTGAAAGGTCAACTCCTGCAATGCTTGATTGGCCTCTTCTCCAGAGGCAGCCCTTTCCCAAAAACATATATTAAATAACAAATTTAGAAACAACTAGAATTTGATTAAAGTATTTCACTTGTTGAACTAAACAAAGATTAGCCTGGTCAAAAACTTAATATAGAATTTCAGTGTATTTTGTTTACTTTTTTTGCAATAAGAAAAGAATATTTACCCAATGAAATTTTCTTTACAATTGTTCACAAATCATGCACCAATTAAAACAAAAGAATGCAAGAACAAAATAAAAAAGGAAAGAACTTCATAACCAGAAGTTGGTTAGTAGGAAACATTAACAATTCTTTAACAGAATAATGCACGATAAGACAGATGCCTTCGTTATATGACAAAACATATGATGTGCGCTACTTAAAAGCAACAGGTTCTTCCCATATTTCCTCTTGCATGCTAGTCCTCACCTAATAGTCAATTATACCCAAACAAGTGAGAAAACTACAAAATCTGGACATATCTATAATTATCTCATCCTTTAGAGCTGAAATCTAGAATAGTGCCTTTCTAACAGATGTAACATGCTTGCTCATACATTGTTTTAGTAAGTGTGAGTTTGTCAAAAAATATTGTAAAAAATCCTATGTCCTGAGTGCCAATGTCCAGGCTTCAAACACAAGTCCCTCTCGACATCCCCTTTCCAAATATGTACTTCATGTCTGCATATCTGATCTGAAACTGCATGTACATGTTGATTCTTGTCAATTTCACATCATTAACCCTAAATCTTGCGTTCAATTCACATCTTTTCCATAGCTCATTTTCAACTCAATCAAGTAGTACTGAATTCCCCTTGTGCTCAACCCCTTTCTTATCAAATAGGAGGTTGAGCCTATTGAGTTCATAAATAGGTTGAGTTCCTAGTTTGCATGCATAAAACTACTGAACCCTATTTCCATCCATGACAGTTACCAAAGTAAAAAAATGTTTGATTTGTTTAAGAGAAAATAAAACTCAGAAATCCAAAGTTTTCAAAACAATTCAGCCCAAATTCTCTAGGAATTGAAAAATCTGAATTCTGAACTGAATCAATCAAATCGGAGCAGTCCAAAATGTCCAGATCCAGCCATTTCAAATAAACTTTGTATCAAACCAGATTTGAACAAAATCCAACATGATCTGTTATCAAATGCCCATAGGCTTCAAAGGTTCCTAGATCCATGCTTTGATAATATCGAATCCTAGGAGAGAAGCCATAAAACAGCAGATAAATGCTCTTACCTTGAGTAGCTCCAGCCTATTAATTTATTTTCTTCCATTGTAATGCTGATTTTTGGTGGGTACTTCAATCTAAAGCAGCATCCATTTTCTTTTTTGGCAGGGAAGCCAGATCTAGTTTTGGACCTTTTGCATGGTGTTGGAGAAAGTCTCTAACCTCTTCACTGCAAGGTTTCATAATGCCTGGTCTTATCACATTTTTATATGATTGATGGGAGCCAGTCTTGCTCAATGGAAGAGGTCATCATCTCCTCCCTTTGGGTGTAGTATTAATCATTCAGATGAAGGTGAGATGGTTGTAGATAATAAAGATGTTGCAGGCTTGTTGGACTGCAACTTGGCAGAGCTATCATTCTAGAAGATGATCATGAAATCCTTACATGAATTGTAGCACTATAAAAGCGATGTTTGGCATAAATTCTTTTGCAACTCACACATAATCAGATTTATTGTCACCCATTCCTAGTCATGTTTAAGTTTTCCTTCAAAAATATAATATAGTTAAATAATCAACTTAAAATCAATGGAATTTAATTTTCTCTTTCCATTTACAGCCGAAACACTAGTTATATACAGAGACTAGCTTAGTATTAAAAAATGCACTTCATGCAAATGAGAAATCAAAATATCATAACACAGTAATGCAAGAAAAATTTACAAATACCTGAAAAAACAGTGAATTGCTTCTTCAATTTGTTTTTCTTTTATATTTTCTTGAAGTCTTAAGCGAGCACGAGCAAGAAGACAAAATCCCAAGAGATGAAGACGCGCACACCACTCCCCATCCATGCTTTCAGTATTTCTTGAAAGCTTTTGCTGATCCGAATGTTCATCAACAGTAACAAAGAGGTTCTGCATATTTTGAAAGCAAGAGACCCCTCCATATCACAAGTGATGCCAAAATTGTACAAGCAGAAAGTGGAAAAGAGCACATGGTACGTTATATACACACCTCAAGAACACCATATTGACCATATTGAAGTAGTATTGCTGAAAGAGCAATGACACGAATAGAAAGACTTTCTAACTGACTGCCATTTTCACCCCAAAAAATCCAACTTGTGAATTTCCACGCATTACTAAGCAATTCATCAGGACTTTGCATGGTGCTCATCCATGATGCACGATTCTTTGAGGAAGGATACCCAAAAATGAGTATACCAGTGAGGGTGAGATCACCTGTACCAAGCATTCCTTCCCAGGTTCTGTTTTCATTTTTGCCATCCCCTACTAAAATATCAAGTTAAGTAAAGCATTAAAATTCAGATTGTTTTCATCAGATTTTCTAACTCAGAATTTACAGACAGGGAGTATGAAAAATTAGAAAATGAAAAAAGGTAAACACTAAAATAAGGAAAAAATAGTGAAAAAAGAATTTCTAAGTGAAGATAGAAGTTCACCTAGACATATTGAACATCAAAATTAAGCAAAGAAACCATTGTCATAATAGTTTGAACTTTCATCATAGAAACCATATAGATAGGTTTATGACTACTGAACAAAGAATTTACTGAAAAGGAAACAATGAATTCAGGCTACCGATATAGAAAATTTCAATTATAGGGTACAGCTGACTTATCATTAAAACAGCTCCAAAACAGGATATTCCAATTACATATTGAACTTTGGAAGAAACGTTAAAGCATTTATTGCTAGTATTGGGTACTGATTTCCTAAAACAAACGAACCAAAGTTCACATTTCATTTCCACTTTGAATTAATTGTTTACTCTTTATGGGAAAGCCTTGATCTTTTATTTTCTCTATCTTCGCAGGTTCCACTTTTCAGTGCCATTGAACCCCTTTCACTCATTCATCAACAGTATAATAATTTCTCTCTCCATTTTTATAAATCTTCCACCAAAATGGTCAAAATGCTTTCCAACCATAGGAAGAGATGGTATAACTTTTGAAATAAGCCCATGAGTGATGTTTGTATTACAAAAAAAATTCACATTCTGACAGTCCTTACGAATCTTTCTGAAATGAGACTCTTCAGAATTCCAAAACATGAGCACCTTCAATCAAATATAACATAAATTCATATCTGAAAGTCAAATAAGGCAACTTAACTATCTTCTCAAATATAAGTTTTGGTCCATGTATTGAACTAATTCATTGAAAAATCGTCCACATGATATAAGTATACTATAGAGTGAGGATAGCTCATTCAAACACCTTTGATTTTGTTTAACGAAATATTTGTTCTTATTTTTCTTACAATCACATAACAATTTCGTGGGAAAATCTCGATATTTCAACTTTATTCCTTAGGCTATCATAGCAGAAACAGCAGGTGATTCGCTTCACTATAAAATTATTTTCTTGCAGACAACATTATAACAATCATTTCATACTGTTAGCAGGGCCATCACTCAGTGAGTTTGGTAGGATTTCACACAGTTCTCAAGGATTCTGTATGAAGTAAGGTTTTCCCTAGCAGAGTGATATGTGAGCAAAGGGAATCAGGTCAAGTTCAAGCCAAGGTTAACTTTGGCACTGACATACCCCTTGGATCTGGCATCTAAAGCAAAAGAGTGTCTGAATTGTGCAGTTCAACGTGTACTTGCTGACATCCTCACAAAAGACAAAAATTGCAGCTGTGACACCATAAAATGCCATTTGCAACCAACAAAGAATCTCACAATGTCATTTGAGTGTTATCTATGTTATGGCCATTGATATGATATTCACATTTGGGAAGGCCTAATACATCCCATGAATGTGCCTCCAAACTTCACCTCAATTCTGATCAGGCTTGAATTCAGATGGCAATATAGACACAATATATTTTACATCTAAAAGCAACTAATATTTTTCAAGCCCATATGTCACAATAAGATATAAGTTTGGGAATCTGTAAGTTTTAAAGGTGTGTTGTTTAACAAAACATCAATATTAATCAAGATATACGCTTCAAAATATCCAAGACAGAGAACAGAGAAATACATAAACTCATATATGCTTTGTAGCAATAGACTGTGGAAAAAACATTACGCATATTTGTTTTCAATACCTTAATCATACTCCATATAAAAAATCCACAAGCCACTCATCTTTCCTTGCAAGATTGGACCATTTCCAAAATGTACTGAAAAATAATTTAATAACAATTGTGGAAATTATTCCAGATAGTTTTTCTCGGTTTCCTTGTTTTTGGCCCATGTCATACATTTATCTTCAATTCACTACTATTTATAACTGCTACACGTGCTTATCAGCACACCAGAATAAATTTATCCTTCTAGGTCAAGGACCTCATTGCTTAGTGAGAAATCGAATCTACAAATCTACAATGGTTGTCCCAGAAACCTCATTCAGTGTAGCTCTTGTGTTTCTAGATTAATTTAAAAAGGGAAAAAGGTCCAGGTCACTAAACTTCAGTAGGTCAGTTAATTGTGAACCATTTGTATAAAAATCAATGGGCATCCTTCTATTTAAAAAATGCTTTTGACACATAATACATCAATAACAACTATAACTATTTTTAAAAATCACAGTGGGAAAAATGAAGAAAATCACAAATATAAATCCTCCATATTCAGGGGTTCAAATTCAATACCAATATGAAGTGAAGAAAGCTGTAAGCTGAAGTCCTCAACGGGTGGGGCTTCAGTAGACGTTGTACTCATCCAGTAAAGCAAGAAAGACCGTGTTCCGATATCCTGGACCCTTGGAATCATCTGAAGCTCTATTCTTGACACATTGGCAGGTTCTATGTTCAACTGCACAAGAGGATAAAAACCACAAAGTGAAACCAACTACAAACTTTTGTCATCTTAAGCCAACACAAAGACTTGGTATAGACTAACACCTTAAACCATATTACAAAATTGTTCTCAAGTGACATTAACAATGTCTAGCTTAAAGAGTGAATATAAATGAATTTCTTACATTCTAAATCATTTACTATTCATTTAAGAATCAGCAAAGCAACATCTCAAATACAAGTCATATCACAAAAATGTATAGCATAACAACACAACACAAAATATGGCAGGCCAGATATGATGATCTCTATAAGCTAAAATGTTCCAATTGCTGGGAAAAACAACCTCGACAATGCTTTCTACAGAAGCATTGCATAGACATTACGAGGTCAAAGGATGGATAAAAGTAATTCCAGAAGTGTGTTTGTTTGGCTAGAAATATATCAGCATGAGCACAAAAGGTTGCAGAAAATAGGATTTCAAACTGAAGCCAACTACAAACTTTTGTCATCTTAAGCTGAAACAAAGCCTTGATATTGACTAACACCCCGAAACAAATAACAAAGTTGTTCCTAACTGACAATGATATCACCTACCTTCAAGACAATATATATCAATTTCTTTCATTCTATATTGGTTGAAATGAAATGCAACCTTTTAACATTCATAAGACCAAACAGCAAATGCAACCCAACATAAAAACTAGCCTAGAATATCAATGTAGATGATTTTGATATCCTTGTAAGCTGGACATTCATTGATGTAGTGCCATTCTGTTTCCACTAGCCAAAAAAGTGCAAAAATGGCATATAATATGTACCCACTCTTCTTTAGGCACAGTTGAATGGATACGGATATGGATTCAGATACTGTATCAGATACGGATATGGCCAATTTACAAGACCCCTAGTATGGATACGGCAAGATACAGGAATTCTTAAAAATAATAACCATATATATATAACACAATTTTATAATTTATTCAAAGAGATTTTGATTACTTTGGAAGAAATATAAAAACATAATTACTACATATTCCACTCTGCTTATATTTAATATAATATCATCATCAAAATAGAATTCAATTTAGCTTTTAGATTTCTTATAAAGGAATCAAGTGTTTACAAAATTGCATGTGACTATTAGTAGTAGAACATGACTAACACTAATTTCTACAATAAAAGAATATAAAACGCTCTGGTTTTCTGCTTAATTGCAAGATCGCATATTCACAAAATCAGTTCTTTCGATCAAATTTGGTTACACTGACGCATAAAACACCGAACACCTGCAATCTGATTTGAGGTGCCTTTAATTTGCATAACCACATCTCCATTCTGTTTGTAGAATTTTCTTTATAACACTTGTTCATACTTGTTAACATTAGGGTTTCAGCATTTTACTCTGTAAATTGCCTAATCTGTTCTTTGCAGGTCCTAACATCATGTATGTACGTTTATTAAATTTTTTTGATGTATACTAACAATCAAGCTTTGCAGTAAAAATGGAGAAACAACAAAATAGAGAAAAAAAGTACCAAAAATCATGCAAAGAACGACAAACACAGAATGACACAAATTTACAAAATACGGTTGATCCAATGAAATGTAAAAATAATGTCCATCAACGTTATCAAACAATTGATATATCAGAAGAAGTCAATGAGGATACAGAGCTAATGAATGAATTAGCCATCATCTGTCACTTCGTAGGGCCAAGATCCGACAAAAAAGCCATTAGGGCTTGAATTTCCAAAAAATTGGAGAACTGAAACAATCATCAAATTCCTCCCTAAACGATTATTTACTGTCTTTTTTGCAAGAAAAGAGGAAAAAGACCGCATCCTCCAAAGATATTTGTGGAAAATGGGAAAAGATCCACTTTATATCTATAAAGGACACAAATGTACAAGCCCATTTGGACACAAATGTACAATCTCCCAATGGAATATTGGGAAAAAGAATGCCTATAAAAAAACAGGCATCCTCTTGGTACACTTATTGTTTACCCCATGGGGTGTGTTATTAATATTGCATATCAACAATCAAATGATAACTATAGGATAGAATAGTAACCAGAAACTCAAAGCAATGCTTTCATTAATGCCAAAATGTCTAGTACAATAATCATTCTCTGCCTTAGTGTCCCCAACAACAAGTACAAGGGCATATATAAAGACACGGTCGAAGGTTGTGGTTACCACCCGTGGGGAACCGTCGTGCAACGGACAACTACCCTCGACGACACTAACATACTTAACCAACGTAGCTTAACAAGTAGTACAAAGCCCATTTTACGACCAACACTTATGTATATTGATATGGGCATAATTAAAGGAATCTATCAAAAATTACTACAAGGGGGATAGACTCAAATTTGATCCCATTTGTGAAATTATTGATAAGAGGTGGAACAATCAGCTCCACCAACCCATGTTTTAAGTTTGGGGGTTCTTACTCAAATCCTAATCGAAAGGTCATGGAGGGCCTCACTGCATGCATTCAAAGGATCATACCCGATGTTGAGGTTAGCGACCTCATTGTGGCCAAACTCCAAAATTATGAGGAAGCAAGGGGTAAGCTATTCTCTTCAAAGTTGGCCATACGAGGAAGAACCACTCAAACCCCAGGTATAAATTTGCCATTTGAATTGATAAAATGATAAATTATGTTTTCGCTTTTTTCTTTGCTTTCTAACTTTTCAATATTTTATTTTGCAGATGCTTGGTGGCAAAGTTGGGGTGGAAATTCCCTAAATCTCAAAAAATTTGCCCTCAGAATCCTATGTCAGCCTTGTAGTTCATCCAGTTGCGAGCGCAATTGGAGCTTGTTTGAAGCCATCCACACAAAGAAGAGGAGCAAGTTAGCACAAAAATGCCTCAATGACCTTGTCTTTGTGCAATATAATCTTCGGTTGTGCATAAGGAAGGTAGAGGAAGCATTAGCTAGTCCACTTGACTTGGATGATATAGATCCTTACAGTGATTGGACATCACAGGAGCAGCCTCCATTGTTTACAGAGGATGACATCACTGATTTGGAGAGGCAGGCTATGGAGGAGGAGGGGGGTGGATTTGGTTTCACGATGGATGACATGGAGGAGGATGAGGAGTCATTGTCAGTGTCAGGAACAAGTAGAGACGCAACTTCATCCAGGATGGAGGACGAGCCACAGCCTGAGCCAGACATACCGGGCGAGGAGGCACAGTCACACTCACAAGTCACACCATGCCCATAGTAGACTTCTAGGACTAGACCCTCTAGTTCTACTTCTCCCCCATTTTATACTAGAACTGGGAAGAGGAAGATGTAATTGTAATGATGTATTTACTTTTAGTTTTACAAAAACTATTTACTATTTTGCTTCCAGCCATCAGCATTCCTCATGAGGATGCGATTTTGTGCCCACTTTGCATTTAAATATATCTAGACTCAGCTTGTTTCTTTTGTGTTCTCATTTATTGACTCATTGGATGCATCTTCTCATTGAATTTTGCAAAAAAAATGCATTTCTAATTAAATTTAAGCAATTTTTTAAGTTCCCGAGTTTTGCCCGAGTTTTTTTTCAGACCTTGGCGATTTTTTGCTAATGGCAAGTAGTTCAACTATGGTTGCCGTGAGTTGTATCAGTCCAGTGAAAGACTATTATCTTGCATATCGTGGTTCTTGCCTTGCCTTGGACTTTGTATATTTTAATGTGAAAATCATACTATTGAAAGGAGAGCAGAATTACTTGGCAATTAAAAGTTGTTTGGTGTGAACAAGGGAAGCTGTGCAAATCATATAACTGTGGGCATTTATGGCATAAAGGAAAACCTTTGTATTGCAAGTCAGTAAGAGTGCAAATCGTTTGAGTTCTGGACTTCTATCTCTATGTTTCCAGAGTCGTGGGTGTCATTCTAAAAATTTCGGGTTTTCAACAAGTATGTGGGCTATTGCAAATTCATCCAGTTTGTTGCCTTATACTACACATCTGATCTAAGATTGTTTATCGCAAGGGCCTGAATATATGAGCACAAATCGTAGTTAATGGAGTGTGCTCGAGTAGCAACGTGGATAAGCGATTTGGGGTATTGGAGAACATTATATCCTCTTTATTGAAGGTCAAATGGAATTTGTAAGTTCTTTCTCTTATCAGGATGCCAATTCATGGGCTTAGTCTTGTTGGGAGTGCATCATGGGCTTATCACTTGGGTCAGGAGATTGCATATGAGATTCAATCTCTGTAACTTTCAAAGAATGAGTTATTTCTGTATGGAGTTATAGCAGCAGTAACAGTTCTATGGTAGTTGCAGCAGCACTCAGAAAGTGATTACAGACCCTGAACAGAGTATTGGAAGGTAACAAGAAGCTAAAGCAGTGCTCAGGTCAGATATTGATTATTCTGCTATTATATTTGTGCAACAAACCTTCATTCGATAGTGACTCTAAGAATCAGTTTTATAATTGTAATCAAAGTATTCCTGAATACATACACATATAAACATTGAAGGATTTGTAATAACATATAAAGATTCTAAGGTTTGATCCAGACTCCATGGAGGTGTAATGTAATGTCCCCTACTAAGTTTAGGCCTGTTACAACAGTAATTAATTTATTTCAATACACTTATGACTTAAACTAAATTGATTAGGAGACAACTCTATTCTTAGCTCTTTCCTTAACATAAATCAAATCGTGATATTCCATAGTTTTAAATAATTTATTAATGAATAAATTGTCAATCCACCATACTAGACAATTAATTCTATCATATTAAATAATTAATTTTATAATCCATAATTCTTAAAGCAAAGTTCAATCCTTGTTACTACTTCAGTTTTAAGGAAGAAAAAGATGACCATGTTGCCAAGCGCTTAGATACCAAACTCAATAGGCTTCCTCAAAGTTTACGGATCCAAGACCTTACCCAATCTTGGGACTATGCCCTCAAAGTTTACAGGTCACTGATCCTCACCCTATCTTGAGAATCATCCTATTGGCTGGATTTAGACTACCCCTCTTGGAAACAACCAATCCCATCTTCTTATATACTGACAGTAGTAGCAAGAATGAATAGTATATACATATTCTCTTTAATGTTTATTTAAAAGTTCTTTCTGATTTTACAATCTAATATTATTATTTTTCTGATATATATATATATATTCTTTTAGTTATATTTTAGATATCATAGTTACAGCAGAATACTCTCAGAAAGAAACATTAACAGTATAACAGTTACTATCAACATACCGTTGGCAGCCAGATATAAATCGCTGACATCCACTGACTCAGCCTTTTCCTCTTTCCTATCTTTCCATGATGACCCATAATCCTCCCTGATGTTGCCCTTTATAGTTTCAAGTTTCCTTGAGAAGAGACGACTCTTGGATGTTGCCATTTACGTGGGAGGGTCACACTATTCTTAAAGACATCTCTTAATAACTCAAACTAACGGATTATTGTTAAGTGCCTTAATGATGTTGTTTAAGAGAATTTCTGTCCTCTCTTACTCGCTAATTTCCAAAGAATGGTTTCCTGTTTATTCACATGTGTTGGGTGCGGAGGTGTAATCGCTGCTTCTCATCATTGATCGCTTTGGTTGGCAGAAGAGGCACTCTAAGATGAGGACCTCTTGAGGCGATGCCAACATTCCTCATACTCTTTGCTTGCGATTCCTACACATATCTGCTCTCAGCTCTTTACATATTTATTATCTTATCGAATTTGTTTCTACATTTGTGAATGATTTCCAATTGTATTTCTGTAAGCCTAGAGTTCCAGACATCTCTTATCTATTCATTGTTATTTATTTAGGAATCGATGTGGATACTTAGAATGCTTAGTTTTCGATGTAATATGATTGTTTCCTTCATTATGCTTTATGGAAGTAATTACCACCAGGTGCATTAATTACTTTGGTCTAAGATCATAGAAAATCATGAAGTCACATAAATGAGACGATTTTCTAATTAATGGTAAGAGCATTTCAAGCAGTGTCTTGGCATTTTTCCTTTGAGATACAAAGATATGGTGATTAGTTTGCCAAACCTCTAAAGCCTAGACAAGAGTGTAGTAGTTTGAGATCTGTCATACCAAAAGCCTTCTTGAGATCATTTTTGGTTGTTTCTACCATTGCTTGTGAGCTGCTTGTGATAAGCAAGTCATCAACATAAACATTAATTATCACAATATCCCCCCTTTGATCCTTGAGGTAGAGATTTGGATCATATTGATGCCTAATGAAACAAAGTTGTAGCAAATGTTCACCAATTTTAATATACCAAGCTCTAAGAGCCTATTTGAAACCATATAGGGACTTAACAAGTCGGCATACCTTTTCCTCTTTACCAGGTGCAACGTATCCCTCCAGTTGAGTCATATAAAACTCTTCCTTAAGGTCTCCATTAAGAATGCCCATTTTACATCCATTTGATACAATTTCCATCCAAATTGTGTAGATGTTGATGTGTTTTTTATGCACCTCAAACACAGAATAAAATACCAAGGTATCTTATCCTCTCTTGAACAAAGTCTCTCAAATGCTATGCTTCGCAATCAAATGAGACAACTCCAAACTTCTGAAATGTAAAGTTTTGACATGTGGATAAGCTCAATGGTTTGATGTGATTTGTTGGAATCACAAGGGGACTTACGTTGAATGCATGAATATTTTGAAGTTGTTAGAATTTGGGACTAACTCATCTAACAAAGAAAGAACAAAAGGAAAGGGTTTAGAGAGTCTAATCTAATCCTAGGAATGAAAGATGTAGTGAATGACTTGGTCAAATTCTACTAGACTTTGCTTTGACATCAATGAACAACTCCACAAAGCTAGTGCGATCTTCTAAGGCAAATATACGATGTTCAAATTACCACCAACAACATAAACACCATCAAGGCAATGCTTATCAATGTGTGAATAGCAATTGAACTTGAACTTGAATAAGGATTCCAATTGACCACACAAGGCAAGTTTACAATCAGCAAACTGCTAGTGGTATGGATATGCGAATTTCACCATTAACCATCCACAAAATCTTTCATTCAATTAACCAACATTAAAACAAATGAGAAGTAGAGACCATGCAACTTGTTGAAACAACACATTTCACCATATCTTCAATGAAAAGAGTATATTCATTTACAAGTCTTAGCAACAATTTCTTCTTCTCCTACTCTACTCTACTCTAACTTCTAATTCCTAATTGCCTTAGCAACTATTTTGAAAGATCCCCACTCCAAATTTTACCCAATCTGACCCAAATTAGGATGTTATGTGCAGTGTTTATTTGCTAATAAATCTTTGGCCAGCATATATTTGGATGGGGTTTGACTGGTTTTGTTTTTGCTTGAGTGGTTTTGAAGTTTCTTACGCAAGATTCTTGAATATAACATAAAGAGATTGCTGATTTAAACTAATAGATTGCATAACATACAAGGTAGGTAAATAAGTAACTGTCATTTGCTTAAAAGTTCAGCATACATACCATTAACATGAACTCATAAGTCTGATGCAAGTTTCCAGCCCATTGAAAAATGGAAATCAGCTCCAATTAATGTCAAAACCCTAAGTACATGCTAGGGTTTGAAACCCATCTACCCAAAATAGAGCGGCAAGCTGAAAAAGAGCTAGAAAAAAATGGAAATGACCTCTAAAAGGTCAACCGTGCAACTGATTGAAGAAACCCTGCCTTCTAACTGATAAATTTGCTCAAAGATTCCCAAAAGAGGCTGCCATATGCACACTAAAGCTGTATTATGATGGAAACTGACACCCAGGGAAATGGGTTTTCGTCTAAATCCCTCAATTCTTCAAAGAGTTGGCGTTCCTAGAAGCCCAAGCTGCTGAAGTTCTCATGCAAGCTACTGATCTGAAAAATGGAGAGGTAAGAAATGAGCCCAAATGTTATGAAATTCACTTTTTATAACTCTCCAAGAGAGGGGTTCTTTTTGGCCTTAAAAACTTAAAATTGAGTTTCAGTGCTTATTTCTCATTGAGAAAATGGCCCCCTTTTAAAAACAATTTGAGTTACTAGGTAGGGGGGGTCACTTTTCACTATTCATCCTTATGTTTCTCTGTTACTATTCACATAAAGCCAACTTTAATATTTCAATTTTAACGATAGAAATAACTCCCCACAACCAACTGGAAGACTTGCGAAGCTCCCAGACTAGATTCCACAACCCCGGGTTGGGTCCCAAACCACCCTGCTGACCTACGGGACCCCAATAGTAGGTCAACCTCCACCAAAAACCTAAGAGGAATAAGGAGGGGACATTACATATTCGTCTACTCTCCTAACATTAGCCTTTACAAATGAGAGAGTTGAGCCCTTTTATAGAAGTCTCATTACAATGAATGGCTCAGATTGATTCAAGATAAATGGCTAAGATTACAAGATAAAACCCTAATTACGGTTTGTTACAACCACCATTACATTGGCCAATGAGAGATGAGGATAGGTAAGATAAATAATATTTGATGTAGCGCCATGTGTCACTTGTTCCATCCTTGAATGAATGCTAACTTGGAACCCTTTTGATTGGACAAATGGTAACTGCGATGCCACCTCAGCCTGCCTTGTAGACTTAGTCAATTTGCCTTGAACATTCTTCATTGTGTTTGGAATTCCTTGTGATACTTTGCATTTTATCCTTATGTTAGGGAATTCTTCTTGAACTATTTCCTCATTAACGTTCTTTGACTTTGAGATCCCTTTACGTAGTTCATACTTCATATTGTGGAATCCCTTGTGCTCATGTCTTAGATTTGTCTTTCCTTCATTTGTTCACCATCATAGTGAAGTTTTCTACATGCTTGAGCTAGTCCTCATCTTTGCTTTTGGAAACCTTTGACTTGAAATGTTGAACTTCCTCATTTGCATTGTTTGAGTTCCTTGCAATATGCTTGTAGATTCATCTTGGAGCTGATACTTCATCATTTGTTGCTTCGAAGTGTTGAGCCCTTAGTATCCCTGCAAGTTGCATCCTCTTTCATCTCGAGCCTTGATCATCGTGCTTCCCTTCCTTGTACTAGACCTGCAAAACAAACAAATATTGAATCAAACACCTATTGGATAAACCTTGTTTCAACCTTGGTGAGAAATCGATACTTGTAGGGACTAATTCAGTCCTTGAAATTTATCACTATCTTCATGATCACTTTCTCATAATGGTAATTTGGAGGTCATAGGGACTCCTCGCTCTTAGTAAATTTCACTTCATTTTGATGCCTTACCCTTGGAGTAAAAATTCAATTTCCATAGGGACTTGTTGACGTGTTTTATATGACTACGTCGAACACAAAATAAAGTTGCCTAACGGTCACTTCACTCTCTCTTGATCAAAGTGCGATTGCATGCTAAGATTGCAAGAAGTTCAAACAATCTACTCCAAGGTTCCTTTATGCTACGGACATGACTCAATTGGTTGCTGTGATTGTTGGTAATCCAAGGGGCCTTACGTTTGCATCATTCTTTCACTTCTTTGTTGTGGCTGGAACTCCATCATCGGATATGGCAATTTTGCATGCTGCTGCTTCGAACGGACTAAAATGAACTCAAAATAAAGTGGAAAAGGGTTTAGAAGGATCTAAATCTACTCCTAAGGGCAATGATATCAACAGTTAATCAAATTCCAAATAAACCAAGCTCTACTTCGCCAAGTTTAACTACAACTCCGCAAGAACTGATGCAATCTTCTTTAGGATGATGAAGGATTTTCATATTGAGAAGGTGCATTTGAATACCCAATACGGCGCAATCCAAACGACTATTCACAATCGAACTTAGCACAAATTTGGTGGCTCAGGCTAACTTTACACTACAACTTACAATCAGCAAGATGCAAAAAGTACGAACCATGGAAATTCCTCAAACACCATTACATTGTCCATTGAAATAAAAGCACTTGATCTAACAACTGAGAAAATAAAATTCTACTCTAAGTGAGGAAGGTGAAACCATGCAAGTTTTGAAAAAATAACTTAAGTGGACACCATCAAAGAACAATGTTTCACTGTTATTTTCTCAAAAACATATCACAACAATTTCATACAAAGTCTCCCTCCTTGTTTGGCGCCCTCCTGAGGAGTAGGGCGGAAATTTGTGTTTGCCAACGATTCAATGCATTTCAATGAATTCCAAGGTCACCTCATTCTAGCGCTATATGACCTTCTTGGGCGGACTTTGGCCATGAAGGAGGAATCTTTGATTTTTATCCTTTCTCCATGAATATGTCATTTTGGCGCCCTCCTCTGGCTTTGGGCAGATTTTGACCATGAAGAAGGAATTCATGATCTTGCTGCTTCTTCCGAATCAGGCTACCATATATGGATTTGATGTGATTTCACGGACTTACACAAATTTCTCGAGCTTTCCACTTCAAGAATGGGCTTTCAACACTTAGCCATTTTTTGACTCTCTGTGTCTACTTTTTGACTTTCCGGAATTAGAAATAGTCGTGAATGCTTGGCCTCCATCACTTCCCCTGAATGGTCCTACCAAAAAATGAACTTCAAAAAATAGAAACCTTCAGAGCGTTAGTGTTAAATCCCTAGAACAGGAAACGGAATGACTTTCTATAAATAGAAACTTACTAAAAATAGTAAGTTTGCTTTTTGGCAAAATGACAACATTTCGAGACTCAGTAAAATCCCTAAAAAATAGAAAGTTGCTCCGTTTTGGGTCAAATTTTACTGCGAGGTTCCTTGAAGGGTCCTGATTCCAGTTGTATGTTTAGTTTTTCCAAAACCCTAACAGAAACCCCTAAAATCTAGGACTAAAGGCAGAAACCCTTAAATTGACGAAACAGGCCCTAGACCTCACCAAAATCACTCAAACGAAAAGCAAACTTACTCGATTTGACCCTCGAACACTTGCAAAGCAGAGAGACTGACGAGACTGCCACCAAAAGACCCCAAAAAACAAAACCGAATGACCAAAAGGGCCTAAAAGGTAGGGCCCCCCTATCTAGGATGGGGTGATGTGTGATTACGTCACAACAGGACTCCTCATTCTTCATGACTTATGCTCTTCCTTTGTAATCCTGCCCTCAAGTAGAAATCCGACCCTCATCGAGACTTATTGGCCTTGAACATTCTGTGTTGATTTGATCACTATTTGATGGAGTTGAAATTCGAACCCCATCAGGACACTTCAATGTTCCTTACTTTGTCTTCATTCCCAATGGGTAAGTTGATTGTTATCCTTGAATGGAAAATCAAACCTCATAGGGACTTTTTGCTCACAACTTTGTCCCAGCTTGTGATAAGTAATTTGAATAAATTAATTTTCCAGAGTTAACTTAGGTTCTGATTTTTAAATGATTTCCAGACTTATTAGCTTTATAAAATCAGAAATTTGAAATTATGCAATGTTGATTCTGGAAAATACAAATGTTTGGATCGAAATCTGGAAAATTCGCCTTAAATAAACCTGATTTTCAGACTTGGAAAGGTCTGATTTCAATGTGTAAATCTGAAAATGCCCTTCAAAACTCAGAAAAGAAATGATATTTCAACCCAGTTCGTTGTCTCAGGTCTTATTTCTGAGTACAAAGGTCTGAAAATCATGTTTTATCAGCTGGAAATCATCCTCTTCATGGCACAATTCATGTAATTGATGCGATTTGCATTTACTTGGTTGGAAATAGTGTGTTTCAGTTGAGACGATGGTGGATAATGGTAGTCTCAGCCAGCAATAGCACCCTTGATAATGCTGCAAATACTCCCAATGATGGTGCTATTAATGCCTTCGGCAAAAATTGCACCTCTTTCTCCGTAGGCGATTCCAAACCCCCTTTTTTCCAGCTCAGTTGGAGTCAAATCAGTGACTTAATGATATAATATCGCTTGTTGGCCTGTGTTTTATTCAACATTTCACCTTTCATTGTCACCACAAAGCGAATGTGGGATAAATAACATGTTAACCCAGCAAGGTGGAAAATTGATAGGCATAAGGACAAATTTATCCTTGAAACATTTACATTACTTTTCCTCACTCACTTGCATGTTTATTCACCTTCATCCAATTTTGTTCCACTCCACAATGAATATGGGATAAATATAATAAAATACTAACCTAGTGGAAAAAAAGTGGGTCATCGGGACTCACTTTCCTTATGCACTTTCATTCTGGTAAGCCTGGTGGAAAACCGAACTCCATCGAGACTCACTTTGTCCTTTGTTTTGTCCTGAATGGAAATTATCTACTCCTTGGGACTTTCCACAAAAACATCTTCCTTCACTTGTAAACTTAGTCCTAGAGTAGAAATTCGACCTCCATCGGGACTTTTCTTATCCTTAACATCAAATAGGCACCTTCATGCTCAAAATGGAGTGGAAAAACACCCTCCATCAAGACTATCAATTTTCACCTTTATTGTTGAGTGGAAAAATGCCTCCCATCAGGACTTCGTGATTTTTGACTTACTCGCTCAATGGAAAAACATTTTCCATTGGGACTAAGTTGATTTTCATGCTCTTAAAGTCCAAACTTACCCAATTTTATCAATTTAAGTTGTCAAAATTCTATTTCCATCAGGACTTCATAAATTTTTCAAAGATTTGAAGGGTGGAAAATAGAAGTCCATCGGGACTTTGTGCATTTTTTTACTTATTTCACCTTCTAGTAGTGGAAAAACGACTCCTATAGGGACTTTTAACATTTTCACATGGAATTCACATCAATTTGCAACATTTTCATCATTTTTCACCTAAATTTTAACGCAAATTGAAACTCAACAAATAGAAAAATAAACTGACAAGCTTAGGCAACTTGACACCTAGGATCATTTCCTTGCAATTTTAACACCCTTTTGCATTTTGACATGACAGCCTCTCATAAGCAAAGGCAAACACTACGAAATTATTGCTAAACCAAGACAACCTAAGCAAATCACCTACTCTAAAAAGCGAAAAAGTAGGAGTCCCCATTTGCAATGGAGCGATATGTGAAAACGTCACAACAGCAGCTAAAGAAAAAATCATTCTAATTGTTTTAATTTTTGTTGTGGGCGCAAATGTTTCCTTCTTTTTGGGCATAACCCTTGGCTACAAGTATAGCCTTATGTTTATCTATATCACTATCTGCTATATACTTAGTTTTGAATATCCATTTACATCCAATTGCTTTCTTACCATGTGGTAGATCAACAAGCTCCCAAGTGTTGTTTTTCATCAGAGATTGATACTTTACATCCATAGCCTCTTTCCAAGGCTCTGATTCTAGTGCTTCCTCAATAGTAGATGATTCAAAATTATCAACAACTGCAGTCATCAAGGCTAGATTTACCTCATTGCGAGCCATGTTGCGAGTCCTTGGACCTAATGTTGAAGTGTTTGGAACTCCATGTAGCTTTGCATTGTGAATAGTACTAGTATACCACTTTGGTAAAGGTTTTATGTCATTTGTGGGTATTGATTGACTATCAACATTCCCATCATTCTTCCCATCCATGTTGAATATGGGAGCACTATCTGTAGTAGGTGATGATGTAGGAAGAGAACTTGACTCACTCTTCTCATCAAAAAATTAATCTCTACTAAAGTAAATTTTCATTGTCTTGGGATCCATATGGTGACATGCCTTAGATTCATTATTATATCCAAGAAGAATACATTGCATTGATTTTTCATATAGCTTGTTCCTTTTTTCTTTTAGGAATATGTATATAGCCAATGCATCCAAACACACGAAGATGAGAGATAGAAGGCTTTAACCCCGTCCATGCTTCTTCTGATGTGATGCCATCAAGGGCTTTGGTTAGTGCATGATTCAAAAGATAAATAGCAATGCATACAGCTTCATCCCAATATGCATGTTCTAGTCGAAAATCTTTCAACATACTTCGGACCATCTCCATGATGATGCGATTTCTCCATTTAGCAACTCCACTTTGCTGAGGTGTGTATGCTACAGTCAGTTGATGTCAAACTTCATTTTCCTTCAAATATGTGGAGAATTTTGTGCTGGTGTATTCCCCCCCTCGATCTAAGTGGAGGACACGAATATAGTGATTCATATCTTTCTCCACATGAATGCAAAACTCTTTGAAATAGGAAAAAGATTCATCTTTATACTGCAAGCAATATACCCACATTTTCCTTGTGTGATCATCAACACAAAGTTGAAAGTACATGTAACCATTATAAGTAGATGTGATGGGACCGCACAGATTAATATGCACCAGCTACAAAGGTTGGCTTGCATGATGCTCACTTGGATAGAAGGGTGCTCTATGTTCTTTTCCAACAATACAACAAGAACAAACAGCACTCGACTTCTCAAGTGACATAAGCCCTTTGACCATTCATTTTTGACTAAGTTTCAACAACTAACTATTGCTTAAATGACCAAATCTACAATTACAAAGCATAGCAAGATCAATGTCCTTAGTCACTAAGGCTTGATTATTAGCAGTTGTATCAAACCTAAACATTTTACCAATCTCAGTAGCATTGGCAACAATCTTTTCATTTTGAGTTTTATCTTTGATAAGACATCCTTTTATCTTGATTGGTATCGAACTCAATCCTAAGGTTCTAATCAACAAATTGATTAACAAAAAGAAGATTTTTGGTAAGTCCTGGCATGTACAAAACATTAGTAAGCCTACAAGTATGTATGTCAAACTTCAAAGAGATGTCACCAATACCTTTGATGTCATAGGTGGTAACATCTCCAAGAGTGACTGTACCATGATGAGATTTCAATGTGAGAAACCACTTCTTCTGTCCAGTAATGTGCTTGGTAGCACCTGAGTCCACATACCATATTGAGGTTGAGTGTGAACCATCTTCTGAAGTGTGGGCTGAAAGCACGTACTCCTCATCTGGAGCATCTTCTACTTCAGCAACATTGCTTTGTTGTTTCTATTTGTTCTTCTGCCATCGTGATTTGCCACTTTGAAATGACTTCTTTGGAGGTGTTTTGTTGGATGATCCTTTGTTGAAAGAGTTGTACCAACAATTTTTCACATCATATCCAACTCTTTCACATATTGGACACTTTTTCTGAGGTATAGATGAATTACCAAATTTGGGAGTTCCACTGAATTGCTTCATAGGCTTCTTGACTTTATGATGTGTAGTCATGGCATGATCATCTTGATCATGTTCCTGGCTTATAGACTCTTCTTTTTGGAGTAGATTCACTAGCTTTTAAAAAGTGGGTGTCATCTCAGTGATATTCAAAGTTGTCACAAAGACTTTATATCTGGAAGGTAGTGCCCATAGAACAATAGGCACCAATAACACATCATCAATTGTTTTTTCCAATGCTTGTAGGGAAGCCTTCAACTTTGCAATCCTTTTGAGGAAGGATTCTAACTATTCTCCATTCTTCATCTTCAGGCTATGTAGCTGATTGTAAATTCAAGATTGGATTCTGATTCTTCACCTCAATTACTATGTTGAGCTTGTCCCATGTGTCTTTGACTGTGGACGAGTCTTGGATGAAAGGCTGAACTTCATGTGAACAAAATGATCGATTTTGCCTTTTTGTCAACTTGATCAACTTTTTTTGTTCATCAACATTTGTCTTATGACGTGTTGTGGTACCATCGACCACATCCCAAACTTCTTCAAACTCAGGTTGAGTTTTGAGTTTGGTCTTCCATGTGAAATAGTTATTTCCACACAGGAGTTGAGAATCAGGAAGAAGAAATTTTGGAGAACTACCTGCCATTTTGTTAGCTAAATATAGATGCTATTTTGTCTTATTTCTCATCACTCAGATCAACCACAAAGGGGAGGAAAAAATAAAAACTCCCCATAGACAATTTGACATGAATTTATGACTAGTTGACACATTAGTTCAGTTTAAAGAAAAAATCCCCTATAGACAACTTGACATGATTTTATGACAAAAATAAACACCAAATACTAAAAATATACCACAACAGCTATAATTTGCATTTTAAATGATTAAACCATCTCTCATGTTTAATCTAAAGACCATTAAAAAGAGGATCCCTTCAATAGACATTTATTCCAGAACCAAACCCATGAAACTTCGACTCTATAATAATACCTCCTATAGTGCAAGCTTTGGCCAGCTTCAACAAGGAAAGTAACCATGAATTTATTGAGGACCATAAGTGTGGATTCAGTGGTGCCCGCCTAAGAAGTGATGGCATTCAACATATTCCCCTTCTTCACTACGTATGTATCCCAGTGCCATTGGAGGAGGCACAAGTGATCAAAACCTTCACAATCCTTCAATCGTCCTATGTGGAACACCTATGTTGCAGCCAACGAGAAATTCCAGTCGTTGGCCCCCTTAACAAGTTCAATCCTCTTGCGTTGATTCCTTTGTTCTTAAGTCCCGATTCAAAAACTCGGGAGCCCAATATAATGACCCTATTAGACCTTTCAATTCTTGAGACAAACAAGATATCCATTGCGAAAGAAAGCAACAGACCGAGCCAAAGAGATGATAAGCTTTCCTCACAACATAGAGATCAATACTAGATTGAATGTAGCCTGAGAATAGAATTAAAAACAAATGAAATAATTTCGAGCCATGGGCTGATCCAGGCCAAGTAGTTTGATAATAAAGTCGCCAACAATTGATAAACATAGCCAAATGATTTAAATGCGCTACAAAACGCCTCTGTGGATGGAAATAAAGATCTCCTGCTGGAGAGAAGGTGGTAATTGCAACTACAAATTAAAGCATCGACCAACCAAACTAAAGTGTTGACCAATAAATGTAACGACACCACAGGAAGAAAGCAATATCCCCTCCTATTATATGGCTGAAAAGTGTAGGTAATATTGACAAATAGTTGTCTGATAACCTTCAATCTATTGTTCTAGTTTTCAGACTGAATAACCCTGCGTGTTATTGATACTGTGTTGCCCCATATTTGACATACCCAAAATTTGAACTTCAAATTGGTCCCAATGTTGAATGAAGGCCCAAATATGTGTCTATGCGTAATGAGTGAGCATGTGATCCAATGTTGTTGTTAGTCAAAATATGAAAAATGGATGAGTTTTGAAAATCACAAAGAATTCAAGGAAATCGTTTTGTGAATATGTCCTAAGCATCATTTTATACCATATGACCAATTTTTGCTTGAACCCAGTTCACAGTTTGCCATATTTTAAACTTTCAAATTTTGAAGTCCCTCGCTCGCAAATGATTAGAATCCCTCACCCTAGGTATCGTAATGAGGAATAAATGATGGTATTTTCTCATTTCCCTACCATCAACATGTGTTTCAAATTTCAGAGCCTAACTCCTTACCATTTAACAGTTATGGCCGTTTTTCCTAAATTTGGGTATTAAATTTTAATGGAAAATATTTAAATTATTTTTCAAAAAAATTTAATATTTTAAATTGGTTTCAATATTGTGATCAATTCGGGGAAAAAGTTATTTAAAAATGTCATTATTTTCATTTCCCCTTTCTCCCACTTCATGGTCAATGGTTCCTAAAGGTCAACATCATAACCCTTGGGAGAAAATGGTTAGGAATGCTCTGTTTTCGAGCATTCTTAACCCAAATTTATAACCTCTCTCAAAAAAAAAAAGGTTAGGATTCCTCCAAAATGGAGCATCTCTAACCTTATTTTCTAACCTTGTGTGGAAAGGTTAGAAATGCTCTATTTTGAAGCATCCATAACCTTTTCACAAGATAAATAAAGGATGCTTCAAAGAAATGTGTTCTCTTGACATGTCGTGATGATAAGCTATACACAAATGGATTGTTGGGAAGGCTTCAAAAATATTCGAATTAATGAGACCTGCAAGTGTGAAGGCGTGACATGTCATTCTTAGGTATGCATGTGAAATGTAGAATCATTTACTCGCACCCAACTTGTGTGATTGAATGCCTCAGAGAGATGTCATCCCATAAAGTGCATTGGTAAACATACATGAGAAAGGTGAAAGCTTTGACAAGCAAGTAAACTATTTGACAAATGCCTCAAATCAATGTCATCTCACGGCATGCCATGTTTGACAGAATGCAAATCGTAGGAGCATAGATAATACACATGTTGTGTTTGTAGAAATGCAGAATATGGAAGTATAGACAATACCCGTGAAGTGTTTGACAGAAGCTGCATGATGAATGTGGGAGTCCAGACAAACTGTGAGCAGTATTAAATAAAGCATCAAAGCGATGTCACCCCATCGAAGGCAATGATTGCAGGGGAGGCATGACGTGCATTTGTTAGAAGACGTTTGAAACTTTCAGGCTAATGCAATTGGCAGGTGTATAGCCGAATTCCACGACCTTTACCAGCAGACAACGAAGAAGCTCCGAACGAAGACGCCTCAAAGCGATGTCATCTCATGAAAGCTTCGAAGGAACCCAATTTACAAAGATTTTTTGCATTTAAATCATGTTAAAAAACCCAAAAATGGCAAAAAAGTGACAAAAATCATTGTTAAAACTTGCAAAACCCTAGAAAAACGCATGAAATTATTGAATTGCTTAGAAATAGGGTTGGTCTGAGACAAAATTAGAGTCAATGAGGAATCAACGTTGAAAAAGTTTGTTATTTTGTCCATTTTCGGGGGGTTCATCATTCCCCACACTTGTTCAAACCCACAAGCTCAACGACCCAACAAAGGAAGAAAGCCCACGCACTCAATGGCCCAGTAGGGGTTTGAACCTTGGTGGCTACCTCACCAATGGAGTTTTTCTACCACAACACTAAACGTTCAAAGACATATTTCATATATGTAGATATAGATATATGATTTTTAATTTTTAATTGATATAGTTAATCTTTGCTCAAACAAAGACATACAATTCATTATGTGAGCAATATATCTAAAGTCCTCCACGAAATAAATCTGAATGACAACAAACAAGCTTACATAGTTGTAATAAAAGAGCCTCCAACACACAATCATTAAAATTTGTCTCTACCTAAAATAGTAGTTGCAATCTAGGTATTGCCAAAACCAATGGCTTGCTAATCTTGTACTTCAGCTAAACAAATGTCTTTTGTTGAATTCTACCCCATATGAAAGACTTACCAATTGCCATCAGGGAATATAAATCATTGCAACTATGGAATATGATTTGATAAGCTTTCTCAAATATTGAACTACCCCTAGAAAACTCCTTGCCTCAATCACAATGAAAGTCTTGGATCACTTCAAAATGGCTTCCACTTTTACTAAATTCCTAACGATTGTTGGATCTCTGTCTGATAATTTTTTTATCTCAGCTACTTCATAGACTTAGCTAATCTTTGATTTCAGACATAGACAACTATTTGCTGTATTTGGTGACTGCCCTTTTAAAAAGTTAAATGAATATTTGCCTATGTAATCAGCAATATGAATATAAACAACAAAAATAAACTTTCTACAATTCATGGGTTAAACTCCTTATCTCAATCACAATGAAAGTCTTGGATCACTTCAAAATGGCTTCCACTTTTACTAAATTCCTAACAATAGTTGGATCTTTGTTTGATAAATTTTGATCTCAGCTACTTCATAGACTTAGCTAATACCCCTAGAAAACTCCTTGCCTCAATCACAATGAAAGTCTTGGATCACTTCAAAATGACTTCCACTTTTACTAAATTCCTAACAATAGTTGGATCTCAGTCTGATAAATTTTGATCTTAGCTACTTCATAGACTTAGCTAATCTTTGATCTCAGACTTAGACAACTATTCGGTGTATTTGGTGACTGCCCTTTTATAAAGTTAAATGAATATTTGCCTATGTAATCAGCAACATGAATATAAACAACAAAATCTATTTTCTACTATTCATGGGTTAAACTCTATTTTATTTACTCTCTATATCTCTATGCTATGGAAATGCCCTTAAGTTTTAAAAAAAAAGTAGTTTGTGTCTATTTTTCAACAAATTTTTACGATTTTTAAAAATCCAATTTCTTACACATTTTTCCAAAAAATCTTATACTTTTGGTTTGCCGATTTTTTCCCCAAATGTTTTTTGTTACTATGATAAAAAGCATTGCAATTGTGGAATATGATTTGATAAGCTTTCTCAAATATCGAATTAACCCTACAAAACTCCTTGCCTCTATCACAATGAAATTCTTTGATCACTTCAAAATGGCTTTTACTTTTACTATTTGTCTGTTAACTTTTGATCTCAGTTACTTCATAGACTTAGTTAATATTTGATCTGACTTAGACAACTATTTGGTGTATTTGGTGACTGCCCTCTTAAAAAATTAACTGATTATTTGCCTATGTAATCAGTAATATGAATATAAACAACAAAAATTATTTTCTACAATTCACATGTTAAACTCTATTTTATTTGCTCTTTATATCTCTACGCTATGGAACTGCCCTGAAATTATTTAAAAAAATAGTTTTTATCTCTTTTTTTACAATTTTTTATGTTTTCTTTTTTAAATCCGATTTTTTCCCCATTTTTTGCCCATTTTTTCAAAAAATCTTATACTTTTGGTTTGCCGATTTTTTCCCTAAACAATTTTTGCTACTATGGTGTAGACAATGCATGCGAACTGTTGTTGAAAGGGGTTTTGGAAATTTTCAAGGCGCTGCACCAAATTGGGGATTTTGAAAACGATTTATAAACTTACTCAAATCGTATGCTACAAGAATGAACATGCAAAGTGAAATGTAGATCATAGAAAGGAATGACTGCAGGTATACGCACAAAAATCGACTTGTTAAAAAAACTTTAGATCAAAACTTAAGCAAATGCACTTTGGCAGCGCCATGTTTGCGCCAAAATGTGAAGCTTTGGAAAGCAGGTTATGAACATGCATCAAAGTATTAAGTAGTTTAAAATGATCCGGCAAATACGCTTGCAAAATGTGGAGGTATAGACACGGCATGTGAACTCTTTTACCAGAATGCCGCAAAGAACTCTCATCGAATGCAATGATTGTAAATTATTGTTAAGTTTACAAGTGCTATGAATAGCTGTGGCTAGCACAAGATATGTTTGACAAAAAGCCCAAAGAAACGTGGTTTGTTGTGCAGAAGATGAAAATGTTATAGAAACTTTTGAAGAAATGCAATTGCCAGGTTTATAAGGCCAATTCCTACAACTTCAGCTACACTCTTTCCGTTTGTGACAATATTGGAGTTTTTCAACAGGAATATTCACGTATGCAAACTATAACAAAGTCCGTGATTTGTTCGACATAATGCCTCAAAGAAATACGATGCAATAGTAACAAGGTCGTGAACTGTTTGATAAAATGCCTCGAAGAGATATCATCTCGAAGAACGGAATGAATAAAAAATATGTTATCTCATGGATGCTATTGTTGTAGGATATATTATGAATCGGTTAAAAACACTTTAGAATCTTTCAAGCAAAAACAATTTCCAGGTGCAATCTGATTCAACAACCTCTTCCAGCATTCTCACGGACCGTGATGGCTATATTGAGGACACCCTAATCTTTATAATTAAGATGCGAGTTAGACGTGTGGTGCTTGTGTGGACGTGTTTTGAAAATCATGTCTCCTGATTCAATTGAATTGATATCAGTATATGAGTTGCAGAAGGAAGATACAGGAAAGAAATGGAGTGGTCCATTTATAAAATTTCTTTATTCTTTGATAAGTGAATTTCACTTGCGTATCAAATTTTGGAGAAGATTGGAATCTATAATTATGGCATGGATTATTCAGTATGATTCTACTGGTAACACTACTGAACATGTGCACAAGAGTGGAGATTCAAGTTATATTGATCCCTTACCAATGAGAGTAATTTGACACTTAAAGATTCAATGTGTGTACAAAGTTGTAGATGATCATGAATCTATGATGATGAAAATCTTTTGTAGGATCATCTAAATAGAGTTGACTTATATGGGAAACTACCTCGACAAAGATGGTTATTTGTTTCCTCTTTCAAAAGTCGTAAGTTTCCACTTATCTTTTTGTAAAAGTGAGTGTCACTTATGTAACTATAGGGTAGAATTTGGACTAATTTTTTGTAAAAGTTAGGTAAATCCTAACTTGTTCCTAAAAAGGTAGTTACTAAAAGTTGTCACTTAGGTAGTTATCCAAAGCAATTAGATTAAGTGGTTACAAGGTAGTTATCCTCTCAAGCCTATAAATACAAGGTCTTTTCATTGTCAAAGGGGGACTTTTTAAAGGGGGAAACTCTGCAGAATTTTGTAGAGAAACTATGTGATAACTTTTGATGTTTATACCTTTGTACTTAAGGGTTTTGAATTTGTATATTTTCAAAAAGAATAATGAAGAATATATTGAGTTCATATGTCTTGAATGTGTTTGTGAGTTATTGTTACTAATTTCTCGTACGTTGAATTAGTAATCCCTTTATCCATTGGTGTAATACATTGGTTTTTAGTTCCATGATCTAAGTAATTGATTTGATGAAACACATCATTTCCTGGTATCTTGACTTGCATGTGCTAGTACAACTCATCTCTTCGTATGTTGAGGTTTATTGTACTTCTTTCATCATCATTGTATGTTTCAACCTATTTGGTAATAAACCAGTGTTCCACGGGGACGCATCCCCCCCCTTTTTGGGCGCGTCCCCCCGTCAGAGACGTCTCGGGGACAAGGGGACGGGGACGCGACGTCCCTCGCTGTCCCGCCACCGCCACCCAAACGCCGCCGGGACGTGGAGACGTCTGGGCGTCTCCGTGGGAGATGCCTGGGCGTCTCCCCGTCCCTCAAGAGACGTCCAGGCGTCTCTCAAGGGACGGGGAGACGCCCAGGTGTCTCTCGCGTTCCCACATGAAAAAAGGCACTTTTTTAAGTTTTTTTAAAACATGTGCCTTTTGGGGGGGGTTAAGGGGTAACCCTAATTGGACATGGGCCCCACCATACCCCCAAAACAACACAAAAGCATGTTTATTTTGGATTTCACTCTCATTTTGGAAAACTGATTTTTTTTCCAGCAACTTGAAGAGGAGGAAATACTTGAAGAAGATTGATTGAAGGGGTGAGAAAAGTGACTGCAAGCGTGATAGGAGCTAGAAGAAGCAAGAAGAAGAGGAAGAAGAAGATTCTTCTACATTTTGGAGAGATTTTTCAAGCACAAGGTAGGGTTTTTCAACTTCTTCTTGTTTTTTTTTGTTTTACTTTCGGATTTTCATTGTTCTATGTCATTTTTGGTTTTTTTTTCCCTATTCATCTCAAGACTCAAAATGAGATTTGATGTTGAATCTTGAGGGCAAAATGATTCATCATTTTGCCCTCAAGATTCAACATCAAATCTCATTTTGAGATGAATAGGAAAAAAATTTAAAAATATATTGTTAAACAAGGCTGATTTTATTTTTATTTTTATTTTGTGAAATGCAGTGTCAATTTCACAATGAGCTCCCAAGGCACGAGTGAAGATGACATGGAAATCCATTCTCATAGTGAGAATGATTTAGAATATGAACCTGAAAATGAGGGGGGTGACCATGGGGCTGATCTTGGAGCCCAATCTAGTTCTATGGCAAGTGCACCAGCTAGTACAGGTTGCCCTTCAGAGTTGTTGGCACCATATGCTAGGGGTCATTTTGATCTTAAGTCTCCTCTAAAACAGTTTGCTTCACGAATATCAGTACAAGGAACTGCATCACATTCAAGTGGGGGAACAAGGAAGTGGAAGTGCAATATTTGTGACAGAGAATGGTTCGGTAGCATTAGCAGGGTGAATGCACACTTTCTGTTTTGGAGAGGAAAAGGCGTGAAACATTGTAAGTTTTTGGAGGAACCCAAAAATATACAGTACAGAATTGAGTTTAACAGGCTTTGGGGGGTTCCAGATGACACAAATATTTCAATGCCTACTACTTTGTCTGCTAGGGCATCACTTCACGACAACCAGAATGTGCCAGTGCCACATACTTCTCATGCTTCACAGGCAGGAGGAATGATGTTTGGATCTCCATCTACTTCCACTTCTATTGCTGCCAGGGCTGGGAAATGTAGGTTGCATACACCACACAGCAACCCCATTGCTGATATGTTTAATGTGCAGCTGAGAGATGAAATAGATGAATCCATTGGCAATTTCTTCTTTGCCAATGGCATTCCATTTCATGTTACACGATCTCCTTATTATAGGAAGGTGATGGATATGTTGGCCAAGGGAGGACCATCTTATGTGCCACCAGGGGAGACGAAAATGAGGACCTCGATCTTGGATAAAAGCTATTCCAAGATCAATATTTTGATGGAGAAGATGAAGGCATGTTGGGCGGCATCGGGGTGCAGCATAGTTATGGATGGGTGGACGAACATTAGCCATCGTCCACTCATCAACGTCATGGTCACATGTGCAGAGGGCCCATACTTCCTTAGAGCAGTTGATTGTACAGGGCATCGTAAAGATGCTGATTTCCAGTTTCAGGTCCTCAGGGAGGCTATTGAGGAGGTTGGGCCACAAAATGTGGTCCAAGTAGTGACAGATGCAGCCTATGTGTGTAGAGCAGCAGGGAGACTCGTTGAGGCAGCCTATAGACACATTTGGTGGACCCCATGTTGTGTGCATGCCATGAACAATGCACTCAAGGACATGTGGAAGATTGACTGGATTAGAGGAGTGGTCACCGATGCGAGAGATGTGCAGATGTTTATCTGCAACCACCACACTTCACATGCACTCTTCAGGACCTTCGCGAAGAAGGAGTTCTTGAAACCAGTTGAGACTAGATATGCATCCTATTTCATTCTCTTGGAGAGAATGATTGAGTTGCAAGAGGCATTGCAACTCATGGTTATGACTAATGAGTGGAATAGGTGGGCTGAGGCCAAGACAGAGCAGGGGAGAAGGGTGAAGGAGATAGTGAAGAGTGATGTGTTTTGGACTGATGCGAAATACATTGTCTCCATCATTTCTCCAGTATTCCTGGTGATCAAATATGGGGATGGGGATGCACCTAACCTTGGAGAGGTGTATGAGTGCATTGACTCTATGCTTGACCAGATGAGGGCTGCTGTGCGAGTGAAGGACCCCTCTCTAGCATACTACAATGAGCAAATCCGGCCTATCATTCAGAGTAGATGGGACAAGTTGAACACTCCTTTGCATATGGCTGCCTTTGCCTTGAATCCTAAGTGGTACAAGGCTAGACCGGGTAGAATGCAACCGATTGAGGATGATGAGGTGAAGGCGGGTTTCTTTAGGTGCATAGAGAAGATGTTTGATTCCAGAGATGCCGGCACAATGCGCACTGAGTGGGGAAGATTTGCCACTCTTAGAGGTTATTCAGATGCGGCAAAGATGGATATAGACACTATGGCACAGGAGGACCCACTTTTGTGGTGGACTTGTCATGGCCCGAAATCTTTGACCACCACTCTAGCCATCCGTCTGCTATCCCAGGTTTCCAGTTCTTCAGCTACTGAGAGGAACTAGTCTACATATAGCTTCATCTTAAGAGGAACAGACTTACCTCTAAGAGAGCAGAGAAGCTTGTGGTTGTACACAGTGCTTTGCGTCTCATAGACCGCAAGACACTCGTGTACAAGGAGAGTCCAGCGGCACGATGGGATGTAGAGCCAGAGGAGCCTTCACAGATTGATGAGGATGATCCTACCACTTCAGATACAGGGCTAGTTGGTGTGAGCTTGACGGACCTTGATCTTCAAGAGTCCAGCAGTTCCAGTGAGGAGGAGTTCGCAGATGATTAGAGGCCTCCATTAGCTACATTTTGAGATTTGTCATTTTGTCTTTGACTCTAGTCTCTTTTGTAATGCTATTGCTACACGTATTTGTATTTGGCTACTCATTGTAATGATGAATTATGTAATGATCTTTATTATTATAGACTTTGCAATGGCATCAGATATTCGTATTTTCGTTTTCCTTTTTTGATACTCATATGATAGAAATGAGAAATCTCCAATTTGACAATTTCATTTGTCAAATTTTATTTAGCATTTAGCAATTAGTATTACTAATCTAACTAATCTTGGTATTTCCTATAGTTTCATTTGAAATCTAATTCTTATACTGTTATACATCTTTTCAAAACTAGTTTTTCAAGTACTATATGTATATATATGAGCACCACCACCCCGCCACCCCCCCCCGCCGCCGTCCCCTCGCCATCCCCAAATTTGGGCCCTTGGTCCCCCCGTCCCAGAAACGCGTCCCCCTCGTCCCCCCGTCCCCAACGCCCGTGGAACACTGTAATAAACCCCTTTTGTAATCGTTATTAGTTGTGGAATCTCAATTGGTTTTTGTATGTCTACTGTTGGGGTTTCTATGAGTCATCTTTCCTTAGTTTTATGTTTTCTCCTTTATGTACTTTCAGGTTAAAAGTACACAAAAATCTCAAATACCCCCATCATACGCGGGAGCTGCCCCTCTCAAACGCAGAGGAAGATTGTGGCTTCTGTTGGATTTTGCCAAGATCAAGAAGTCATTGAAATGTACAAGATAGAGACATAATATGGGACAAGAATAAACTGTATTCTCATCAATAGAAAATGATCAACAACTTGTTGTTTTATACAATGTAGATGAGCCTGCTTATATAGGCAAGGCTAGGGATATGTATGAGCACACAAACATGACATGTGGCTCAATAAGAAACAAGGGTAGGTAGGAAATAGGTGTGGGTAGGTAGGAGAAATAATATAATATTCCACATGAGGTGGATCACCCACCGAAGGTGGAATTATCACTCCACAATAAGTGGATATGATAGTGTAATAACAAGATCAACACCATAAGAGGTGGAATTTCTCCTACACACACTATCCCAATGTGGCACAAACACCCAAGTGTCTCATATCCAAACTACTATGAAATGCATTATCCTAAGTAAACTTAAGTAAGTGTAATAATATCCATGATGAATAATTATTTACACCAACACCCCCCCTTAAGTGCAACTTAGGGGAATGCACTTAAGTCTACAATGCAACTAAGCAATGCAAGATGGGTCCCGGCTACGAGGCCATGTTAGGTACCCATGCACAAATGCAAATGCATGCAAACCAATGAAATCTCTCACAAAGTGGGGAAAGAGAGAAAAACCCAATGGGAAAAAACCCTCCCCCAAAAAGAGAGATGAAAGCTATACAAGAGAACTCTCAAAGAAGTATGTGAGGAACAAAACCCCATGTGAGGAAAAGGTCCCCCCCATACGAGAGAAGAAGAGAAGTCAAACTGTGATCATCCCTCAATGAAGAATCTGCACCAATGATAGAAGCTCGATGTATGAAGAAACTGCTCCACGAACGTCGAACAACATTCCTCCCCTTAGGAAGAAACAAAACCAAAGGTGTATCCATGAAGTCTCCCCAATCATGAAGGGAAGATGTATGAAGAAAACTCATCATGAAAGGAATCTCTGAAAACTGCTCAAGTGTCCCCATGTCGATGCTGAAAGATACCCCTTCCAAAGATGGTAAACTGTGCCATACTGCTGAAAAAGGAACTCCAACATCTAGTAGAGATGGATGTAGAACAATGTCCAAAGACTCATGTGTCTCCTCAAAGAATAAAGAGACCTCCTCCAACTGCTGTACATAAGTATCCACAATCATGTCAACCTCGAAAGAATGATCATGTAGAGAATGAACAAGAGGGTCAGAGTGTGCCCTCGCAACAGTCGAAGAAGGATCATCTTCATCAAAGAGAAGATGTATGTCATCAATGATGTCTCCCAAATCGGCAATGTAGGATTCCACAAACAAACCTGCAATATCTGTCATGTAATCATCCCATGAATCTGAAGCTGGAAGACAATGTATATCCTGCTGCACTGAATCACATGAAGGCAAAACTGTCGCACTATCTGTATCATCAGGTACAATAGGTGATGTGATATCAATATGAGAAGATGAAATACAAGACTCAAGAACTGGGTCACATGTGAGAATCCCCATGTTCAAGTGTCCAAAATTCTCCTCAAAATCTAAATCATCACAATAAGTGTGATCATCATGTGTAGAATCATCAAATGTGAAATCATCATCATCAACAAAATCTGAAAAGGAGTATAACCGAGATGCATGATCAACCACCCCAGTTGCAATGATAGCTCTAGTCTCCATGTCTCTAATAAAAACTGAGTCAGGTGTGAACTCCACAACTCTCTTAGTTGCGCCATGTGTGATTTGATAGATAGAAAGGAGATTGTTTGTCAAGTGGGGTACACACAACACATCATTGAAGGAGTTATCCCCAATGTCAATAGATCCTTTCCCAATCACATCCATGTATGTATGATTGCCCATCAAAATCTGTGGCATGGTGCAAGGCTCAAATGTAGAGAACATAGATTGTGAAGATGCCATATGATGAGAAGCCCCTGAATCTAGAAGCCATCTCTCTGAAGTAGATTTGTTGTAGCACATAGAGCTTTTCCTTTTCTTGTTCCAAAAGAGTGATTTTTTCCACTTGTAGAAGCCATGAATGCTTGCCCTTTTCCTTTTGAATGTGAGGAAGTAGAAGTTGATGAATCATCCTTATTGTAGACTTTAGGCAAATCAATGTTATGCTTTTTGATGATATGTGTGAGCTCATCAATCTTCTTAGTATGGCAACGATGTTCCTCATGACCAATCTTTTTACAATAAGCACAAGTAGGTCTCTCTCTCTTTGGTGAATTATCTCTCTTGGAAGAGGATGAATCTCCTTGTTGTGGAGAAGATGGTGCTTTTTCCTTAGGCTTTGATTGCCATTTCTTCTTGTTTGAGTTGTCCTTTCCTTGATTTCCTTTGTTTCCTTGATTTGCCACTAATGCTTGAGACTTAGAAGAAGCCTTAAGAATGCCCATGCTTATCAACTTAGTTTGTTCCATCATCAACATTTCATTGAAAGCATCAAATGTAGGCATTTTGTAGCTTGAACCCATTGTCATCCTATGAGTTTGGAAACTAGAAACAAATGCTGCATATTCTTGTGGAAGCTTCCCTATCAAGTTGAATATCAATTGAGTATCCTTTTTATCAATGCCACAATCTTTGAGTTGTGCCCTCAACTCATTTGCCTTAGTGACATAATCTTGTATAGTATCAAAGTTCTTGGGATCTAACATGGTGAGATCACTATCAATTTGATATCCCCTAATCTCATCAACTTGACCATACAAGTCTTGAAACTTTTGCCAAGCATCTTTGATTAGAGTACATTTCTCAATATGAAAAATGAGATCCTTTGATACATACTTTCTTAAGGTACCAATTGCCATGATATTTTTAGTGAGCCAATCTAAGTGACCAACTGGATCAGCCTTAGGATCAGCTGGAGCAACAATAGTTCCATCAATGTAATGAGTGAGTCCTTTTTCCATAAGTTTACTCCATGCATCAATTTTCCAAGTAGCATAATTATGTGGAGTTAAGAGAGGAAACTTGGAAGAACCCATAGCAGCAAAAAGGAAAGAACACAAGAGCACACAAGCACAAGAGACACCCCCCAAATTCAATCAATCAAAGTACCCCCCCTAAAGTGATGATTTTGGCACTTTATACTTAGTGCGATTACAATGAGCCACTTACAAAACAAGGCAAAGTGGACTTATGATGCAAATTTTACAACTTCTCAAATGAGATACAAGAGACTTCAATCAATAATGCAATGAATCTAACTGAGATTCAAGCAAATATACAAGTACCAAGAGAGCCAAAAATGGCCTAAATCTGAAAGTACAATTTCTACTTACAATGACATCAATATGATAGCATCATGTGAAAGTAGATGAAAAAATATGCACTTTCAAAAAAAACGGCACCTAAAAAGGAGGTCGTATGACCCCAAACGAAGCCTCTAAAGTTGCAAAAACTGGGATTACTCAGAGACAGTCACCAAAAACTGCATTTTCTGAAAAATCCATGCATCAAAACCAAAAAATTCTTTCACCACTGCGGAGAGCACGAAATTCTAGCCCATTTCAAAAAAAATTGCACCAAAAAAGGAGCAAAAATGAGCAAGTTATGGCCATTTGAAGTTGAACTGCAAAATCAAAAATGCAAATGAGAGGGGGTCAAAAAAATTTCAAACCCTGCTGATGTGGCGCTGACGTCAGCAAAACACTGTGTTAAATTTGACGGCAGTATGACCGTCGCCAAAACTTCGCTGCCTGGCTGACTGTGCGTTCGTACTGTACGGACGACCACGTGGATAGCTGACTGGATGTTCCGTACTGTACGGATGCTGATGTGGCAGAGGTGACTGGGCGTGATGACATGTCACTGTACGGAATAGGTCGGCGTGTGCGTACGGTTTTCCACGTGGCAGTACGGATTAACTACGTGGCAATTAACGGAGGCGATGACGTGTCAGGTGTCCGCGTGGCGGTGAGCGTGGAGGAGGAGCTGTGCTGCTCGGCGGAGCAGCTGAAGGCGGAGGGCGCTGCGGGAGCCGCTCGCAGGAGGCGGCGCAGCCGTAGCGGCGGACAGGAACGCCGGAGCGCGAGGGAACCAGGAGCAGTAGCGGAAGCGCCGGCGCTGGGACTTCCGGGAGCGGAGCCGGGAGCGTGGGAGATCTGTGCGAGCTGGAAGCGGCGCCGGTGTCCGGGAGGAGGTGCTCGGACGTGCAGGGAAGGTGCCGCTCGCGGGAGTTCCTGGAGCGGAGGTGCCGGCGGAAGGAGCTGGTACGGGCGCTGCACGCGGATGCGACTGCAGACACTGGTACGTACGATGCCTGCAAAAACTGCGGAATACCGGGTACGGCCAGCGCAGGGGGGGTCTGCGGACCCCCCAAAAATGATTTTTTTTTTTGCTTTCTTTTCAATTTTTTTTTTTTTTATTTTTTTCAAATTTTTTGAAAAATAATTTTCAAAGAAATGAAAAATTTTATTTTTTTTTGAAAAATATATATTAATATTCGAAAAATCCGTACGATAAGCAAAATTGGAGAAAAAAAATTTCCTCACCAAAATAGGCCAACTTTATAATCAAAATTCATGGAAACGGCCTTCCGGACGCAATGGAGAGGTCGGATCTGGTCTAGGACGCCTCCAAAAGATGATGCTCCTCAGATCTGCCTCTTAACGTCACAATAATGCCTCTTCAAGACGAATCAATGAGACTCCAATAGCTCTGATACCATGTTGGATTTTGCCAAGATCAAGAAGTCATTGAAATGTACAAGATAGAGACATAATATGGGACAAGAATAAACTGTATTCTCATCAATAGAAAATGATCAACAACTTGTTGTTTTATACAATGTAGATGAGCCTGCTTATATAGGCAAGGCTAGGGATATGTATGAGCACACAAACATGACATGTGGTTCAATAAGAAACAAGGGTAGGTAGGAAATAGGTGTGGGTAGGTAGGAGAAATAATATAATATTCCACATGAGGTGGATCACCCACCGAAGGTGGAATTATCACTCCACAATAAGTGGATATGATAGTGTAATAACAAGATCAACACCATAAGAGGTGGAATTTCTCCTACACACACTATCCCAATGTGGCACAAACACCCAAGTGTCTCATATCCAAACTACTATGAAATGCATTATCCTAAGTAAACTTAAGTAAGTGTAATAATATCCATGATGAATAATTATTTACACCAACAGCTTCACTCCAATCTCTCCAACTGTTGAAATGTTTGTCACTGCTCATCAGACAAACAGGATCAGTTTCAGATAAACGACCACAGTGACAAATCTGTTTACCAACATACTGGACAGCTAGTATAATTTTGTGCGTTATGCAGTTTTCCTTTGGTTTGCTTGTAGGAATAAATGAATGCAATGCACTGAACCTAAGAGTAGGTTGACCAACTAATAATGCATACAAACATCATATTTATCTAGTTGACATTTTGTCAAACATATAGCATGCAACTTCAGATTGGAAACCAATGTATAATAGCACAAAAAGAGCTCACAACTGAATTATTTATTTCAATGCAGTCCTGATTTACAAAATACTTATGCAAGGGCCAAGACTCTTGGCTTACAATAAAAATATTATTCAGAATTTTTTAAGTATTAATGGTAGCCCACTAATTCATGCATACATGACTGAAATCTCAATGAAGATGTTGTGCATTATACACACCACACCCCCATCTGTGACAGGGACCCCCGTTGCCCCACTGAGAGGGAGATGGTAGGCTGTCATTTTCAAAATCCCCGCCCCCCCCTCCCCATGCTTGCAGCCTTCCCGTTAGGGAGATTTGTGTTATTTTTAGTACTTTCAAATTGAATAAAACTCAGAAAATTAGAATTAGGTTAATTAATTTATAGTTTTCCAGACTTTAAGCATAATGAAGGAAATGAAATGCTAAAGACAATGCACAGTTACCCTAGGAAAACCTCCTAGGAGGAAAAACCCAACCAAAGGATCCTCAGATCTGATTTATGATTTAGAATTCAATTGAGCATTACACACTTATCTGGAGTTGCAGCCACTATGAGGAAGGAATAGCTAGTTTACAGTTCTGCTTATCTGATCACAATCCTTTAATGGAGTCTTCGATATTTTGATGATGATCTGCAGTCTCTAAAGGAGTTCGCTGCCCTCAATTTGAAGTCTGCTGCCAATTGATCAAGTTCGCATTCTCCTATTTTGGATCTGCTGCTACATATGAGGTTCGTTGTTCGCTGTTTGGAATCTACTGTCAAGTTCGCACTCTCCTATTTTGGATCTGCTGCAACATATGATGTTCGTTGTTTGCTGTTTGGGGTCTACTGCAATCCTTATGAAGTTCGCTGCCACCAAATAGAAGATTTGATATTGCTAAATGCATAAGTATGAGATTCGCTTTTCACCGAAGATTATTTCATCAACTTGAAGAACTTGATTGTGCTAATGAGAGGAAAATGTTGCATTTATAGGAGACATATGTTTCCCAAACATGTCGGCCTCCTTTATATTTTAATCCATATTACTTATTGATTTCCCTTTTAATTTACTTTGATAGCGCCAGCCCTATCAAGGAGGCGAGTTTAGTTTGAGTGTGGCATGCAATCCTTAGTGTCGTGAGGTAATAGGTCTAGCTCTATATTAAGGGGGCGGATTCCAATGTTGCCTAAGGCAATTGGAATCTGCCAGCCCTAATTACAACCAACACTCCCTCTTAATTAGGGAATAAAATCATAATCATAATCTTCCAGCTTGCACACAAGCATAGACTGGATCCACCTTGTATTGCTCACAGAGAGTGGAGAGGATCCTTTACTACCATCTTACATTGTCCGCAGAGGATGGTCAAAAGGTTACAATACCATCTTACATTGCCCGCAGAGGATGGTTTAACAATTACACTTCTCTCTGAGAAGTTTACAATACCACCTTACATTGCCCGCAGAGGGTGGTTAACAATACCATCTTACATTGCCCGCAAAGGATGGTTAAGAATTATACTTTTACAATACCACCTTATATTGCCCGCAGAGGGTGGTTAACATTTACAATACCATCTTACATTGCCCGCAGAGGATGGATAAGAATTATACTTCTCCCTGAGAAGTTTTACAATACCACCTTACATTGCCCGCAGAGGGTGGTTTTATACAATACAAAGTATCACTGAAATTGAGACTCCCTCTCAATCGGAGTTTCATTTTCCACAATACCAAGCCTATCCCTGAAGTACACAAACTTCACTTTGGATAGAGGCTTGGTGACGATATCTGCAACCTGCTCATCAGTGCTGACATACTTCAGCTGAATAGCACCTCTTTGCACCATGTCCCGAATAAAATGATAATGGGTTTCCACATGTTTTGACCTGTCATGAAACACTGGATTGATAGACATTTTAATACAACTCTGATTATCACAGTGAATAATTGTAGGATCCCATGGCTGACCAAACAGCCCAGCAAGAAGCTTACGAAGCCACACTGCTTCTCTGGATGCAACACTCGCTGCAATATACTCAGCTTCAGCAATACTCAATGCCACTGAGGATTGTTTTCTGCAAGCCCAAGAGATCACTGCAGAACCCAACCTAAAACAAATACCAGAGGTGTTTTTCCTGTCTTTGACGCTTCCAGCCCAGTCTGCATCAGAATAACCTTCCAAGGTTATTGGAGTGTTAAGTGGATACTTCAGCCCAAAACCAACTGTGCCCCGCAAGTATCTTAGTATATGCTTGGCTGCAACAAGGTGAACATGCTTGGGCAAGCTCATGAACTGGCTGAGAGCATTTACAGCAAAACATATGTCTGGTCTAGTGTTAACTAGATACATCAGTGATCCAATCAACTGTCGGTACTCGGATGGATCTGCAAATTCAGAGTTAGCTGCAGAAACACTTAACTTCTTTAAGTTAGATTCCATAGGAGTAGACATTGGTTTACAATCCATCATTCGAAATCTTTTCAAAATGTCAATAGTATACTTCCCTTGACTTAGAAAGATTTCGTTAGATCTTTGCCATACTTCTAGACCTAGGAAATAATGCATTAGACCTAAATCTTTCATTTCAAATTCTGAAGCTAGTTCTTTCTTGCATCTAATAATAAGTTCATCTTTACCAGTAAGAAATAAGTCATCCACATAAAGAACTAGAATTAGCATTTCATCATTGGCTACTTTAAAGTAAATATTAGGGTCAGCATCATTTTTACGAAAACCTAGACTTAGCAAATATTTATCAATTCTTTCATACCAAGCACGAGGAGCTTGTTTAAGACCATACAGAGCTTTCTTTAACCTGCACACATGGGTTAATCTATCATGAATCTCATATCCCTCAGGTTGCTCAATATAGACTTCTTCCTCAATGACACCATTGAGAAAAGCAGTCTTAACATCCATCTGATGTAGTTTCCAACCCTTAGAGGCAGCAATAGCAATTATTGTTCTAATGGAAGTATATCTAGCAACAAGAGCAAAAGTTTCTTCATAGTCTATGCTTTCCTTTTGGGAAAAGCCACGCGCTACAAATCTAGCCTTATATTTTTCAATACTACCATTAGCATTATGTTTAATTTTAAATAACCATTTAGATGAAACAACAGATTTACCTTTGGGTCTGGGCACAAGGTCCCACACATCATTCTTGATGATTGACTGATATTCTTCATCCATAGCAAGCTTCCAGGCATGATGATTTAAGGATTCTTCAACATTGCAAGGTTCAGTTTCAATGAGATTACACATTAAAGAAACGTAGTTGGAAAATACCTGAGGTCTCTTAGTTTCACGGAAGGTGCCACTTGGAGCAGCAAATCTCTCAGCTTCTTGAATGGTGTTTCTTACCCAGAGTGGCCTCTTTTTGGTAACAACAATGTCACTAGGAATATCAATGGGATTCATGGGTTCTGGAGGATCATCATGATCATCTTGAGGTGGGGGTTCAACTTGCTCCCTCTGAATCTCAGGGTTAGTATCAACGTCTATATTTTGATTATCATTAGATTCATCAATAACACAAGAACCTTTCGATTTCTTAAAAGCAATGTCTTCTTCAAATTTAACATCCCTACTTACCTCAACGTACCTTTGACCTGGGATGTAAATCCTGAATGCCTTGGAGGATTCACTGTATCCGACTAGCATGCCTTTCTTTCCGGAGGGTTCCAACTTTGATCGTTTTTCCTTGGGCACATGAACATAGACGGGACTTCCAAAGATTCTGAGGTGGCTAATGTCTGGTTTGGATCCTGTGAAGGCTTCTTCCAGGGTCATGTTCTTTAGAGCACGGTGAGGACATCTGTTATGGATGTATACTGCTATTCTAGAAGCCTCAGCCCATAGGAAGGTCTGCAAGTCCTGATCATGGATCATAGCCTTTGCAGCCTCCACAATGGTCCTATTCCTTCTTTCAACAACACCATTTTGTTGAGGATTGTATGGAACACAAAACTCCCTCTTAATTCCTGACTCAACACAAAAATCATGAAAGCTACCGGAGGTGTATTCACCTCCATTGTCAGATCTTAAACATTTGATTCTTTCACCAGAGAAGTTTTCAGTTAATGCTTTAAACTCCTTAAATTTACTTAAGACTTCATCAGATTCTTTAGATTTCAAGAAGTAGATCCAAGTGTTCCTAAAGAAATCATCTATGAAGATTACATAATAAAGGAATCCACTAGGAGATGCTATAGACATAGGACCACATAAATCAGAGTGAACAAGTTCTAGTTTGTCTTTAGCTCTATTTTCACTTTTGTGAAATGGACTTTTAACATTTTTACCAATAGCACAACCTTTACAAGAGTTATCATGAATTTGACTGAGTTTAGGCATACCTTTAACTAACCTTTCAAGAGATGGAAGGGCTTGATAATGTAGATGACCAAGTCTTCTATGCCATAACTCACAGGATTCCGGAGCCTCATTCATGAGAGCTTGAATTGGGTTAGAGGAGAGCTTGTAAAGACTATCATATCTATGTCCAATTATACGAGCAGATTTAAAACTATCTTTCTTAGGCCAAGCTAGGACTTTTCCTTCAGAAAGTGTAATTTGATAACCTTTATCTTCTAGAGCAGAAATGGAAATTAGGTTTCTTTTAATTCCAGGAACAAACAATATATCACTGAGATGTAAGGAAATACCGGAATCTAATTTTAGAGAAGTAGAGCCAGAACCTCTTATCGAATAACGAGCGTCATCACCAATTACCACGTGAAGGCTAGAATCCTTTTCTACTAGGCCTGAAAGATGATCACAGTAACCTATGATGTGTCTGGAGGCACCACTATCAATCAACCATGTATTGCTATCTGAGGGAACACTGCTAGATAGAGCGGAGATAAATAAGAAGTCATCATTTTGTTCTGAGACTTCATTTAGGTTTGCTTCACTTTGGTTAGGGTTAAACTGACATTCCTTAGCATAGTGACCAAATTTGTCACATCTAAAGCATCGCACACGCGAAGTATCTCTTGGTTTCTTCCAAGGGTGTTGGGAAAAAGATCTGGATTCCCTATTTCTTTTAGGATAGGGTTGCTTCCAATTTCCCCTTTTCTTGCATTGAGTTGCAAGCATGTGATGGTCATCTACATGGGGGCTCTTGGATTGACTCCTTGTGATAAGGCGAGACTCTTCTTGGATGCAATCATTCTTAAGGCGATCAAGTGAAGGTAACTCAAACCGACCACTTATGGTTTGGATAAATGACTCCCATGAGTGAGGTAGACCATTAAGGGCAATCATGACGAGATCTTTGTCTTCCATGTTATGGCCAATTAAACCTAGCTGATTCTTTAGTTCTAAAATTTTCATGAAGTAGGAAATAATAGAATCTTCTTTAGCCATTTTTATATTGAGTAGTTGTTGTCTTAACGAAATTGCCCTACTAAGATTATTAACTTCATATGTACCTTGTAGATGGTTGAACATTTCCCTCGCAATGGTGAATGAGGCAATAGAGGTGACAAGGTGGTCTTTGACTGAATCAATAAGAATCTTCCTGGCCTTGATAGCATCCTTTTTGAATTGTTTCAACTCAGCTGCATCCGAAGGTTCAACTAGCTCTTTCGCTTCTATGAATTGGAGGAGATCTTCTTCCTCAAGAGCTAACTTGATTCGAACTTTCCATGCAGTAAAATTTAGATTCCCATCAAGCCTATCTTCAACTTTCAGCCCCATTGACCTGATCTGCAAAAGCTACAGCAATCTGAAAATGAAAGTGTACTGAATTTTAAATCTGAAGATTGATCTAACCAATTAGCTCTGATACCATGTTATTTTTAGTACTTTCAGATTGAATAAAACTCAGAAAATTAGAATTAGGTTAATTAATTTATAGTTTTCCAGACTTTAAGCATAATGAAGGAAATGAAATGCTAAAGACAATGCACAATTACCCTGGGAAAACCTCCTAGGAGGAAAAACCCAGCCAAAGGATCCTCAAATCTGATTTATGATTTAGAATTCAATTGAGCATTACACACTTATCTGGAGTTGCAGCCACTATGAGGAAGGAATAGTTAGTTTACAGTTCTCCTTATCTGATCACAATCCTTTAATGGAGTCTTCGATATTTTGATGATGATCTGCAGTCTCTAAAGGAGTTTGCTGCCCTCAATTTGAAGTCTGCTGCCAATTGATCAAGTTCGCACTCTCCTATTTTGGATCTGCTGCTACATATGAGGTTCGTTGTTCGCTGTTTGGGATCTACTGTCAAGTTCGCACTCTCCTATTTTGGATCTGCTGCAACATATGATGTTCGCTGTTTGCTGTTTGGGGTCTACTGCAATCCTTATGAAGTTCGCTGCCACCAAATAGAAGATTTGATATTGCTAAATGCATAAGTATGAGATTCACTTTTCACCGAAGATTATTTCATCAACTTGAAGAACTTGATTGTGCTAATGAGAGGAAAATGTTGCATTTATAGGAGACATATGTTTCCCAAACATGTCGGCCTCCTTTATATTTTAATCCATATTACTTATTGATTTCCCTTTTAATTTACTTTGATAGGGTCGGCCCTATCAAGGAGGCAAGTTTAGTTTGAGTGTGGCGTGCAATCCTTAGTGCCGTGAGGTAATAGGTCTAGCTCTATATTAAGCGGACAGATTCCAATGTTGCCCAAGGCAATTGGAATCCGCCAGCCCTAATTACAACCAACATTTGCATTTGGTTCAAACCGAACCCAAGCTTGAGAACCATGGCCACTACAATCGCTAGACCTGCTTCACCCAATCTGAGTCTTCATACCCCGAGTTTTGACAAAGCAAGTGAAAGGAGTCAGAATGCCTAAGGAAAACAAAATCGCTATAATGAAGGCGGAGCTCATAAAAAAGCATCTCTCAAAGCCTCCATTTGGCCCGAAATTAATTGAGAAAGCGCTGCAACTTTCAAAATGGCAAGGTTTGCCTAAGGTTCTAATCACCCAAAACTGCTAAAAGAGTGTTTTAACTAAACAAAGGAAGTCACCCGAAAGGCTTTGAAAGCCTGAAGTTGCACAAAATAGGCACTTTCACTTAGGTCGAAATCTCTCATTTTAGGTGAATGACACGAAATTCAAAGGGGGCCAAATGCGTTAAAGAGAAATCTCGCATGCGTTAAAGAGAAATCTCGCAAAAACCTTGAATGGCCGAAGTTGTAAAAGGGAGGAGTTTTAAAGTGAAATCTCTCAAAACACACAAACTGCCCGAAATTGGGGAGGTAGGGCATTTTTATGAAATCTCACATTTCAGTTGAATGGCCCGAAAAATGTGAAGGGAGGCAAGGCGTCTTTCAAACCTTGCATTAAATCGTGAATCCCTCCAAAATCGCGTGGTTTAGATAAAAGAATCAAATCACCCGAGTTAAGTCAGAAAGGGTAAAAATCGCATAGCTCTATATTCGATAAGGAAGACCCAAGGGCATATTCGCGAAATCTTAAGAGCTCCAAATCGCGCCAAACCGGCTCATAAGACGAAAGACACCAGGTCGCACAAAACAACCTCAAAGGCCAAAAATGAAACAAAGTTCTAAGTCGCGAAAAGCCCTATTTAGCCGAAAAATAGAGCTAAGTTAAAGTCGCGCAATCTCACTCATTTGGCCGAAAATGATAGGAGCTTCAAAATCTCGCAAAAACCATCATTTGGCCGAAAATGACAAATAGCCCCATTCAACCGAAAATCTCCATATTCGCCAAATAACTCCTTTGCCGAAAATCATTCAAAGTGAGTCGAACAAAAAGACTTGACGGCCCAAATTTGCAAGATGAAAAACGTTTTAATTAAAATTGCACTCTTAAACCTTGTTTGGCCGAAAATCACTGAAGAAACCTTTTCAACTTAAAACGCAAGACCAAAATCTCGCATTTTGGCCCAAACGGCCGAAATTTAGAGGTTTAAAAAAAACTTAAAGAAAATTCGGTTCTTATAAGTGAAATGCACAAGTTTTAGAGGCCCCTGTTGACTTGAAATGAAATCGCACAAATAAAGTGTAAGGTCCGAAGTTTGTAAAACAAAACATTTCAACTAAAAGGGTAAGTCATCTCGCATTTTAAATCAAAGAGCCAAAAATGAAGAGAGATGAGGCATTGTAGAAGGTTGTGCATTTATGCTAAAATGTACGAAGTTCTAAAGCGAGGTGACTTAGCAAAATATCGCCCAAGGGAGTTGAAAGTGTGAAGTTAGACAGAGTGTTTTTCAGTTAATCACCAAATTAACCGAACTATTATATTAAAGGATTGAACTTAAAACCCTGATTTCGCATGGGGAGATTTTAAATGCAAACATCTTTCATCTTTGACAAGACGAAGCCCGATATCGCCTTAAAAATTTAATGTTTGTTAAATTAATTTATTTAATTTTTCAAATTGATTGATTCAGGTCGAAATTGATTGTGTGCAGATTGACGACAACCTGAAGCGCAAAGTGAAGACTTGATCGTGGTTGACGCCGAAAAGCAAAAATGCAAAGCACAAGATAAAACGACAATCTAGAGCACTGCTAATGCAAGAGCGGATCATAAAGCGCAAGGTCAAAGCAACAAAGCATGGGGAAGCGTGCCACCACTGAACCAACAAGACTGAAAATGAAAGAACACTCAGAATGCTACAAGTCAATGCATTCTCAAAAACACACAGCTTGAAGAAATTCCAGAAAATTAGTTTAAAAACTGAAATGCTTTATTGTTAAAGAATTTTTTATGGGCCCCGTTCAAGATATTTTAAAACAAAACAACACAAGACAATTATGTCCAACTATCGGGCTGACCCGAATTAATGCTAAATAGTGGTAGGTAGTTGAGAATGTGGTTGGGGGGGATAACTGAGAATTGAATGGGCATGGGTTAAAGCCGCCAAGTTCTAGAAGGCAAATCACGACTGTTGGATGCAGTCAATCCTAAGCCTTGATTCAGAATTGTAAAATCTATAAAAGGCAGAGGCCTTTCTCTTGTAAAGGGTTAGAGTTTTTGTAGAAGGTTAGACAGTTAGAACAGGTTAGATTGTTAGAAAGTTAGATTTCAGTAGTTAAGAATAGAGTAGAACTGCTGCGGAAATTGTTGTAATAGTAGCTGAAATCAATATATGAACATTGATTTGGTGTTTATCATCTTGGTTTTATTCTATTTGCATGGTTTCCTTAAGCAGGTTTAGATAGATTCTTTTTGGTGTGCAGGTATTCGATGGATTCGGGTTCATACTATTGGGGATATGTTGATTGTGTATCCATGTGTATGGTTAGTCCAAGCCTTTGGAATTGTGTTTAGTTCAATTGCAGGTGTTCGTCTGAGCTGCGCCAAAATTGGGTTTTTGGGCATGCATCTGCAGTCTGAAAATCTTCCAAGTCTCCTTGAAGATTGCACCGTTCTTGTGAGGTTGTGAGTTATTTTGGGCAAGCAGGGATTGGTTATGTTGAATCTGTCTACTCGCACACCAGTCTTGTTAATTTTAGGTCTCTTAGCCCTATCCTTTTGCATTTATTTTTCCCGCAACATCTTAGGATGCAGACCAACTTGTTGCAAACGTAAGGCCCCTTGTGCTCCCAGCAAAACACATCAACCGTTGAGTTATCCTGCAATCATGACCTGACATTTGGAACATTGACGTTGTCCCCTTTGATCAACTAAAACAGCATTAGGGATTCCTTATGCAAGAGAGGATAGGATACTCAGCAAAATAATTCTATTCTGCATTGGCCGGATAGAGTTGTAGCGATACGATTTTAGCAACGTCAACAGAAGACAATGCCAAAAAGAACCTGCATGAATCGCCTAGGTGTGACGATGAAGAAGCAAGCAATATCGATACTCCTTATGCTTTCCTTATGCCGAATCGACCCCTTTTTCAAAATCGCCCCTGTTTTGATATAGACAATAATAAATAAATATCAACTTCTACGCCTCCTTTCAAGCATCAATATCATCAATGACCTCTTCCAAAGTGGGCGCTCCAATCAAGGAATGGTATCTATGCACCAAAATGGAGTAATGAGCAAAATCGTGGGGACTGATAGGTCTGGTCGAACTTTGTTTCTGACCTAATATGTGCTTGAAACCTCCTCAAAATTCACCTCCAATATGCTCCTAAGGAATCGCTTTTCCTTCCTTAATATGTACATGCAAGCATAGATGTCAATACACCAAGGAGCTGAAGTACTCTCCAAAATCGTCTACCATGAATGTTGATGCTAAACCACAATAAACTCACGTATGAAGGACTGAGGTATCCTTCACTCACAATTGCAACCCTTCGGAGGATCTTTCACCCCCTCAATTATGCCAATCAAAGAGGGTTCTTGTTCTCAATGACTGAATGATCTATAGAAACCCTTTGCTCCACAAGTTCATAACACAAGAAGATGTCCAATATTCGATGATCAAAACATGAGGCTCATCCCCTTTTTATCCTTTTCCCACACCTGAATCGACCTTCTTCTAGAAGATTCCATTTTCAATAAAATAATATTTAACTACTCCCTTTAAATAATCTTTATATTGCACTTTAGTAAATATTAAAATATTTCTATAAAATAAAGTGCACACATGACATCATACCTGAAAACACATTATCTCACCATAAAACCATGTAAAATAATATGTGAAGCCACAAGTAACTACCAAGACGACCCTCTCACCAACTCCTTGGCCTACGAGGGTCAAATAATAGGCCAAACCCAGGGAAGTCTGCACACTAATGAGAAGGGGACATTACAAAGAATGACCCAATGCTAAGCAATTTACAACATGCAAGGCCAAGCAGGATGTGAGTGAGACTAAGCACAAGCGTTGGCCAAGCAATATAGCCTTTAAACAGCTCGCAGCTCACAATAATAAGGCATAGCTCACGACGAAAAAAAATTGCCAGGAATTTTGATCAAGAATTGCCGACCACAAATGAAGACAAGTGGCTTGACCTGATTAAAAAATGTGGATCTTTCGATAAGAGTGAAGGCCCGTCATGAAACAAAGAACTAGCCGAATTAATGAAAATAATAAAAATCCTCCTCCAAGCAAAGATCAAGGCAAATAGAATCCACCTTGCACAAGTACTCAATTGGAAGTACAAGACAGTATATTGTAACAATAGCCGATATGTCACTCGAAGGAAAACAATGGACAGAGACAACCAATGAGATCTCCAACAGATCTCGACCAAGCATTAATACCCACGGCCACCAAATACGACAAGAGTCAAGTCAAAATAAATGTATCTCCAAATGATACAAAGCACCGAAAAATGCAAGGTCTTTGCATGCCATTTAAAATTGATCCACCAAAGCATGGGCTACCTCTTCACATCACAATATAATAGGCACAGAATTTGCATTGCTCTGATACCATATCAAAGAATATCATTGAATGTTAAAACAATTACATAATAGAATGTTTATATAGCTATAAAAGAGCTATAAACGAGGAACTCCCGAGTTCCATACGAAACTAATTGATAACAAATATTGTCTAATATAGAGGAACAACTTATTAGTTATAGGAAAATACTAACTAATAAACAAACATATACGAATGATGGAATATCCAACACTTGCTATAATAGATGAGTTCTAGGCAGAAACTAGGAATGTGGTGCTAGACAAGCCCGACCAATACTTGGCATGTGATATTAAATACGCACATGTACACACTAGGCACATAGACCTACACAAGGCAAGGAAACCAATAGGGCCATCGTTTGAGATGTGCAAGAAAATATTGGCATGTGATATTAAGCGGGCACAAGTACACACTAGGCACATAGACCTATTGTGCGTTCTGCACACACACCCCGTCTTGGATAGGGGACCCCCATGCTTGAAGTCTTTGCATGAGAGAAAGCCCGACGCAAAATCCAATCCTTTCGTTGCCTCCAAATTCTTCCCAAGTTCGCCATTTCACCCCACATGCCGAAAACTCAAAAAAGGAGTAAAATCGCACAAATGAGCCAATAAGGCCGAAATTAAAAACAACTTGCAAAATCGACTCATAAGGCCAGAATGTAAAGAGAATCTCAAAGCTCACAAAATCCTCCCAAAGGCCGAACTAAACAAAACCTCTAAATCGCGTGAAGTCACCGTTCAGGCCGAAAATGATAAAAAAGGGGTAAAACTCCCAAAATCAGCTTTGAAGCCAAAAATAACAAAAACTCGCAAATCATCCAAAAAAGCCGAAAAGGTGAAGAAGAATCCAAGTTCGCAAAATGATCTTTTAAGCCAAAAAACACTAAGCTCCCAAATCACACAGAAGGGTCTTCTTTTCAACCGAAAAATCGCAAAACCCTATGCTTCGCATGAATCATCCAAGGAGCCCAAAGTTAGAAATGGAAGGTGTGCTAAACAAAAATCGCACATTATTCCCCAAAACCCCGAGTTTTTCAGAGCAATGAAGACGCGAGGGAGTAAAGACTTCGCCGATTTTGTTTAAAGTATGAAGTTCGCATTTAGTCCAAAAGGGGCATTATGACTTGGAATTGAAATTCGCCCAAAAAGGAGCAAATAGCCCAAAGTTTTCACAAAAGTTCATATACTTAAGTGAAAGGGATGCAAAAAGGAGCAAAATTGCCCAAAACATACCAAAAGGCCGAATTTTGTCTAAGGGGCGTTATAAACGAAAATCTCTCATTTTAGGTAAATGGCCCGAAGTTTACAATCTAAGGAGGGCAAAACATTTAAACCTTGTATTTTAAATCAAATGACCCAATTTTCTTATTTCAAAGTGGGGGCGACTAAACTTTGAAAACAAATCCAACAAAGAGGTTGGATTAGTCAAAATTGAAAGGGTCTTTTAAATTAAAATCTCTCAAAACATCAAAAGAACCCGAATTTCTAAGTGATACAGTGTTCAACCTAAAATCGAAATCGCATCCTGCGAGAAGGAAATTAGAGTCACCATTTAAATCTTAAAACCCTAACTTCGCAAAAGGACATTTGAAAATTTAATATTTGTTAAATTAATTTATTTAATTTTTCAAAAATGATTAATCTAGGTTGAAATTGGTTGTTTGCAGATTGCGATTAAACCCGGAAGCGAAGGTGCAAGAACGCGCCGCAGAGTGCAAGGTCGAAACAATGAAGCGTGGAGATGCGCGCCACCATTGAGAGACAAGTTGAAGTCCCAACAAGATTGAAGACAATAGAACACATAGAATGCAACATGTGTATGCATTCTCAAAAATGCACTACTAGAAGAAATTCCAAAAATTCAATTTCTGGGAGTTGAAGTTGTTTAAATGTAAAAGACTGCTTGTGGGCCCCATCTAATGAATTCAAAATGAGGGGACACAAGTCAATTATTCCCAACTACCAGGAGGACCGAATTAATGCCAAACGGTTGTAGGTAGTTGGAAATGTGGTTGAAGGGATAACTTAGAATTGAGTAGGCATGGGTTAAAGCTGCCATGCTTCTGGAAGGCAGATTGCAACCCTTGGATGTAGTCAATCCTAGCCACAGGTTCAAATTGTAAATTCTATAAAAGGCAGAGGCCTTTCTTTTGTAAAGGGTTAGATTTTTAGGGTTAAATAGTTAGATTCTAGTTAGATTTTTAGGAGTTAGAAGTAGTTGCAATTTTCAAATTAGGAGTAGCATAGAAATGGTGCTGAAATTGTTGTAATGGCAGCTAAAGAAAATATATGAACATTGAAATATGGTGTTTGTTGTCTTTGTTTTCTTCTGTTTGCATGTTTTCTTTCAGCAAGTTAGAATTATAGTTCAGGGATTCTAATGGCAAAAGGTGGAGGGGTATTTGATGCATTTCAAGTTCATACCATTGGGGGCCTGTTGATTGTAGGTCACTGTGCACGGTTAGTCTGAACCCAAATTGTGCTTAGTTCAACTGCAGGTGTTCGTCTTAGGCTGCGCCAAAATTGGGTGCCTAAATGAGTGTCTCCGATCTGAAAATCCTTCATCCCTTGGAGATTGCATTGTTCTTGTCTAGTTGTGAGGGTGTCTCTGGCGAAACAAGAATCTATTAATGGAAATTTGTCTACCCGCTACACTAGTCATTCTTATCGCTGTCCTTAGGATCCCTATGTTGGTTTTTATAACTAGGTAGAAAATAAAAGATGAATTTGTTAGTTTTAATTAAGGTAAAGAGCTGATTCCAATTGCCTAAGGCAACATTGGAATCCGCCCTTAAGGGTTGGGCCCTTTTACCTTGAAAGGGCAACGTGTACCCTTTTAGGGCTGGGCCCTTCTCACACGCCACTTTCCTATAGGGCTGACCCTATATCTCACGCTTCATAATATGCCTCTCACCTAAGGGAAACGTGTTAAGGAAAAGGTAATTAATAAATTATATATTTGTTGCAAGCCGACCTTGAAGAGAAAGGTATATATATGTGTACTTCAAGATGAAATAATTCAATTCATTATCACATCATCACTCAGCAAACCTATCCTATGAATGAACTGCTTTGGTGATCAGCGAAGTATAATCAGAGGTTAGCGAACTACATTTAGAGGGCAGCAACCTTGTCAAGACACAGCGAACTCTCTTGCAGGACTGCGAACTAGTCTGTAGAAGGCAGCGAACATCATCTAAGGGTCAGCAGATCAACCTTGTAGACAGCAGCCTCAATCTGCCTTCCTCCTTGTCACAGCAACAGTTGTATTGCAGATAAGTTCATAATTGCTATCTGCCCTAGGGTTCTGTGCATATTTACTGACAGCTTCATGTGTTGAAGCTCATTGTAAACTCTACTAAATTATAGCCTAATCTAGATAATTTGGTTGTTGGGTTTTTCCTCCAAGAGGGAGGTTTTCCCAGGGTACGTGTGTTATGTGCATAATTTACTTAGCATTCTGATTTTTATTCTACATTGCTAATCTGATTACTTAAAATCAACACCCTAAACCTTTCTCTTTTGCTTTTATTTCGCAACTTGAGAATTGCAGCATCGTAGGATGCTGACCAGCTTGTTGCAAAACGTAAGGCCCCTTGTGCTCCCAACAAAACACATCGACCGTTGCGTTATTCCGCAATTAAGAATAGACATTTGGAACCTCCAGGTTGTCCCCTTTGATCAACTAAAAGCAACATTAGGGCTTCCTTATACAAGAGAGGATGGGATACTCAGCGAGAACATTCTATTCTGCATTGGTCGGACAGAGTTGTGGCAACACGACTTTAGCCACGTCAACAGGACCTACACAAGGCAAGGAAACCAATAGGGACATCATTTGAGATATGTGCAAGAAAATATCAAACCGGAAGCCCTAGTTAGCCCAATGCTAATTCTATGAGGATGTGATGGATGGATTGGCCCTAACATATGCCTTGTTGTCAAAATTATCAAGAGCTTATCTCTTATCTTATAGACATTGTAAATGTTGGAAATTGCATATCCTTGCAGTTTCATGTTATGTTCAGTGTTCCACGAGGACGCGTCCCCCCCTTTTTGGCCTCGTCTCCCCGTAAGAAACGTCTCGGGGACAGGGGGATGGGGACGCGACATCCCCCGCCGTCCCGCCACCACCACCCAAGCACCGCCGAGACGTCTCCTTGTCTCCCAGGGAGACGTGGAGACGTCTCCTTGGGAGACGTCTAGGCGTCTCCCTGTCCTTCGAGAGATGTGCAGGGATGCGACATCCCCCGCCGTCCCGCCACCGCCATCCAAGCACCGCCAAGACGTCTCCTTGTCTCCCAAAGAGACGTGGAGACGTCTCCTTGCGAGACGTCTGGGCGTCTCCCTGTCCTTCAAGAGACGTGCAGACGTCTCTCAAGGGACGGGGAGACGCCCAGACGTCTCCTGTCGCCCCCACGTATATGCAATGTTTAAAATTAATTTTTTTTTTAAAAGTGACTTTTTAAGTTTTGGGGGGGTTAAGGGGTTAACTCTAATTGGACGTGGGCCAATAGAAAAATAACACCCGACGCCTTTAGAAAATAATAAAGGCGCAAGGGGTGCTTCCCCTTGACCCCAACTTGGGGGCAATGCCCCCAAACCCCCGTTGAAAAATATAGGGTGAAACCGCGTCGATAGAAGTAGGGAAAATCTAACCTCTGAGTCTGATTAGGCTCCATATAACAACACAACTTAGAAATCTTGGTAATTGGTATTTAGATTTAGTATTTCAAATTTCTTATAGTCTCATTTGAAAATGTAATTCTTATACTGTAATACTGTCATACATCTTTTCAAAACTAGTTTTTCAAGTACTATATGTATATGTATAACTATATCAGCACCACCACCCCGCCACCCCCCCGCCGCCGTCCCCAAACTTAGGCCCTTGGTCCCCCCGTCCCCAAAACACGTCCCCCGCGTCCCCCTATCCCCAACGCCCGTGGAACACTGGTTATGTTTTGGGCTTGTTTTAGTGACCATTCCTCTGGCATGTTTTAAGGATCATTTAGCCTCAACCTTAGACTTTTCTTTCACCAGATTGCCAAATTTCTTTATGAGATTCTGATTCTTTTCATTGACCTTTGACCACATGCCAAATTTCGAGCAATTTCTTTAGGATACTAGCACAATGCACTAGCATCTTATAAGTTTACAAGATTTAAATATTGGTTTCCCACTCAGCTACTTGCTGCTGCTTGCTGTAACAATCATCTGCACAAAAAATGCCTTCAGCATCCTAATCTGACCCTTCAGCTTCCCCATAAACCTTTTGATAGAGCAATCGTTTAAATCTCAACTATTCAACAACAAGAAATCTATCCTTCCTCTTTGCTCTCTTGGCTGAACATACCTATATTGTTGAAGCTGCATGCTGCTAAATTTCCTTTAACAACTCATTTTGTTCATTCTCTCTTCTACAGCATGCCGGTAATTTTGTTCCAATAAGGCTTCATTCTTGTTTGAATAATATTGCAGCAATCTTTTTATCACATTTGCTTCTTCATTTGTATTGGCAAATCTATTAGTGGCCATCACCACCCTTTATTCAATCTCATACACACACTAGGGTATTCTTACCTATAGACCGGGGATTAATACTTATAGATTTACTATATTGTCACTATTCTTAGTGCTCGACACATGTAGAATAAGAGCACACACTATCTCTAATCTCCTTTCTATCGACTATCCAAGGAGGTCAAAAGACCAAGCTAGGGGCTTGACCAATCTTGGCAAGCTGCCAAGAAGTCCCAACCATTTTTTTTGTTCTAGCTACAAGTATTTTGAAGACTGCAACCAGTCGAGGTTTTCTTCTCTCTTCCTTTCCCTTCTTATTTCTATTTCTCATTTCAAAGTACATAGATTATCATATTATGTGTATCACAGTATCTCTCTCTGGTGTGTGTATTGCCCTTTTTTTCTATTGTGCACATGCATTTGAAATCTGGCAACAACTTTGAATTCCACACTTTTTATAAACGACAGCATGTAAAAAGGATTACAGAACATCATATAGACATACGCACATCACAACATTGCCTAAGAAATGAGCTACACCCGCTACCTATGTCACAAAGTTCGAGTTCGAATTCGAGTTCGACAACAATAAAATTCGGATGAAGTTCGGCTAGGTCAAAAAATTCGAAAAAAAGTCATTAAATTTTCCTTATATAAATTTATATTTTTTTTAAATAAATAATAAATCCATAAAAATAATATTATCTTTTGAATAAAAATAATAACTATATCAAATTTAACATACTAAATAATACATATATTATAGTTTAATATATTTAATAAAAAATTAAATAACAAATCTACATTATTTAAAACATAAAATAAAGAGATTAAATTTTATTTAAAAAACTAATATTTAAAATTAAAAAAGAGGTCTTAAAAATTAAATCTAAATATTTAAAATTAAAAGAGAAGCCGACCCTTCTCCAAACGTAAATCATAAAAAGTTGTGCTATTTCTATAATCGGCGACCCTATTTCTGTATTCTAATTTTTTTCTGAAGCTTTCGGCCAGTTGGAGTATAAGGTTTCGCTCCCGTTTTTCGACATTGAAAAACACTAAATGAAACTTTATCCCGTTCAGCAGTGGATATGCCTATTCACGCTGTTTGATATTGGAAAGCGTTAAAAAAACTTTTGCAGGTGAACACAGTCACGTTGCTCAACATGAAAAATCCTAAAAAATCGTTTTTATAAATATATTTTATTAAACAAAAACCATGCCCTTAACTCGAACGAACACAAAGCGAATTTTAACGATTTTTTTTTTTTCAGTATGCCAGGGGTATCCCCGCGACCCAGTCCAGCGACCCAACCTGCCTTACCTTGGGCTTACTTTTATTGCCAAGTTGGGGCCAGGAAGGGGCAATCTGAGGCGAGACTAGTCCCCTAGGGAGAGAATCCAAAGCCCGCAACCAGTCCTCCCTCTTAAATCCGAGAGGGAGTCAAACCCGAGACCGATGGGGAGCAAACCCACCGCCCAAGCCAACTCACCTACCCGTACGGGCTAATTTTAACGAATTTTTACTCACGTTTTGGAGTTCGCCAAATTTCGGACTCCATGGCTGAAATTCGGCGAACCCTATGACATAGCCCACTACTGCCAAGTTACTTTCTTTCTACTATTCCCATTTCTATATCCAGTTTGTCATTCCCACACTTTTATTGTAAGTTAATAGTAGATTAATTTCTTCATCACACATGTTGCGAACAAAACCTTTCCAATAGCAAAGGGAATCTAACGTACCTAATTAATTATTAATAGACAACTTGTATAATATGAACACAATTACAAATAAGAAAAATCACAAAGGAATTAGCTGCAATAATACATATGTTGTATACTCTAATGTATTCGGTATTTATAAAGTGCAATGCTATCCAAAAGGAAGCTTCTAAGAAAAGAAAGTGCAAAGGTATAGATGAGGTAAGCTTGTAAGATAATATAAAACATTTCATAAAGTACAATAATGCATTCGACCATATTTGGGCTAGCCCGTGTAGCCATGTCCTCTTATTGTAGGGACATATCCCTATCTAGATACCCTTTACATATATTTATATTCTGTTATCCATGCATTTGAGAGACATCCATTTGATACATATTAAATACACCTTATCAATGTGTAAATAATAAATATATCCATTTGAATATACCCTCTATATTCCAAAAACATATATATATATATCAAATATCAGAGCAAATTTTACCACACACACATATGAAGAAGCAAGGATCCTTGGGTATCCCACTACATAACTTAATTAAAGCACTTACCAATGGCAAAGGGCTAATATAAGGGCTAAACATATGTAAATTATGAAAAGCACTTAATTTCTAAATCATGAGATATCCTTCAGATAGTGAACTTGGATCTTTTCCCTTCAGACATTTAAAACCAATGTCCTCAGCACAATATCAAGAGGTTTAAGGATATTTTAACATGCAGAAAACAGTCAAAAATGTATTTTCGTAATGTACAAAACGCACCTGTCCTTTAACTTTTAGCACATAACCAAGAAGTAGAAGCAAGTCACGGGCAGTCTCAAATTGAATTTCTGCAACCTGAGAAATTGTCTGCACCAACAATGTCGTGTTTACACTGTATAATATGCCCCTTGCTGCAGATCTTTTGTCATAGGAAAAATTTTCAGGTACAATGCTAGTCAAGAACTTTTCAATTACATTCAGAACTCTATCCCAGCCACCTGCTTTATCTCTTAATGCCTGTAGAGAAAATAGTATACTAAGAGAAAATTTTCTCTGATGGCTGTGATACTTATGTTCCTTCTCACGTGCAAAGTCCACGCCAAGATGTGAATTACGTTGTTTTAAGACCGAAAAATCATATCCAACATCTAAAATCCTTAGGAAGCGAGAAATGAGATACTGGAATGTAACACTTGACGGCTTTAACAAAGCTTCATAGAAAACAGCAAGAGCAGCTTTCCCTAAATATCTTGATATGATGCCAGTGCACTTCAATATCCCATCAAGTATCTCAGTATCAATTATATTATGCTTCCAGTCTGAAGGGAGTGAAGAAATTTTTCCATCAACCATAGGCATTCCTGGGAAAAGCAAGAAATTTCATCAATACAAAGACTCTAGATTTAACCATTATAGACAGCCGTCCATAAAATCAAAAACTGAAACCCCACATCTTATTTCGTTCTACATCTTTGGCATTTAACAAATGAATCAAAGCATGTTAAATGTAAAATTCTATTAATTGGATCATCCATTAAAACTACACAGTGAACAAAACAAATAGAAAGAAAATAAATGGACTACTTTGACATGGCAGCTTTTCAGCTCACCATGTACTATCTGTTCAATGTCGCACAGACTACGATTCAAAGAAAGAGAGTGCCTTCTTATCAATCCAATGCCTCCTGTTGAGGAGTCAAAAAGCAAACTATATGGCACATTGTTATGACACCAAGACTGCATGTAAATATTGCAAAAACTTTTCCATTCATATGACAAAGAAATTTGATTATCCCCAATTCCCTGATAAACCACAATCAAAGTATGTAAGTTAGTGTATGCTAAACAACAATAATCAGTTCAGAAAGCAAACAATCTCTCATCACCTTACCTCACACTCTATGACAGTCAGAATCTCCTTACGCAAACCATCTACTGTAAGAGAACGGAAGTCAGAATCACTTAAATGCTTCTTACGGGTCTCCATAACTTCCTGAAGTGGACGACGTTGTCCAACACCTGATTGCATTAGCCTACGGAGAAAAATGGCTGATACTGAAGGAGGGACTTCATTCTGCAAGACAAACAAAGTCAAACAAACCAAAACATCACTTCAACATTCCACCATCCAAAGATATAAAATTATGGTATCGAGTACATGTATTCATGTAACAAAATCAATATGCTTCAGATAAATCATGTCCACATCAGTAAACATATATTTATTTATTTAATGGCAACCATACATAAAATATCATTTTTCTGACACCATAAAGAAAAATATTCACAAAACAATCAGTGGATACATAAACTACAGAAATGGTACTGCAAGTTTCAATAACTTCCTTCAGCCAATGCAGAGAGAAAATAACAAGATTCAGATGAGCATAAATCTCTGCCAAATTTTCCTTTATTCATACAAACCAAAAAGTATAAGCAGGCTGTTTGCCCTCTCGGGTGAATAACTTAAAACATAAAGCACGTAATGCAGAATAATAACGCCATAGATATCAGACAAGTATAAGAGATATTATTCCATTCATAATTGTGTGTTGCAAGTTACATTTTGAAGTATATAAAGATACCGAGGGGGTGCGAGTGCCAACCGTCGCACCGCAACTACCACCACTCGGCTGCCAACTAACAAACCCAATTACAACTTAATTAACTAGTCGTATTCCCGTATACAATAATAAGGCTAACATCATCCCCCCCCAAAGAAAAGTCGTCTCCAGGCGACTTACAACAAAAATGGAGATCATGCAACCTAGACTATATACATATCAGAAAAACTAGGGAGGGGGCTGCGGAAGCGTCCCTGAAACAGAAGGCTGAGATGCTGGTGTCTGGGCCGCCAAACGGGCGCGGAGCTCATACACCTGTTGAGTGCGTACAATCACATCTCGCTCTGCCACCAATACTTTCTCCAAAGCTGTCTTCACCATGTGTGCAGCTTCCAGCAACTCCTCCTCTTTTGTATCCGCTACCTCCATCGCGCAAACCAACCGAGTCTGCAACAAACTCCTCTCGGTACTGACAGCATCCAACTCCTGCTGCACGTGGCTCCTCACACTCTGCTCAACCGCCAGACGAATCTCTACCTCGACCTTCTCTGCCCAGGTCGCAGCCGTCTCTACGCTGGCCACCTCATGCTATGCCAACAACTGCACCCTCTTGGCTGCCCAGGAGGCCTGCTGACTGGCCATCTCCTTCTCCAACGCTACTCATGCAGCCTCGCAGACCGCAAACTCCTGCCGTGTATGCCTCAATGTATAATAGGCATCCCGGTAGACCTGCTCGATCTCGCGGACAACTGCCATCACCCGACTCTCCACAACGGGCTGACGCAGCCTCCAAGCCTGGAGCATCTCCTCTGTCTTAGTAGTCGGCCAACCCTGAGACTCAAAGCAAGTAGCAAAGGCTGTCGGGCAGCCCACCCGCATAAACTGTAAGACCTGCTCTAGCTCTACCACCACCTGTTGCAATGCTTGCGTCTGGGCAGCGGCCACCACCCGCCTACCCCTCGTCACCATATCAGCAATGTCAGCTAGATAGGTCTCAATATCCTCCCCTGTTTGCGCTGAAGGCTGTGAAGTCTCTAGTGGAACGGACGCAACGGCATCCTGCTGTGAAGGTACCTCCTCTGCCACTGAAGCTGTACCATCTCCATGTGCCTGCCCAGCAGAGGCAACCTCCCCTGCCTCGTTCCCAACTATGAGTCCATGTGCCTCTCTTGATGAGTCATCCAAGTCTACTACCTCTGCTCTAGTCTCTCGACACGGTGAGAATACAATAGCTCCCTCTGGTTGTGCCAGTGTCATCTGAAACCGCTGTGTGAGCCAGCTCTGCATAGCCACGAGGTCGGCGCGCATCTCTACAACCGGGGGATGGTTTGCTGTCATCGGCTCCTCCAACAAGGAAGCAGAAACAGTGACCACTACGTCACTACCCACGACGTCCAACTGCACCTGAGGCTTGGTATCCACCACCTCCGTCAGCCCCTGCTCCTCAGCGACCACTACCCGATGCGGTGACTCCTCCGTCCCTGACTCTGCCATGTCCTCGGTAAGTGCCGCCGTGGTTGGGCCCGGTGATGCTCCCTGGTGCTCATGCTAGAGGGGACCAAGTGTAACAGGCGTACGGCTCTCTCGAAGGCCGGAATACAGGGGCCGCCCACTCCAGATGATGGCACAGGCATGCCCATCGGTAGCAGGGGTGGGGCAAACATGACTCGTACCGACTCCTCCGTCACCCGGCTGCTATCGTCCTCCTCTTCAGTTTCTGATTCCTCTATGCTACTAGAATCCCTCCTGCTGTCAAGCTCCCCTGAAGCCAAGGCCATATCTACCGCCCTTTCCGCTTCGCGGAAGAGTGCCCAATGTCCAAGTGCCTCCAATACATTATTGGAGGCTCACCTGTTGTCAACGGTCCATGTGGTCGTATCTCCAACTCTTCCTCAGGCACTGCTTCCCGCGTGGCCTCCAGGAAGAATCCTGTAGCGTAGTGAGGCATATAGAATGTGCGATACTGCAGCATCAAAAACTCATACATGCGCTCTGCGAGTAACACGGCCCAATCATACACGATGCCATTCATCAACCCGTTCATCAGCATAATCTGAGGGAGGGCGATGTCCGATGCCATACCCAACCCTATCAATCTGCTCTTGATGACATCCATAATGCATCTCCAGTGGCCCTCCACAACCAAAGTCTTACGGATTCCTCGACCCTTCGTGCCACTAGCCGCGCTGTCCAACTCTGCTGTCGTCAAGTTCTTGGAGATTAATTTAACCCACCGCTCCTTCTCTTCTCGTTTCATCTTTTTAGCCTTCAGTTCTATTTTCTTGCCCTATCTGCCTGGGATGTCGAATACCCTCGTGAAGTCCCCTGCTTTGAAAGATACGGTAACATCCCTCCCAAGGTATTCAAAAGTGCTGGTGTATGTGTGCCTGTCGAAGGTGTCTACCATGAACCGTAGGGCACCCTCATACTCACAGATAGGAAACACGGGCATCCGAATAGCCCACTCCACTTCCGCCTTTCAGAGGTTTCGCTTCACCAAATCATCCTCGGGAGTGTCCTGCCACCATTTCCGGCATTCCGACCCATTCAAGCCTTCAAAGGTGATGTTCTGGGGCGTCACTGTGTTTTTCGCACTTATGGCAGCCTGTGGTGCCTTCTGTTTTTGCTTTTGTCAGGCGCTGGCATCCATGGTGCCGCCTGCAACACGTACTCCTGACGCTAAAATCCTGATATTGCTATCCCTCTGGCTGCTACTGGAGGAAGCGTACAGCTGTTTTTTCCAACTTCTTTTCCCTGCTGAATCCATTAATCTTTGTATAACTGATTTCTCGTTAAAATCGTACGGTCTTAGGCACCTTCGTAACGACCTTTTTCTTGTGTGGCTGGTCTACCTATGGCGGTCCCTTTTTTTTTTTTCCTTTGCGTGGCGCGTGGTGTTTCGGGGTTGTGCGGCGTGTGCGGGCTCGTCCTCCTTTTTGTTTTCTGGCGTTTTAATGTTGTGTGGTGTTGTGCGGGGGTTTAATGTTGGGTGTGTGGTGTGTGGGTGACCACCGCACGGTGGCATCCACCTTCGATGGCCCCACCGCACGGTGGACCACTTTTTTCTTTTTTCTTTATTTTTTCTATCTTACACTAGACTGACAAACATCCAGACTAGGGGGGGCAGGTTCCCTCCGTTCGTGATAAATCTTTAATTTCGATCCATTGACGGCATCTAGCACCTCCTTCCCGTCCAGCGTCCACAACTTAATCGCCCCATTCGTATTGACCTCGCGTATCCGGAAGGGCCCTAGCCATCGCAATTTGAATTTCCCAGGTTTAATTTCGTTCTTCCCATTGAATTTCAACACTAGCTGTTCGGGAGTAAACTGCATTCGCCGCAGGTGCTTGTCGTGCCACACCTTTCGTCTTTGCTGGGCTACCTCTGTGGCCCATTGTGCCAGCATTCTTTTTTCGTCCAGCTTACCTAAGGCATACAGTCTCTCCCTCAAACTCTCCATATCCCCGAGTCTGTTCTCTACTGCAATGCAAAGGCTTGGCACCATGAATTCCGCTGGCACCACCGCCTCCTGCCCGTACATGAGTTGGAACGGGGTCTGACCCGTGGTCACTTTGTAAGTCATTCTGTAGGCCCATAGTACAGAGGGTAACCTCTCCTCCCAATCTTCCTTTTCTACCCCGCAGGACTTGTAAATTACCAATACCAATATTTTGTTTATGGCTTCCGCCTGGCCATTGGCACGTGGGTAGTACAGGCTCGATAATGAGTGAAAAATCTTGAACTCTGATGTCAACAGCCGTATGACATGGTTCATGAAGTGGCCCCCCCTGTCACTGGTCAACTGAATAGGTATACCATATCGCGTAATGATTTGTTCGTAAATAAATTTCGCTGTGCTTATTGCCGAATTATCCGGGAGAGCCCTTGCCTCCACCCACTTGGTCAAGTATTCTGTCGCAACTACAATGTACCGGCACCGTCGTGTGCGGCTGGCCTTAAGAGGACCCACAAAGTCGAGTCCCCATCGTTCAAAGAGTTCCTATGCGTGCGACGGGTTGAGGGGCATGAAGTCCCGCTTCAGAGGTTTGCCCGCCCATTGGCAAGTGTCGCACCCCACGACCCACTCCCTGGCGTCGTGATGTACCGTTGGCCACCACAATCCTACGAGAAGCACCTTGCGGGCTGTAGTGTCTAGGCCCATATGTCCACCTGCGAGTCCTTCGTGTGCCTCCCTTAATACGCTCGAGACTTCTTCCTCCATGACACAACGCCTTAATACCTGGTCCGGCCCCATTTTGTAGAGTAACCCGTTGATGAGCGAAAAAGTCCTGCTCCTTAATACGAGCTTCCTCCATTCCCCTGGAGGCATACCCTCCGGAAATCGAGACGTCAATAGGTACTCTCCAATCTTCCTGTACCACGAAGGGAGTACGGCAAGTGTGCATCCGGAAAATCATCATTTACTCCCTCTGGAGGTTCCCCCGACTTAATCCGGGACAGTTGGTCGGCTATGACATGGCTTTGCCCTGGTCTTACCACAATTAAAAATGTGAACTCTTGCAGTAGCAATAGCCAACGGCTTATCCTCCCCTGGATAATAGGCTTGTTTACCAAGTACATGAGTGCCTGGTGGTCTACGTAAAATGTGAATGGTGTGGCCAGGAGGTAATGACGAAATTTCTGTACGGCATAGACCATACCAAGGGCTTCACGTTCTGTGGTACTGTAGTTCTTTTCCGCCTTCGAGAGCAACCTGCTGGCAAACTAAACGGGGTGATCCAAGCCGTGTCCTCCTACTTGGGCTAATGTAGCCCCGATGGCATAGTTTGAGGCATCCACGTGAACATGAAATTCCTTATCCCAATTCGGGTATGCCAGTATGGGTGCTCCCATCAACCTTGTCTTCAGCTCTTCAAAGGCCTTGCTCTATGCCTCTGCCCAAATGTATGGTTCCCCTTTCCTTGTCAACTTATCCAACGAGTGGGACACCTCAGCGAAGTTCTTGATGAACCTCCTGTAGTACCCCACATGACCAAGGAAGGACTTTATCCCCGTGACGTCCATAGGAGGTTCCATTTCTACTATTACCCGAATCTTGTCCGGGTCCGTTTTCAATCCTTCTTTACACACAATGTGTCCCAGCAATCTTCCCTGTGGTACCATGAATCTACATTTCTTCGGGTTGAGGGCCAACCGTGCCCTCCGACATCTCTCTAGGCACTCCCTGAGAGTTTTTAAGTGGATGTCCTGTCCGCTGTAAATGGACCAATCATCCAGGAAGGCTTTGAAGTTCCCCACCGACATCTTGTCGAAGATGTGCAAGATGATGCGCTGAAAGGTGGCAGGTGCATTGCATAGACCAAAGGGCATTCGGTTGTATGCGTACACACCGTCCTCCATCACGAAGGTTGTTTTCAACTTATCTTCCTCCGCAATGGATATCTGGTTGTACCCAGAGAACCCATCCATGAAGGAATAGATTTCATGTCCAGCTACTTCCTCCAAGATGCTGTCGGTGAAGGGTATGGGAAACGGGTCTTTAATAGTGACAACGTTCAGGCACCGGAAGTCTACACAGATCCGGATCTGATTGACCTCTTTCTTGAGGGAAATCACAATGGGAGACACCCATTCACTTGTCTGCACTTTGAAGATTATGCCCGCTTCCAACATCCACTCAATTTCGTCGTTCACCCGTGCAGCATAATTTTTGTTCATTTGGTAAGGCCGCTTCCTCACTGGCTGGGCTCTCGGTACCAATGTTATTCGATGTACACATAACTCTGGGGGCACGCCCTTCAAGTCCTTGTATGTCCATGCAAAGACATCCTTGTATTCAAGGAAAATTTTGAAGGCTGCGGCCTTCAGCACTGGATTCCAGTCATCTCCGACAAGGATGATCTTGGGGTCACTCATCTCCCCGAGATTTGTTTCCTTTAAATTGGCTTCCTGATATTTAATGGGCTCCCCCTTCGGGAATTGGTGTGCTGACGTCTCATTCACTGATGCCTCCCCTTCCTTGTACTCGCCATATTCTGGGGGAAATATATCTGGTTCTTCTTCGATGCTCAATACGTCGCACGAGGGTGTAAATAGTTCATAATCTCCCATTTGCCAATGGAAGAGGCCATTCAAAGAGTCCCTATCGTCCCCTGAGCATGCCTCCAGTTCTAACACCCCTTCGTCACTAGGTTCCATGCGGGGTCCATCTCCACCCTCCGCTAACTGGTCTCCCTCAGATTCCGAGTCGGAGGAGGAGGCTAACTCCTCACTCACCATCTACGTACAAAGATCGATCACGTACTTCCTCCCGACGTTTTCCAAAGAAAGGGTATTCCGCTTCTAGTTATGGTTCGCTTTTGCTGCAATGAGTCACCCACGCCCGAGAATGGCGTCATATCCTTTCTGCTTTAGGGGGATTACTACAAAATCCAGCACGAATGGCTGCGTGCCAACCATCACCTGTTGGCCCATGAGGGTACCAAGGGGTTTAATCCCGTGTTGGTCTGCCCCTAGCAAGTTGAACGTAGGGGGCCACAACGTTGGCTTTCCCAATTTTTTCCATGTCGCTTCTAGGAGTACATTTACTTCTGACCCTCCGTCCACAACAGTGTCTGTCAAGGTAGTCCCCAGTATACCCATTTCTACCACTGTTGGCCCATGAGGGTACCAAGGGGTTTAATCCCGTGTTGGTCTGCCCCTAGCAGGTTGAACGTAGGGGGCCACAACGTTGGCTTTCCCAATTTTTTCCATGTCGCTTCTGGGAGTACATTTACTTCTGACCCTCCATCCACAATAGTGTCTATCAAGGTAGTCCCCAGTATACCCATTTCTACCACCGCCGGGTGGCGTCCGCTGTTGACTACCAACAACATGGGGTCGACCGCGGGGCTCACGACCTCCCTAAACATGGGGTCAGTTGTGGGGTTCACGACCTCCCTCGTTTTTACTTGTGGGGGTACAGAGTTTAAGATAGTCGTTTTTAGCTGCGGCATGGTCTCCAGGACGTCTTGAATTCTCACGGGTACCTCTACCTGCAATATTTGCCGTAAGATTTCCTCTTCTCCCCTCATCCGTGGTGGACTTGCTGTCTGGCGGCTGTTCTATCCTTGTGCAGCCATTTCCTTTGTGATCTCGTCCCTGGCCTCCCGCACTCTCTCGGTCTCCGTGTGGGGATTTGGGTAGGCAGTCTTTTTAGCCTACGCCCTTGTGATTGCCAACACTTCTGCCTTCGTAGGTTCTATGTTTACAAGGTTTACACCAGGCTTCGGGCAATTTGCGTCCTCATGGTCGCCTGGCCTGCACCATCGACAAAGGTGCTGAGGGTTGGCTTCCTTCGTGCAATCGCGAGCGAAGTGTCCCCACTGATTGCAGGCCCTACACTGAATCATTGGCCAGCCCTTGGCGTCATATTGGATCCGGTTTCTGTTATTGTTATTGTTACTATTATTATTTCTTCCGCCGCCGCATCTATTATCCCGGTATCCTCCAGATGATGTCGTTGTGTTAGTTTGTTGGCCCGTACCCGTTGGTGCGGATGTTGTAGCCTGCTCCGTGAACAGCACCTGATTCATTTGCGTGCTTCGGGTTTTCATGTTGTATGGGCACTCCTTCGTGGAGTGTCCCATCACTTGGCAAATCTCGCAGAATGCCTTCTTCGGGCAAGTACCCTTTGTGTGCCCCTCCTCTTTGCACTCAGTGCACCATATGTCCCCTTCGGTCCGACTAGTGCTTCTCATTGTTTTGAATTCCCTTCTCATTCGCTCCATGTCTTTCTGGAGCGTTTGCACCCGTTTGGCAGCCTCGCTGTCGCTACCGCTTTCCTGTGACGAGTCATCCTCCTCAGACGAGCTATCCTCCTCCTCCTTTTTCTTCGATGCCTTGGTCTCGCTCTCGAGATCCATCGCTCTATTATATGCGACTTCGTACGATGTAGGTGGAACAATTTTCATCTTCTTTTGGAGGGAATGCTTTAGTCCCTCCACGAACCATCGCTTTTTCAACCCATCTGCTGGTTGACTCTCCATTTTTCCCAGTAGTTCCTTCAGCCGCCGACTATAAGCTTGCACTATCTCGTTCTTATTCTGCTTCGTTCCATAGATCTCGGCGACTATTTCGTTGTCATCTCTCAGGAGACGGAACTCTATCCCAAACTCCTTCTTCAGGTCCGGCCATGTGCTGACTTTAGCTGTGTCCATATCTGAGTACCAATCTATGGCCACTCCCGTCAAGGTTGTTGGGAATTGTGTTACCCATTCATCTTGATCGGTAACACCGTTTGCTGACCATATGGTTTCGCACATTCGACAATGGCGAACGGGATCCTCCTTCCCGTCGCCATTAAACTTCGGTAGTTTTTGTTTACCTGCCATTGACGGGGGTCGTCTCCCTTGTGGTGGCTGTTGTTGTGTCTGAGCCCCTGCGCCGCTTCCTCCAGCGCTCGTGGTGTGTCCTGCGTGGGTGACTGGTGGTACCGTGTTCTGCCTGCCGTGCGTCGCACCTACAGCCGTACGGTTGCCCTTCCCTTCGCTCTCACCCGCGCCCACTCCTAGTTCCCGTTGGTGCTCTTCACTCCGTGGTGTAAGGGATAGGTTTCTAAACTGATACCAAGTCTCCTCGACTAGATTTCGCCGTAACCTTGTTTCTTCCAGAAACTCTTCGTGGCTCCGCGTCCTACGATGTTCCGGCGACGCGTAGAAATTTTCGTCGGCTTCTGCACCCTCCGTGACACCTCCTTGGTTCCCCTCGGGCCACCCTTCGGCAGGTCGTCCTTCAACAACTTGCCTCAACCTCCGTCTATGTTCTAACTTGCTTTTTAATTTCTATCTTTATTCAATAGGTTGGGCATTAATTGTCGCACATTTCCATAACTCACAATACATAAATCAAAACACGTCTTTATATTCATTTCCTCCAATACAACTCGTGTCAAAGACACTTTTATTTGAATATAAAAAGTTCAAGGTTCAATTCCCTCCTGGCCTGGAGCCATCTCGTTCCGTTTCCCGTCGGCTATTCTCTTCATAGCATTGCAGGATTTGTTGTCGTCGCTCTTTCTGGGCAATCTCCTCCAGGCGGGCCTGTTGAGCTAGCGATGCTTGTGCAAGCAACCGAGGGAGGTGGTTCATCAACCGGTTTACTGTCGGGCTAACCTCCAGCGCTGTCCACACGGCACTTGGTGGGATTTCCGCCTCCGCCGCCTCTCGTCGGACGTAGGTCTGGATGGCTACCTGGAGCAAAATTGAAAATTCTCGCGTTGCCGTGTCTTCTCTTGTGTAAAGTTATGTCCGCGCATCGTCAACCTCTGGGTTTATTTCACCAATGGGTAGGCCCATTGTGTCCGTGCGCCATCCGCGTCTTCCGTTCCCGAGTAAGTCTAGGCAACGGTGCCAAATGTTTGCCCTCTTGGGTGAATAACTTAAAACATAAAGCACGTAATGCAGAATAATAATGCCATACATATCAGACAAGTATAAGAGATATTTTTCCATTCATAATTGTGTGTTGCAAGTTACATTCTGAAGTATATAAAGATACCGAGGGGGTGCGAGTGCCAACCGTCGCACCGCAACTACCACCGCTCGGCTGCCAACTAACAAACCCAATTACAACTTAATTAACTAGTCGTATTCCCGTATACAATAATGCGGCTAACACAGGCAATTAAAAGCAATATTTCATTATAAATATGGCAACCTTGCAACAACAAGCATTAAATTTAATCTTCTCCTGTAATGGTCCTTTTTGGGAATAACTCCAGAAATCAAAAGATTATAATAACTAAAAAAATCAGGATTTAATCTGGAAAATATCAGATTTTCAGAAGAAAAAAAAAAGTGACAATCTGGTGTTTTTAAAATTTAAAGGTCTTTTCACAGTATAAAGATATAAAGAGAGCAAATAAAAATGAGAGCTTAAACGAGGAAGTTTGAAATATAGGTTTTTTCCATTTAGATTGTATCCCTGATTGTGTTGCATTGCACAAGGCATTCTACATAGTGCATAAATGATGACTAAATACTAATAATAATTCAATTACAATCTACTTTGTACAAAAAAAAACTACCAAGTAAAAAGTTTCAGAAAAAAGAGAGCTACAATGGAGGGCTGCAGGACCTGATGATGAAACTCCAAGGACAAATTCTCTTCTTATTCATTCAACCCCATCACCATCAATGTTGGCTTCCTCAAGGATTTTTATAATAATAATTATATCAACACATTATTACCCTGTAATTTATATTGCAATTATAAAAGAAGGGGACCTACTTAAAATACAACCACCTTTAAAAAGAAATCTAATTTAAGCAAAGATAAATATAAAAATATTTTTATTTAAAACTATAATAGTATATACATACTAAACGGTGATTATTATTAGTATAACTATAGATTGTTTACTCAGTAATTATACTTGAATGATTAACAGGGAGCAAACGGAGTAACAGATTAATAAAATATAACATTAATTCACAACAATGTCTCAAAAAGATATATCATTCTTATTCATTCATCAGATACGCAATAGTTATAGGAACTCATACATCCGATCCTCAACTATGGGTACAAAAAGAATATATAGCAAAGCCAAACATTGGTTGAGAATGCAACCATCGGTAACTACCAACTGACAACTACCAGGAACTAATTCCTTAATTACAAAATCTCATTTTATTCATTGACAAACTATATCAGCCTCCGAAAAAAAGAAAGCAATCTTCCAGACAACAAACTAACAAAATTGGTAGCTGGACAACACAGAACCAAAAGCTACTTCGAAATGGGATGCAAGACATCCCTGGATGTACAAAAAATGTGTTAGTGGACATTGGGGATCTAAGTTGCCGCAGCCTATTTACTTCCTCTATGTGCAGCTTAAAATGATGAGTTACTACCAATTCTTGCTGCCTTCAACATTTGTGAAGCTTCGATTAGCTAGTATTTGGTTTGCTCTCTCTCGTTCTCCTCCTCAGCCAGCCTGGCCTCTATTATTGTCACTCTAGTCCATTCTGCTTCGATGAGTTGTGCTTGTTAGGCAGGTTGTTCCTGAAACTTTTGTCTATTCAGAGCTATTAGATTTCCACAATCCATTCAATAAATGTATACAGTTTCTGGATTTGACTGTGTAAATTTTTTAACCATCAACGTTTGGAATCACACTATGTGATTATTGTTTATATATATATATATATATATATATATATATATATATATACAAACAATAATCATTTTATATATTGTTGTTGTTGTTGTTGTCCTTGTTCATTAATATATATTCATTATTCTTTTTCTTTTTCTTCCTTATTAATTTTTAGTGCTTTTAGTTTTGTCTTTCTTCTCATGTTGGTTTTGTTTTAATATTTTCCTATTTCTTGTTTGTTATACTTGGTGGGTTTTCTTGTAGTGAGTAGGGTTTTATTTAGGTTTGTATTTTTATATTTGAGGGGTTCTATTTTTTTGGTTATTTTGTTGGCCTTTTGTTTCACTTGGCCCTCATGCACCCCTTCTTTTTATTGAAGCTTTGGTCTGCAACTATCTATCTTACAACTCCTTGAGCTCTCTTGCATCCTGATGATGAATCACGGAGTGTGATTTGAAACGTTGATGGTTAAAAAAATTTACACAATCAAATCCATAAACTGTATACATTTACTTCTGTGTATTACCAATAGATAACATGATATTACCAAGTTTGATTTTTACAACCTTAGCAAAATAAGGATTTTTGATATTATCCAGTCCTTTGAAGCTTTCCACAATCAGCTTAAGTATAATTTTCATTGTGCCATCATTGTAAGGTATAGTAGAAGCTGAAATTCTCATGATTTGACTAACACATAAATTAACTGCAAATCTTACTTCTTTATCAGGATATCTCAACAACTTTTTATTACCCAAGGACTGCACTGATGGAGTTACAGCTATTTGCATTACCTCAGAAGATGCCTAATCGGCCATGTATAAATAATTTTTCACTTCCTCCAAGGTGTTGAGAAAAACCCTTTTGGATATAAATATGTTTTACAGGTTCCCACCTGCATTGAAAAGCTTTTTCCACAAATGTTCCTCACTCAATGATGCCATGAATCACTATCTTGGAAGTCAAAACTACCAAAGTCCAATATGCAACTATTGCAATACAACTTGCAACTGCATAGCCTGGCAGGTCTTTGGCTCTAATACCACTGTAAGAACCCCTCTAAAAGTTCACAAAATTATGCACTCTTCTTCATACACATTATGTTAAACAGTTGGCATGCCAGGTAAGTTTGCTTGTAGGTGTTTGTGTTTCAGAATTTAATTAAGTTTTGCACATAAAAAGGCATTATAAATTCTTCTAAAACGGATAAATAATGATCTCAAAACTGAAACAATCTTATATTCAGAAAGAGCAGATTACAAAGTGTACTGGAAGGACAATGATATCATTTTGTTTCAGTCAAATACACTCAAAAATAAACACAAATATCTGACCTTGATTGATGATTGATGGCAACGATAAATGACAACTTAACTCGCCCAGATCTGCCCTCATTTAACAGCCCAGACCTAGAATATGCACAACAGCCCATACATTATTTGCCCAGATTCGTTTACAATCTGCACTACCTTAAAACAAAGTCTGCAATTAACCCAATGAAGGTTTGATGACACCTAGCAACCCTGAACAATGGTCATCCTTGAATCAAATATAACTCTGCCAATACCAACTCCTGTAGCCCAGTCTAAATTAACACATAAAGGCCACGACATGGTCTTCTTTGTGCCAAGCAACAAAGGACAACTCACAACAGCAAAAAAAGGTGCCACTCTAACTCGCCTAGGGTAGAAATAATTTGCCCAGCATTTAATGAAGGTAATGTCCAGATCTGCTTTCCCATTCTCATGCTTAGACAAAAGCATCTTTGGGTCTGCATTAATCACATGATCTGCCCTTGCTTAGAAGCAAGCAAATTTATTCTTTAAACACAAATAATGGCATCCAATAAACCCTGAAATTTGTCTTTGAAAAGACCCCACAAATTTCTGTAAAAAACCTCTCAATCTGATCTTTGAACTGCAACTATAAATCCCGAGATGAATCCACCAAGGGTTGAGCTGGGTTATCGTCCAACCAACCAAAATACCCAAAGGGTTTTCATCCTAGGGCTCATTGAACCTGCAAAACAAGCTCTCCAAAAGACTCTGACTGAAATATCAAAACCAACATATCCAAATGACTTGCTCTCATCTCTTTATAAAGGTTCAGCTGGATCTCCTAGAAAGATATGATTTAACCTCCTTAAAGCTTCTAGAAGAAACTTCATTTAATAAAGTGACTTTATAATATTTAATTTATTTTTCACTTAAGTCACTTTAAAAAAATTTAATACACTTTATGATAGTTAATTTATTTTTCACTTTGTCTTCGGACATGTAGTGTCGCGGTTTAAACACTTCGTTGGTGAAGCGGCCACCAAGGTTCAAATCCTTGTTGGGTCATCGTGCTCGCAAGGCCTTGTGCCTTCGCTGGGCCATTGTGCTTGCAGATTTGAACAAGTGAAGTGTGGGGATGAGGTCCCCCGTTTGTGGCCTCACCGGTTCATAGCTCCGGGTCAAAAACATTCACGTGGAGCCGGAGGGCGTGTCGTGCCAGCGTCACTGGTCATGTTAAAAAGTTTACCAGGCATAGTTTAAAAAAAAAAAAAAAATTATTTTTCACTTAATTCACTTTAATTAAATTAATTTAAATAAAGTTATCCTTAGAATTTAAATTTATTGGGACAACTTTAAAATAATTAACCTAATTAATGTATTCCCTTATGATTACAAGTTGGCTTTGGGAAACTCCTATGGAGCCAAATGTGGTTGTGGTGCATGAGAGGGATCACCTACCTCTTGAGCATGCTCAACACTAGGCGTAGTTCCCTGTGGAGGACGAGACTGGTTGTTGCCAATAATCATCACCTATTGTTTTGTCTCCTATGGCTCAAATCCTTCAACCATGATTCCTGGAGAACTTGATGATGGGAATGCTGGAACCTCAGTCAGAAGCCGGAGTAGCTTTAGCCAGCGATCAATCTGTTGAATATTTTGTCATTGATGTCAAAGCTAGTCAGCGATTTTCTTATTTAATGGCAATTATATTTTATCCATGCTATTGTTTGGTGAAATAAATATCATCTGCTGGACATGGTAATTTAGTGAGGTGATATGGTCTTATTCTTGGTGTATGATGGCTGCAAGTGTCTGTATACTCTGACAGTTTCTGACTTTGATTATTGGCTGCGCATTAATTTATTTATCCTTCCTGAGTGGCAGCAGATTCTTCATTTGATTGTGAGTGGGGCGGCTTATTCTTGACGACAAATGTGTAACATCATCATTAAAAAGGGAATCATTTTGAATTCCTAAGTAATTGATAAACACCTCAGCCATTCCTTCCTTGTTTAGAGTTGATGGAGACAAGCATGTATGCTGCATGTTAAGCTTTTCAGGATTTTTTTTCTGCTGTTAATTGCTGTCTTCATTTTTCATGGGGGATATATTTTGGTTGTCTTTTCAACTTGCTGCCGATAAGAAGTCAAGAACTATTTCAGCAGGATGTGTGTAATTTTTGGCATGGTGATTGAAGTGCTCCGTGTATAATGAAAAGTGTTAATAAGTTTAAGTGCATTCGAGTTTGTGTTAAAACTGAAGTTGGTACTTCAGCTGAACGAAGTTGGTGATTCGAGGAGAGTTGGTGCTCTCTGTGAGTTGGTGCTCACTTATGTAATCTGGGTTTGTGCCCATTTTGTGAATGAAAGCTATCGATCTGCCGTGGTTTTTTACCTAAAAGGGTTTTCCACGCGAAATTTGGTGTTCTCCTTGTCGATATTTTCTCTCTCTATTCTATCTCTTTGTTTATGTGGTTTCATGTGTTTAAAAGTTCAAAATATTGATTCACCTCCCCTCTCAATATTTTCTGAGCTTTTCACAATCTGCTTGGCTTCCTAGACCAAACTAGTGTCTACAAGCAAAGAGTCTTCAACTGGAAAGGTAGGTTCTACTAGCACGGTTGCTTTGGCTAATAAAGTGACATGGGCTAACAGGGTGGTCTCGATTGGCAGAGTGGCCTCAGGTGGCAAAGTGGCATCAGCTGACAAAGTTGGCAATGTGGCAACATCTAGCACTATTGGCAATGTGGCTCTGTTTAGCAATCTTGGCAATGTTGTTGGCATGGCCAAAGCAATAACACCAACCTAGATCGCCTCTGCTATCTCAATCTTTTGTGGGACTAAGGATTGTGCATCGACAACAAGAGACACATCATCACCCATAGGTATGGTGGCAAATGTGGATGAGGATAACTCAATAGACTCATAATTATCTTTAGCACTATCTTCTCCTTTCCCCAACACATCCCTATGTTTTATTTTCTTCCTGGCCAAATACACTTCTTCCCCAATTGACACTTGAATGTCCAAGGTAGTCCAATGAAATGTGATTGGCCATGAGGGATCAAACTGTGATACGGATTAGAACTTGCCCCATTTTCGCAAGAAGCTAACTATAAAGAGCATCCCAAAATAGGTTGATGGAATACTTAGTCATGTAGTAGGCCTCATGTTTCTTGGAGAGGAATTCACTGATTCTATTGAAGAAAAATCTCAACCAATTGTACACCTTCCTATGCCCAAACCAATCATGTAGTCACTCATCCATACTGCCACATCAAATGCTCGACTGGCACTTATTAATTGACATTTTGCCAAGTCCACTATACACTTCCATTCAATAGTAGCCAAGAAATAGTTGCGCGGTTCCCTATTTCCAACAGTACATATAATGTCCTCTTCCTGTGTTAAGTCTACACAGCATAGTCGACAAAGGGAGGTCTCTTTGTATCCTGGGGTAATCTTCAATACTAGTTTGCACACTACTACCTCTTGATGTCTTTTTTAGGACACCTCGAACACAAAATAAAATACTAAGTATTATATCCCCTCTTGAACAAAGAAACCTCATATGCTAAATAATATGATCAAATAAGGTAACTCCAAGGTTTCCAATGCGAACAATTGACTATATATCTGGATAGACTCAATGTATATGATGTGATATGCCCGTAATAACAAAGGGACTTAAGTTTTGCTAGAACGTGGAAACTAAACTAACTGGCTTAAAAATAAAAGACAAAAAGAATACGTCTATATAGTTCCTAGACTCGTCGGGTGACCTACCTTAGACGCCTTCGTAGGAAGGATGCAGGCTCCTTTCAGCCATAGACTTGTAGTTATTGTTTTGATATTTGTGTGGAATGTTTGATGTCATGGATTTTATATTCCATGAGTTTTGTATACATTTGACAAAATTTATATATCTAAGTTTGCTATTTCCTTCAGCTACAATTTTCATTTATACTTATGTGATCGATGTATACTTGTGTATATGAACAAATTAGCTTCTATTTGATGATGTTATTTTTCCTTTAAGGTTTATTATATTAAGGGTGCATGAAACAAGTTTTAAATCCTTAAAAATCTTCAAATTTCTAGGGATTTTCACTTTTCCGAGTCCTACCAAGTCTTTGCCGAGTTTTTTGGCCAAGCCGAGTCACCATATATAGAATACATCCATATATGTATGTATATATATAAATAAATGTGAATATATATTACGAGCAAATATATATACATATATATAAACGTAAGGGAAAAAGTAATAAGATATATATAGAGAGAGAGAATCATTTATTTAAAAAGGAATCAAGCTTTATTAATTCGGTTTAAAGGCATTTTAAAGTCCTGATAACATACCATGTAGTGGTAAAATATAAAAATAGGCATGTATGAATATCACGTAGTAGTAGTTGAGAGAGGTGCCACCATAAAAGGTGACGCACCCTTCTCCCAAGGGAGTATGAATAATAAAAACATTTTAAACCACCCAATTTCTTAGCATCATGTGGATTATGATAGAGGGCTCCAACAACAAAAAATGGTAATTGAAACAATTTTGATAATGGGGAAAACGTGGTGATTGATTTGCAGTTTATATGTCACTCATGAACAGATTATAGGGGTACAATTTCATAACCAATTTCATTGATTTCTTCCTTGTGCATTGGAGAGAATTGAGGGAGGGTCTATGATATTGAAAAGCATTATTTTGTTTTATAAACAAACATTGATAAATTATTTTTGCACACATTTTGTTTTGGGTGAGTAAGAGGTTGATGCCATCAAACGTGGGGAAGTGGTTAATCATATAACAAACTTATTTCATCTTCCTCACTTATAAATTCTTGGGTTTTAGTGGAGTTAGACACTTTTTTGGAGTTTTTGGGGAAGAAGAATTAGTTTTGTTTTGGAAGGGTAGATATATTTGTTTTATGCTCTCATATGTGGGAAGGGATATAGAAGAAGAGGGAGTCTGTTCTAGAGAGTTTATTTTCCTGAGACTTTTATTGTGACTTGACTAGAGAATCAAATTGTCTAAACAGTAGGATGTTTGTAGTTTCCAAGCCGAGTCAAAGATTTGTGAACACTCAACTGTTTTGTTTTAAAAAAAATTGGCCAAAGTGTCACATAAGTCACTACATGCACCAAGTCAATTCACATGTTTTTCCAATTTGTAATTCCTCCCATATGATCATACTCAATTAAAAATTTGACTATAGTAGTATGGTTGGAAGGGTTATGTGGAACACAGCACCAGGACTCAGATGGAACAATATAGGTTCCTATTGTCTATACTCTTTGTGAAGGGTAGGGCCGCTTCCAATAGGAAGGTGTGCAGGGGACCGTCAGTTTGTGCTTGAAGGTAAAGCATTCGGATGATGCTCTCCCTCTTGCAGTTGACTAGCCAAGGCTTGCAAGACAATTACAAAATCCGAAAGTGGGTAACACTGGTATTTCTTATTTATGTTTTGTAATCTTTTAAGTTCAATGAAGAAAGAAAAGATTTTATTTCCTTATTGATGTTTCATATGGTTATATGTATATGATCATGTTATAGAAATGTTTATTTAAAAAGTTGAAATTTTTCCATAAAATTATTTACTTTTTGGGTTTTTACCATATTAAGAGTAATTTACTTATACTTTCTTAAGTGAATAGGATTTAGCTTGTTACAACTAAAATTCAAATTGAATATAGTCAGGAAAAATTTCCCTTCCAAGCACATTGCTCTTATTTTATATGCTTTCATTCATTTCTTATATGTTCCTAGTGCCTGCTTGATGAGGTCGTGTACCAGATTTGACATGTTATTTAAACTGTCAGATATGTATAATGTGTTCTAATTGTTCTAAAGTTGATCACCATCCTTATGAGAAAGGTGTCTCAATCTTGTATTCTATTATTCCAGTTTATTAATTAACTAAAAACTAGGAAAATGTTTTTTTTGGTACCCTAAATTGATGGTTGTAACTCCTTGCCCAACTATTAAAAATCATAGTCGTTCAATGTATTGGAAATAACTCCAAAAGACATAAGTAGAGCTGCTGAAAATATTTAGTCAAAGATGGCACACCTCTTGGACCATCTAAGGGCTAGAAATACCCAAAGGCCTCCGAAAATGCAGATTCTTAAGCTCTAGAAAGTACTGAAAATTTTATTTTTTATATTTCAACCATGCAAATGTCATCCAAATGATCTTGGATTTTTGTTGGATCTTATCACACTTTTGAATGGATTTGAATATACCAAAGTGGAGTGCCCATATTGAGGAGTCAATTATGACAAGTTATCACAGTTGTAAGAGAATCTTCTATTTTAAGCAAATAAGACCAAGATCAACTTGGGTGTTACATTTTGTGCAAATTATGGTGCCATTTTTGGGTAGTTTTGAATAATGGATTTAGTAAACCACTTGTGGTTTGTAGTTTCATATTTTCCATTTATTGGTGCTTAAAGATGGAGTAATGTATAAATTGTATGATTGACTTGCAAGTACAGTTAAGCTGTCAAAATTACTTCATAATCTGAATGCTGTTGTTAATATTCTTGCAAAGGCATAAGCCCAAGATTTGTATTGTAGCCACTTAGTTGTTGAATAATACAATTGCTTTTTCTTCATCTTCTCATGGTATAATTTTCTTTGTACATTCTTCGTTATAACTATAAGATATTTTGCTTCTAGCACATACCTCCCCTTAAAGGTGAATGTAGGAAGCATTTCTGCATCATAGCTTCCCTTCAATCATTTGGGTTTATCAAAACTATGAACAACGTATTTATCAATTCTCATTTGTTGATGGTCATGTTACTTTATTCTTAACCTTGCGCTAGGCAAATAACACCTTCTTTATTTTAACTATATGAAATGGATTGATCTAAGATAGCATTCATCCCCTTCTTTATGTATATTTGTGCTCATTTTTCCATCATTGTGCCTTTACCTTAAATGCATATGGATGACTTGATTGATACTAAGTTGCACAAAACTTCTGCCTTGATCATTTAAGTTGACAATCAGTGATGAAAATGATGAGTTGCTCAGACACTTTGCAACTTTTTAGATTAAATTCGAGGGATCTATTCGGAACCCTATCCAATCGAATAAGTCAAAATATTTAAAAGGACTCACACTAAGACTTACAGGTACAACTTGACAAAACAGAATTACATATCACAAGTCAACCATGCCATTGACTTTAACAAAATTATGTTATTATGTTAAATAGACCTAAGACTTGACACTTTAGTATTTGCAACTAGGGATTGCCAAAAAAAGAACAAATAAGTGAAGAAAGTGCACTTTTCTCTTCTAAACATGTCAAAGATATAAACAGAAGTGATAAAATTATACATTATCGTATTGTGCCTAACCATATATTGTAGAAGAGATCATACTTTTGATATCCAAATGGTAAATAGGCTCAGTACCTTAAAGGATGAATATATGAAGTGGTGGACCAAAATAAGATTATCCACATCAAATTCTGAACTTTGCAAGATTTCATTCGCAATGCAACTTTCTTGCAGAACATAGTTACAAACACGTCCTCTACACAACAAAATCCCAAATATTAGATGCAAACAAGCCAGATAAGGGAACCATATTTGATGAATAAACTGTGCATTAAAATACACAATCATACAATAAAACAGGTAGAAGATAAGCCTTTGATTAAAAGCAGCATGCACGCATACAAGAACTATATCCTACTGAGATACAGTTGCAAATAACCAGAAAATAACACACATGCTATGAGTAAAAAAATTAAAAATTCAGGGCTAAACATCAATTCTGTATTCAATGATTCATATAAATCTAGGACAAGTGTATCATCAGATGCCTCTGAACTGACCAAAAACAGAGGACATGAGCTATTCCATAAAAGATCAGGTAAATCTGCCCTTCGCTATACCAGCCAGAAGAAACTGAAAACTTACTAACCCAACATAAAATCTCAAAGATAATTTCCTAAAAGCAATACTTAAAGATAAGATACATATTCACCACAGACAAAGCATCATCTACTAATGATCATTTTTGCAAAAGTCTGTTTTTGAAAGCAGTAACCAAATCTAAAGGAGGGATGAAAAATTAAGAGATTGGTAGCAGCAAGTTGATGAAGCAAGAAGTGGATGTCAAGAACTTTTATCATCACCAGACTCCTGCAGAGTTGATTAGCTTCAAAACTCTCAAGACCCTACTTCAAAGTTTGCACCTACCTTCTCCTTATCACTTGACATATCATATTTAGGCCAGTTGGGCAGCGGAGACCTGGTTTGAGGATGACGAATGGAGTAACCAGATCAGCAGCAGGGTTCCCATCAGCTCTACCTCCCCCTTAGAAAGCTTCGCATTTGAGAGGGAGTTGGCCATATTCCCTGTGGATCCTATCCTTGTCCATGAACCAATGAGATGAATCAACACAGAGAAGTTTTTTTATTGCATCCATTATCCATTTGTTGAAAAACATTGGCCAAATACACAATACATTAGTCCATGTTTGCAACGGTCCTATCAAGGAGAGGGGTTCTGAATCCCATGTGCACAAATATTATCATTCTAAATGTTTAAACTCCCATCAATTCTGTTTAAACTTTAGAGCTTTGACCATAGAAATATAGTTAAAAATTAGCATAGATATTTTGTAGTTAGTCCACCAGCACAAATCTTTTCTTGGAAGAAAACAACTCACTTGTTTGTGTGTTCTGTCCACTATGTAGTTTCCTTTTGTAATAGTCAAAATTGTTCTTTAGGAATCAATTGCATTAGAGCTTTTGCTATGGTAAATTATTGTATAAATAAACAGAACATGGACAAAACTATAAAGCATCCAAACAAAAGTCACAACATGTGGATTACCCTAAAGAAACATAACATAGGAATAAATAAGAGTAAAGCTTTGCCTTCAATTGCCACAATCTACTTTGCACAATTAAAAATTTATTGCCTTGTTGAGGCCTCCATGTAGTGTTCCACCTTGGTGTGGGGCACTATGAACTGCCACTGAGTTCTGATCTAGACTGACGTTCTAATTTTGTGTGATTGTACGATGTTTTTGAGAATTTTTTCAATATAATCCGAATAAAAAACAATAATATCAAGTACTACTATTTTGCAATCAAGAGATATGACTAATTCATTACTATCATAGATCTGATTACAAAATTTCAGGTCTGATATAGAAATCAGACTGTAACAACTGATGATTTAACCTTAACAACTTAGAGTTCGAACATACAACTGGAAGGAGACATACCTGTTTGATAGCTCTCAAGTTAGGGTATGAAACATGGTCCTTTACATGGCAAATAAGAGCTATTACAAAGACTCTAATGGCTGCTGTCTTGTAACTGAATTTCTGCTCTGAGAAATGATGAGAAAGTTGATGTTAAAAAAAAAGTAACCTCCTTCAACTAGTTGTTTCCAAATTTAGTGGTAGGTCCTGATTGATGTCTCCTTAACAATTTCCTGATTTAAGTTCACAAGAAGCCAACTTGTTGGTCTGAGATACAAGGAAGCAGCCACATAGGATACTAAGAAAATACCAAGTTGGCAGCCACTTAGGTCACACAGACAATTATTTTCAGCTCTTTGAAAACTGCCCTTTTCAACTCAAAAAACCTCCTAAGAGGGCAGTCTGATCTTGGTGCTCAAGAAGTGCAAAAGAGTTGTCTAAACCTAGACTACTTAGCCTAGAAATCACCACTTTTCAATGGAGCTGGGACAGCCTGGCTGAGTCTGATTTTTTATTGTAATAACCCCTTAAACCCTTGAAAGCTGTAGTAAACATGCTCCAAACTGTTGTGCAAGAAGTAACTGATGCAGCCCAACAACAAACAGCCGTAGGATAGCAGATTTCAACTCCAAGATGGTCTGGAAAGGGTGCACCTAGGCAGGGAGGCTGCTTACTCAGAAAAAACAGCAATAAATCTTCAAAAACTAATTTCTTTCTTGGCCCAATGAGACCCCTAAAGTAGGATCTCCCTACACACCCTGTGATGCCACAACTGCAGGTGTGATAACATGTGAAGGTTTTCATCTCCATAAGCTGCTCCAAACCCTAAGGTTCAGCTAAGCTCCTCTCAAGAGGCCAAAGTGAAAAATAACCATCATAACATAACCCTTACAATGGCTCAAGTTGCCTTTATAGCCTCTTCTATCCTTACGCCCTAATCAAGGTTCCTTTTTCAAGTGCCCACTTAATGATTTAAATTGCAGTTTAATTTAATTTCAAATGTCTCGTTAATATCTTTTTCTTTCTCCTCAAAGGGCACCCACTTAAGTCACTTTTCTTTTTATTATTTCCAACTCCACTTGGAGTGGTGTCCAAGGAAAGTGACTTTATTACAAAGTCATTTTCATAACTTTATAAATCTAGCTTTTAAAGCCACCTTTTAATATCATTAGCAATATTACAAATAACCTCAAAATGCAGTGAACTCCACTTTCTCTCTCCTAAGGCCTCCATACTCTCTCTCTAAGATATTAGGTGACTTGTATCTTAAAGTTCCCTTTTGATGTCCGTTATTTAAGTTAAATATTAATTAACTTAACAACCTTTTTGCAATATCATAATATAATGCTCTGATACATCCTGATCCACTCAATTACGTTTATCTAAACCCAGAGAGAATCAACCCAACAAGGGTCCTTTGTCCATCCTAAAGTCTACGAGGACCTGATAATAGACTAACCCTGAGTGGTTGACACTGGCTAAGAAGGGGACATTACACTCCAAGGGCAAGTACAACAAGCTATTGTATTCTCGACTTTGCTATGCTAATGAACCTGTTCCAATACATTCTCAATGTCCACTTAGAGCTTCAACTCCCTAGAACACTTAAACCATCAGATAACAATAAAATGAATTTCTCTTCTAAACTCTTCTAAACTTATCAAGGATGAATCAAACAGTTAGTTCAAATCACTAAAGAACATGGCAAGACAGAATACTCGATGTTTATCATCTTTATTTGACTAAAATGAACAAAACCGCCACATACATCAAATCATCACTGTAACATAAAGGAAACTACTAAGGCAATGGCATAATGAACATGAAACACGTGAAACCAGTGTTTCTCCGAGTATCTAGGATAGGGGGAAGGGGGGATGGGTTACTAGGAGCAGCGAGGGTATCTATTTTATGAGAATCACAGAACCCATCGTGTACATGGTTTTCCCCATTTTTGAGGCCAACCTTGTTTTTGCTTTATATGAGTTGGTCTGTAGCAAAAAAATGCAAGAAACAAGGTATTACCAAGTATTTGTATCTTATTCCTATTATATTCTTCTCTTGTGCAAGTTATTTTATTGCAAGTGGTATCAAAGCATGATCTTGGCATCCAAAAGCCAAGAAACAAGACATTAGTTTTGGATTTAGGAGGTTGACTTTTAAAATGCAAAGCTTCGTCAATTTGGAAAATTTTGTCCTGAAATCTAGAGGATTGCTCAAATATATTTTGAAGCCACCACAATACAACTTTCGGGTCATTTAAAACAATTTTGGACGATTTACTATGAAATTAGGGTTTTTACCAAATTTACTCCCAAGGCTGCAAAAACAATAAATTTCATGGAAAATTTTTCAACAAACTGTGATCTAGGCCAAAATAAGTTTAAAAAAAAAATGGCTTTATTTCTATCTACTTAAAGTAATTATGAAAATTATTTTGGCAACATCATGTCAAGGGCTTCAACCAAAGGTAAACGAAGAATTTCAATCACTACTTGAAAGACGCTACACAAACATAATCAAAAATTAGAGAAGGTAGATCCCATCGCAATCAAACATAGAAAGGAAGTAACCACCATGGTTAAGAAGGAAACGTTGTTGGAAGTGGTAAGCAAGTGTAAGAGATTAGTAAGAAAGATGATATCAATACAAAGTTTAAACAATTAGCTGTGATGTCCCCTTCTCACTAGTGCTCAGATTTAATAGAGATTGGCCTATCATTGGACCCTCGTAGACCAAGGTGTTGAGGAGAGGGTCGCTTGGGCAGTTGCTTGTGGCTTCACAACTGATTTTTATATGGCTTTGGGTGAAATAATGTACTTTCACGTATGATGTTTATTTGCACTTTATATTATAATGATATTTTAATATTATTTAAAAGTGCAATTAAATATTAATTTAAAAAGGGGGAATCTTCTAGAAAGTACACTTAAATATTATTTTATTTCTTCTAGAAGGAGGCCGACCTCTTGGAGAAAAAGAAACAATTGAGGGGGAAGCCTCGTTGTTGAGCATCGTATATTTTGACATCTACTTTGCTTCATAGCTTGTGGAGACAAGGGTTTCTGCAGTTCATATTCAGTCTTAAAGAACAATAACTCTCTTTGATTGGAATAACTGAGGTGGTGAAAGATCCTCCGAAGGGTTGCTTTGTGAGTGAGGGATACTTCAGTCCTTCATATTGGAGCTAATTGTGTTTTTCACATCAGCGTTTCATGGAGATTGATATGCAGAGATGCTTCAACTTTATGGTCTTTTGATGCCCATTTTATATCTGCACTTTGAGGAGAAGATAGGCGATCTCTTTACGAGCTATTGGAGGTGATTTTGAGAAGATTTGGAAAAGATTTCAGTCATATACCAGGTCTGCCATGGAGGTCAACCAGACCTACTGAACCTCATATTTTTGTTCATTCCTTGTGATTGAAGAGGCAGAATTTTGTGGGTAACTACTCAATCCATTCGTCTTGCCGTGGTGATCATTTCCATCATTCATTGGAGGCTGGAAACTGCTGTATTTATTTTATATTGCATCGGCAAACCAACGGCAGGGAGTGGCCTCTAGCAGGGAGGGCGATTTGGCATCTAGAAGGCTCAAAAAATCCCAATAAAATCAGACTTGATCGTTGGGCATCCCTCTTCCAAACGGCATCTCCAAATCAGGTTTTTGTGCATTATTTGTCTATGAAATAATTAATTTTCTGAGTACTGATGTTCAGAAAATTACAGGGCAGCCATTAGAGCACAGTCATATCTTTATTCTTGCATCAATAAATATCATTGTGTATCTTGAAAAGTCTGAAATAGAAATCACAAAATTATAGAACCTATAGTGTTACTTCAGACTTCTTTTTTCTGAAGCATGTATGACAACTGTTTGACATAATGTTTACTTCAGAAAATTGATTCATATTTGAGATGTTTCCTTCATGTTAGATTGTTACATGTTTACTCTACCAATTGCAATCCATATTTGATGGTTTTCAGCATGCATGTTAATTGTTTTACAATATCTTTCGAATGCAAAAATCCTCATTTCTTCCATATATAACCAAGGGATATCACATTAGGTTAATTCCAAACTAATATAGACTCAATACAAGAGTCGTAATCCAAATTTGTCATTGATAAATAATGATATTGGCAACTCTAGGCACTTCGTGCAATGAATGGAGAAATATAAGTTTGATGTCAAGGATCCAACCAACTGGCTCTATCAAATACAGCAATTCTTTGATCTTCATCATGTTCTATGTCAACAAAAGGTTACAATAGCATCGTTATATCTAGAACTAAATCAGTTCACTAGACATCATTTGCACTTTGATGAGAAGAAATGAATGGATGTAGTGTCACAAGGTATATTTCCAAGAGGTTCTCACAACAAATTATGGTAATAGTCTTATGGATAGCTACTTTAGCCAAATCACCAAATTAAAGCAAATCAATAGAATCAAGGCTAAGTTGTCAATCTTGGTATAAGCACAAGAACTTGGTAATTGTGTACGGGCTTCTTTTTTTTCTTGCCCTTGGGTATGTGGGTTTAACTTCAGATACATTCATACATGTTCTACATTTGATAGTATGATACTTTATCACTGATCAATCCCAAATGCCAAAATAGTAGTGATAAAGATAAATATTAAATGCCAATTGATAGTTTAATATTTAATAGTGATAATTTTAATTGTCTACGTTCTTGATTCCAGTCTCCACTCCTAGACCCCATCATTGTCATCAAATTTCTTATACGACAAGAGATCCCACTAACTAGTGGGGGTTTGGGAGTGGAGGCTTTCATGGATTTGAGGAGCAAAAATGATAAGCTGTACAAGGTGTTAGATGTTAGAAAAACCCAACTGTAGGGGTGTGGGGAAATGAACTTTTGTTTCCCCACTAGCCGAATGTGGGGGTTGGGAGGCTATGCCCTCGAAAACAACCATTTTTAGAGAGCATGAGAAACGAGAGAGTGAAGAGAGCAAAATGATCTTTGTATGGGGTGAAATGATGCTTTTGAAGACATTTTATGGTTTTTGGATGCAAAAAAATGTCTAAATATCTTTGTTTTTGTTATTTTTTGGTGCTTAGAGCCTTTGGGTACTCCGGGGTACACCCGAGTATGTACCTAGGTATACCCCCAAGTGAACCCGTACCCGATACGGTACAGCACGCATTAAGGGCATAACAGGAAACATAGAATAAAGCACTACACTCACCAATTTTAGACCTTGTCTTTAAAAGTGGAGCATGTTACAAAAGAAGGTTTGAATGAACTATATGTAGGATATATAAAACACCATATCAAATATAAGGTATGTATTTACAATCCAACTTTTGTCTCCCAATCAATGATTATGGCAAGAGAACTTGAGGAAAAATAATGTCCAATGGAAGGCAAGGGTTTATAAAAAAAAGAGAGAGGAGCTTCCCAACCCAATCATTCCCTCAACCTAGTTGACTAACTCCTCAATGAATCTTTAAAAAAAAAGGGTCAATGGATTATGTTTCAATCATGATAGCAAATATAGTTGAGAACACAAGTGTACTAAAAAGAATTTATACATTTACAGTGATAGTTAAGAAGATGAAAAAGCAATATCAAAAAATTGTTGATGATCCAAATAAGGAATTAGAAGATACTCAAACAATTGTTTCCTATCAAGCACTTTCTAGAATTAGCACTCCTCAAACTCTCAAGGTAGTGGATTTCTTAAAGAAAAGAGTGAGTAATGTGTCGATAGATGTGGAAAGCACTCAAAATTTAATCAACAAATAGTAAACTTCTTGTCTAAACGGTTTATCTATCGGGGCCCCAAATTTTGGTCCCTGATTGTAGATGGGTTGTAATGCCCCATTTTTGGGCCACCCTAAGCATCAATCATTCCTAGGGGTTTAAGCCTATGACTTTGGTCCCCATAGGCTAATGGAGTGTTTAGGGGACCCTTCGTGGGTGTTTCAAGGCTTTCCAACTGACCCTTGGGTTGTTTATTTCAGTACACTCCATCTCAGAGATTCAGTTTTTTGTGGTTTGCCTTCTAGAGGTCTTTCAAGCTCCATTAGAACATACTTACTGTTTTTAGTATGTCTCTTGAGCATTTTGTTCCCATACTTACTATTTATAGTAAGTCATTTGGATGGTTGGAGAATACCCTAACTATTAATGGGTAATTGGCAAAATAAATTAAATGTTCTGATATTGTTATTATTGGAGTTAATGATTAATATTAAATTATTCAAGTATCCACTTTAATAATATTAATTAAATTAATGACTATGGTATAGGGAGATATAAGGGGCCTTTGTTAATGCATGGTAGCTACGGTAAGATAAATGAAGTCTCTCACTCAATCATTTATCCTATCGATTATACTATTAAGAAAACTTCAAGCTATTTTATTTGATAATCATTCCTCATTTATATCAATATCGATAATCATATTATGGCATGGCACATTGGTGATAAATGATAGTCATCAGGTTAACCATCTATCCCGATCTATATCGGATGTGTTCCCAGCAAATGAAATAAGATTATCGAGTTGCTATCGGGTGGCATAGTATGCACCGTTTAATATATACAACCTTTAGTTAGTGATCGGTGTCGGTTAACATAGACACCGATTACTATCGGTTAATATGCCACGCCAAACAACACCGTTAATACCGATTGGCATATATATTATGTTACGTGAACCCCGATTAATATCGGGTTGGTAAATAATTAAAACACCGGTTGTTAACACATGCAAAGGGGTGCGATCAAGTAGTGTCTTGATCGGTCATGTCCATAAGACATGACCAGTCAAGGCACTGCTTGATCCTCCCCTCTCATATATATATATATATATATATATCATTTGGTATTTGTGAAGAGGATATTGAAATCGATAAATACTCCTCTTACCTGCCAAACAAAGAAGATAGTCAAAAATATAATAGAGATAGATAATACATAGATATAAAGAATAAAATTAGAATACAGCTTGCATATTGAATTCTAAATTGAACAACATTTACAGCCTTTATTGCATAAATTATAATAATGATATAAAGTCAATTAAGCCTAACTAGGACGCCAATTCTATTAAATGCCATTAAGTGAAATTAAATGTAATTTATTGAATGCATTTAATTCCCTAGTGGTCATGGGTTTTGAAGAGGCATATAAAAGGCTAATTCAAGTCTATTATATTCATTCATTCACTCATTCATTTTGGAGAAAACCGAAAGAGATTGAAGAACAAGAATTTTGATGAAGCTTCAAGCTTTTTGGGAACAAAAACTCTAAAAGGGGATGGTACCTACAGGTGTGGGATATAATCCAAGGGTATTCAATGGATAATTATTAGAATATTTAATTCTATGTTAGTCACCTATTTTTAGGTCCTTGGTTAATGGTCATTTACTTTTTTTATGTATTTAGCTTTTTAGTTAATTAGCTTTTAAGCTTTATTTAGTTTTTAAGCTTAATTTAGCTTTCATGCTTAATTCAGCTTTCATGCTTAATTTAGCTTTCATGCTTAATTTAGCGTTTAGCTCTTTAATCTTTTACTTTAACGTTATGTTCTAATTATAGAACATCGTCTTGTAACCTCTATATATACGTGTGTATATCGTTCAATGTAATCATCCGACTATTGAACATTCATTCAATTTATTTTTCATGGTATCAGAGCATGGAAATTAAAAATTTCGATTTTTTGAAGTTTTTATTGAAGAGATTTTTTTTAAAAAGAGCAAATTCTTTTTCTCTTCCTAGGCAGATTTTTTTTTCCTAGGGTTTTTGCAATTTTTGACTAGGGTTTTGACCCTTCAGTTCAAGTCGAAATTTTATTCTGGTTGCAGATTCTTGGTGGGTTAGTCAGATTTTTCTGGGTGCATCATTTTTTGTGCCTCGATTTTTGAGCCGTCGAATCTGCATTCTGTTTTCAGACTCTTGGTGGGTTTTTTGAAAGCTTTTCTGGGTTGGTCTCAAATTTTTTTGGGTGCCTCGTTTTCCGCACCTTGAATTTTGCGCCAGCAAATTTACCTTGGAATTTAAAAACAGTTCACAATTTCTGCTATTTCTGTGGACGTTGGGATTTTTGCTGTTTTTTGGGCACCATTTATGCTGTTTAAGTGTGCAGAAAAATTTAATTTTTGGGTTTCTTCCAAACCTCGAAGTTCGTGCCTTGGAATTTGTGCCAGAATTCTCCTATAGGGTTTCAGTTTTTTCAGCAGCTGCCTCTATTCTGATTTTTATTTAAATCCGATTCTTCTGTCTCTTGCTTTCATTTAGTTGACCTCGATCAACCTCAATTTCCGTGATGGCATCATTAACCAACATCATGTTGGAACACAGTCAGAAGTTCAACGGCCACAACTACAACACCTAGAAACAGCGTATGCTTACCATCTTTGAGTATTGTTGCCTTGATCAGCTTGTTTTGGGTAAGGAATCTCCTCCGACAACAGCAGGTGATGATCAAGACAAACATGATGTGAAGAATCGGGAGGCTGTCATGCTTATCAAACTCTCTATCACGGATAATCAACTCCCACAGGTGTCTTCGGGTAAAACAGCAAAACAGATTTGGGATCTTTTGAAGGATCTTCATGAAACGTCCAACAAGAGCCGAACTTTCTTTTTGAAGAATATGTTGTTTTCTATCATGATGGATGAGAAGTCATCTATCCAGGCACATCTTACAAAGATCAAGGACATCCATGATCAATTAGAAGCGCTATAGGTAGAACCATGGTGGAAGAGGATATGGTAGTGATCACGCTGAAAAGCCTTCCCAGATCCTACGAGCATTTCATTGATACACTCAATATCTTCTCTACTAGTGTTGATTTGAAGTTTCTTGATCTTTGCAACAAGCTGCTACAACAGGATCAATGGAAGCAGTGCTAGTTCATCCACTGAACAGGCTTTCACAGCCTCAGCTTCGCATAACTACAAGGGTGAATCTTTGTCCTTCCAACGGAAAGGACAAGGTCAAGATCAACCTCAGCAGTCTTCCAAAAAGAAGGGCTTACAGTGTTCCTACTGTCATCTATATGGCCATTTGGTGAAAGATTGCCGAAAATTAATAGCATCCCAACAATCCAAACAGGGAGGGTCCAAGCAGAAAGCCAATTCTGCCACGCATCCTGATCAGAAGGAATCTGCCTTTTATGCGTTCATGGCCCAAACCTCCTCTGATGATGTTCAATCATCAGCCTGGTACATTGACTCTGGAGCCTCTCGGCATTTCACACATCGTCGGGATTGGTTTACAGAGTGCATGCCTTTCACTGATTCAATGATCTTTGGTGGAGGCGAAGAGTATACTGTTGTCGGCAAAGGAAACGTTCAAATTTCATCTGGTGGGAGGGATTCAATATTCCTCAATGTATACTGTGTACCTAGTATGAAGCTCAATCTACTGTCAGTTAGTCAAATTATGCAGCATTCACCACAGCTGGATGTCGCCTTCGGATTGCACAAGTGCAGCATTGTTGACAGGGAGACTCGCACTACAGTTGCAGTTGGTATTGAGGATCATGGTCTTTATAGACTTGTTGATTCTACTGGTTCTCAGGAGCTCGCCATGGCAGCTAGGAGTACTTCTATCAGCACTCTTTGGCATCAATGATATGGGCATCTCAATGTCCACTATCTCTCTTAGTTGGTTCGAGAGGATCTAGTCGTTGGATTACCTGAGATTCAAACTCAGAATCATGGAGTTTGCGGAGCGTGTCAAGCTGGAAAGCAGCATAGGACTCCGTTTTCAGATGGAGATGCTTGGAGAGCATCCAAGGTCTTGCAGCTCGTTCATGAAGACATCTGTGGTCCCATGAACACTCCATCAGTCACTGGATGCAGGTATTTTCAATTATTTGTTGATGATTTCAGCAGACGCGTGTGGGTTTATTTTCTTAAGTAGAAATCAAAGGTGTTCACCATGTTTCAAACGTTTAATGCCTTAGTGGAAAAAGAGTCTAGCTGTCAGATAGTCACCCTTCGGTCTGACAATGGAGGGGAATTTTGTTCTACAAAGTTCACCAACTTTTGTGCATCACATGGCATTAAGCATTAGCTTACCACACCTTACACCACACAACAGAACGGTGTTGTTGAGCGCAGGAACCGTACAGTCACTGAGATGGCTCGATCTATGTTGGAGCATAGAAATGTTCCAAAACACATTTGGGCGGAAGCAGTCTTCACTGGAGTCTACCTTCTGAAAAGGTCTCCCACAAAGGTCATTAAGAAGATGACTCCAGAGGAAGCTTGGTCTGGCAGGAAGCCCAAAATCAGTCATTTGAAAGTTTTTGGCTCTACAGCTTATGTTTGGATTCCAGATGCCACGCGCACCAAACTGGATCCAAAGAGTTAGAAATTGATGTTCATCGGCTACAATGACAACCACAAGGCATATCAGCTGGTTGATATAGACACTAATCACCTCATATTCAGTCGAGATGTAGTATTTGATAAAGAAAGAGGGCCTTTTCAGCCTTCCTCTCCTCATTTGAGCACTGAGGATCACCCTCCAAAGGCTATAAGTATGGGTGTTCGTCTTCCCTTAGCTCCACCTAATGGGAGGGATTTAGTTGACTCTAAAGTTGTGGGGTCTCCCAGGCATGACATTGCACCCCCTGACTTTCCTCAGGATCTTCTTGATCCACATCCAGAGGAGCTTGCTCCAGATATTCTAGGCACTCTTCATCCTGCAGCAGATGTTGGTACTTCTACTCTCTGGCCTAAATGGTGGGCCAAGACCATTGGTGATCTTCATGATGATGAGCTCATTGAGGGTAGATCAGTTAGAGGTAAGAGCAAGCAACACACAGTTAATTCTGCTCTTATGGCCAACATTCACAGTATTTATGAGCCTCAAACATATACAGAGGCTAAAGGTGTACCTGAATGGGAAAAGGCTATGGCAGCGGAGCAACATAGTCTTCTGAAAAACAACACTTGGGTATTTTCCAGTCTTCCTCCAGGAAAGAAGCCCATTGGCTGCAAATGGGTGTTTAAAGTCAAGTATAAAGCTGATGGGAGCCTTGATAAGTACAAGGCTCGGTTGGTGGCAAAAGAGTTTTCACAGAAGGAGCGCATCGACTATGAGACATTTGCTCCCACAGCCAAGATGAGTACCATTAGGCTTGTCCTCGCTCTCTCAGCTCAATTTGGATGAAAAGTCCATCAAATGTTCGTCAAGAGTGCCTTTCTCAATGGTGATTTGCAGGAAGAAGTCTACATGACGCAGCCTCCAGGTTTCAAGGTTTCAAGTCTGCATTTTTATTCACCATTTGAGGTGCCAACTCTTTGAGGACAGGTCATTGCCTGTTTCCTAGCCGCAGCCATACAATGGCACATATTGTTATTTTAGAGGGTTGCAGCCTGACCATCAACCATAAAGGCTTATGCGAGTTGATTAATGACATATTCTGATCTGAAATTTGATGTTTATGTTGCCATTAGATCACATCAGCAATTGTAACTTGCTAAGCAGTAGAGATCTAGAATAAAAATTAGTTTGGGGTTACATTTTGATGTTTACAATTGATGTTGTGAACGCTGTCAGAGATATTTTCATCTCAGATTCAAACATAGTTTTTATTCTAGGGCTTCTACTGTTGTACATTCATAGATCTGGAAGCACAATTGATGAAATTGAGCATCTACAGGATTGATTTACTGTTTCAGATGCAAGTGAGAACTTGCATTAGTACATAAGGGTTTAGTTCATGAGTTTCCAGTCACTTGTTTCAGCTTTCTGTTTGCTGTTAGTTATTGTTTCATTTCAAAAATTTGAAAAAGACACAAAAAAGTCATAAAATTATAAAAATCTAAAAAGGAGGCAGTACATTTGCCAAGTCCAAATTTTAAAACTATGAATTTCACAATAATTCTGACTGTTTTGGTCCTCTTCTGATATATATAATGTTAGACTTTAATCACCTAAGGTTTTCAGCTATTCAAACGAAAATCACTCTAGATCAACCAATGCCCTCGTACTTTTTGTACTACCCTACATCTCATTATGTAATTTCAAGAAGAGAACTGCAGAAGATATTTCAAGAAGGGAACTGCAGAAGATAGAGAAATATAAATAAGGACTTAGATGCCAAGCACAGTTGGTAAAAACCCTATGTTCATTAACTTTGGAACTATAGATTTAATTAGCCTTCACTGTAACCTAAACTGTAACATAGATTTAATTAGCCTTCATTGGAACTAAATCACATGATATGGCAATTCAAAATCAGATCAGTTGTAAAAAATGGCATCATGTAAGAACAACAAAAAATGTTATTGCATCGACCTTTCAAGATACAAACTGTCATCTAACCAATGATATTATTTGTGTGACTTACAATTCCAGATCTATATGAAATAACTCGTAAAGAGCTGAACCACACTCTTTGAGTACCCATAATCCATCAGAAGATAACCTCATGTCAATAACTTTGCCCTGTCAAAACGAGCAAATCCATCAAAAGAAGTCAATAGACTGAACCAAATGTTGTGGAACTTAGACATAAAATGGCAATAGGACACACAAAATTGACGACTCTTGCATCAACCTTCAGAAAGCCTATCATATGTAACATCTTCAATATGAGATGTGGGAGCATACTAGGAGAGAAAATCAAAATCTAGAAAGAAGCAACACAAATAAAGATGAAAGCTCAAGAATATCATCACCTGCTCCAAAGGTATACTCCGTTGCTGCACAGACTGACCACTTCGGCCCCCAATATCAGTAGAAAAGGGATCCAATTTGCATAGAACAATTTTCTCTAAATTGGCTTCCTTCAGAAATGTTAGAATCCACTGGTTAGAATAGAAATTAATCTTTTCAAACGTTTATAGTCCTCAACATCCTAAATTTGACAAAGACTTTGCAATTATCTAACAACCATGTAAACAAATTAGAAGCCACTGAAGAAATATTTGAAATAAACTTCTTTAATTGTTGCACTACATGAAAGAAAGCTTAAATGGCCCATACATCATAAAGATGACATCAGTGGTTCTGAAAAAAGAAATCATTTTCTAGTTATAACTACAGACAAAATCATTCGCAATCAGATTAGCAAATAATATAAGGTAAAAAGCTCTGCTGAAAGACAACCATTTAGAAGTATAATTTTTGAAGATATTAATTTTATCCTTTGTCTAGATCTCAATTAGAAGGAATGTCATACCGATAAGCTTTTGTACAGAGCTAACACTGATACAGTTCCATTAGCATCTTTCTCCCCAACATATAGCATACTTGGTCCAAAACCTGTAACAGAAATATCATAAAATTGCCTCAAAAAATTAAACCATGTATAAGAAGTTCTTAACCCAACCAAACTTACTGTGTTCAATCAAACAAGGCAAGGTATGTTAACTTGGTGACGTTTAGGCTTCCTTGTATCCTTCTAAGGAAAACTAAAACAACGGCATTGCAATAAACAATGTTCAATACAAAAGACAAGCTCAAAATTTTGGTTGAGAAAAAATTGAAGTATCATCACATGGGTTTAGAGCAGTGTGATGAAACTCGGCAAGTCTCTGCTGAGGATTCACAGATTCAATTCCAAAACAAGCTTGGTGTCTACCATTTCTGACAACTAAGACTCATAAGCTTCAACAAACACACAAGTCTTCACTGTCAGACTCAGTCACCGAGTCTCAAGAACACACAAAATCAACTTGAAATTTTCAAAAAAGACATATTGATGAAATAACACATTTTCTTATTGCTCAAAATGAATCTTAATTTTGGCTGAATGTAAAGTGGAAAATTCTAAAAGAAGATTAAATCAGTATTTAGCCAAGTAATCCCTTTGGTATTCAACTATCTATTTCCAATTAATGAGAATGAGTTGTGTCCACTTTGAGGACAAGCTCTAAACGTTCAGTAATCATGACCTGCAACCTCATAAAAAATGTCATTGTGAATAAATACTAGCAGCAAGACCACAGCAAGACACATTGACTATTGTTCTTACCTAAGTCACAAGGTTCGAATTCTAGTTCAAGTTCGGCAACAATGAAATTCGGATGAAGTTCGGCAAGGCTAAAAAATTCAACATTAAATTTGCCTTGTATAAAAATATAAAAAATTAATATATTTTTATTTTATGTTTTTAAAATTAAAATTCACTATTTTTATTGTATGTTTTAAAAATGAAGTTAAGAAATATGTTTCATTTTGCATTTTCAACTTTAAAATTAAAAATAATATAATTCTATTCTATGTTTTTAAAATTGAAGTAAAATATTTTTATTAAATGTTTTGAAATAAAGATCTTTCAAAAATATTTTAATTTATTTAAAATTTGAAATGTAAAATAAAAAAATTAAATTTTGCTTATATATATATATATATATATATATATATATATATTAAAAAATATACTCTTATTTTATTTAAAACTTAAAGCTTTGTTTTTAACATTAACGTGATTATTTAAAAAAAAATATACAAAATATTAAATTAAAGTTTAATTAAAGAATATATTTAAAGTATAAATAGAAATTTTTAGATGCATTTTTAGACTTTTTTAGATTAAAAAAACTAAAAAAATTGCACGTTTAACATTTTATTGAATTAAAAAAAATAACCCAAAAAAAAACCTAATAAATGGTGTTGCAACTAGCACAATGCATTGGAGTTGCAGCACCGAGTTGGAATTGGGCTTTGCAGGGCTGAGTTGTTGATGAAATGCGTTGAAACCGTTGCTTTTCTGGTTTGCAGATGAAACCGTTGATCTCAGATTTGCTGAATGAAACCGTCGCCTGATCCATGTTTCGTCAAGCTCCACTCCAATTTATGTAATGTCCCCTAGTGAATCTGATTATGAATAGTGCAGTTTTAGATCAACAAGGTTACCCAAAATTATATTCTGATTGTTAATACCTGGAATCAATTGAAAAACCAATAATTATTCTATGATTTTACGTATATTTAAATTATGATAGATTATGTAGTATTGCAAAGACGAATGCATATCTCCTAGAGTAGGATGCCTTATCCCTATGCAACGCCACTCTAGGGTGCCCTGTGGCTGTTCTCCCTCAAGCAACGTGTAATTGTAGGGTGCCCTTTACCGCTGTTCTCCCTACTCAACGTATCTTGTGGGGTACCCTATGGATGTTCTCCCTTTTGGACGTGTCTTATAGGTTATTTTTGGCTATTCTCCTTACTTAGAAGATATGAATTCAGTTTAATCCATTGTTAGATTACTGATTCATTCATATCATAATTCGTAATGATTATTGCACAGATTTGTATCAGTTATTATTTATTCCTGAAGATGTTCACATATATATATATATATATATATATATATATATATATATATATATATATATATATATATATATATATATATATATATATATATATATATATATATATATATATATATATATCATAGATTGAATTTACCAGATCAATTGTCAATTAACTACCATTCACCAGTTAAACAATACCACTGTCCAGCGTACTACTTAATTTACCATTTCCTTCATATTTAACGCAATTCGCCAGTTTATCGGATACCCATTACAGTAATATATTGTGCCTTATTTAGTTTATTATCCTTCTTAGTTTATGAATTTATCAGACACGTGATTATACGTGAAAACTCATACCTGGAGGAATCTGCTAGTGCTCTTATCCACGCACCCGATTTCACCACTTTCCTGATCGCTGTGGTTTACATATATTGACCCTTTCGATTTATGCAATACGTAAGGTAAGATTTCCGCAAAAATGGTCTTCGCATCCTCCTGTCCAAGGCAGAGTCCAATTATATAAGTCTTGTGTCCTTTTGAGGGGTCGCGCTCATGGAGCGCTCAGACGTAGTGGTGGCGACTCCTTGGAAAGTCACCACCCCTCCCATTGTTTTACCGATAATCTTGTTTATTAAAACATCACACAATCCGTTAGTTATCTACCTGCGGTTAGTAATAACGATTTATAATATTAACATTCTTCAGCAGCGGGTTGTAAACAGTGGTTCGCTATATTAATTAATTCCATTCTATCACTATGGAATTATCGGTTCTTATTAGGGGTAATCAGTGTTAAACCGACACTTAATTAGCTACACAATCGAAAAACATAGAATACTGTTTTGCAATAAATACTATTTTCCTGTGCAATAATATATTTACAGAATTTTGAGGGGACATGACAATTTACTTTAAAAGAATTGAAAACCCTAGTAAAAAGCGCTCAGCAATAATATATTATAATAATAGTTAACACGTTTTTTTTTTCACACGAATTTGTTCGCGAATTTTTTGCCACCACTGAATATTCATTGAATTTTGAACTTCATGTTGGAAGTTCACTGAACCCTGTGACTTACGTTCTTACCATCTCCTTTTCCAAGCAAGCTGTCAAAGGATAAGAGATAATCCCAAGAAGCTTTATAAGGTCCAAAGCATAGTTCGCAGACTTGGACTTAGAGTACTTCGGGAGCTGAAAAATTTCCACTCAGCAAAAAATTGGCGAATACTCAACAAACTTAAACCATGAGAAAGAGCTGGCAGATTTTGAAGAACATCGATGATGGTGGGGGGGGGAGCAAAAGAAAAGTGTGAAAAACACGTTTTAAACAATGTTTTACCCACATCAACATTTTTGCCTCTGTTTTCTTGCATTTATTAAAATTCACGGGTTAAACTTGTCAACACTCATGGAGCAAAAATAATAGAGTACTCACAGAGTTTTCAATCTATGGTCTAAAGGACTAGCTTTGGCATCTTGGATTTTGGAGCTATGCACTCTTGCAAGAGACATAGTAGGTCTATGCATCCCAAATATTAGAGATCAAGGTGCAATCCTCACAAGACAATGGATGGTAAGGGCAGTCGATGGACACGGTATATGTCAAATGTACAAATACTAAGATACTTTGGGTGCAATTGCAAGCCAAATTTAGCTATCTATTGTAATGTCCCTTTTTTGCAACTAGTTTGGTATGAGGTTTCCATTAGCCTACTCCCAAGTTCCCATAGGCTAAGTGGATGTGGTTAAGAGACTCAATTAACTGAAGTGAGCTCGAGCAATGATTTTCAGAGTGTTTTGGCAAGCTTTATATTTTTGGCATTGTTGCTCTTTTAAGTAAGTGTTATTTTTTGCACTTGGTCTTGGCCTCTATTCCTCTCTTAGTTCAATGCAGTGGTTTCCAGTTTTGGACTTGGTGAGTTCCGATGTTTTCAGAAAGATATTTGTTTATTCACTAGGTCTTTATAAAGTTGCTTTATATAAAGTGTACCCCCTTGTGCCTCGTCTACTATAATGGTGACTTGAAGTTGTTTTAAAAGAGGGGCCAGTTAGCCATCCTATTATGATGTCAAGATAGGTGGGACGTTTAATATGTTTAAAGATTATTTTATGCTCTACCTAAAGGTGACACCAAGATGGGAAAGAGAAATAAAGTGAACAAAAATTGTTATGTGACAGCTCCCAAAAAGATTTGACCCTTTAGGGTTAATTTCATTTCATGTGAATTTGAAAAGAGAGGGAAATGCAAATCAAATTGAAAGATGGTTGTCCTTATTTCTTCGTCACTCTTGATATCCTCATTTGAGCTCTCTTTTGTGTATGCTTGCTTATGACAACTTAAGGTTGTGCTGTCGGAATGCTTCTAGATTCCAGCGTTCATCTTTGTTGGTTGGAGGACAGAATCCCTCTACTAGATAGCTGGTTTTTATGGTGAAAGACCCACCCTAATTGGTTGGTGTTCAAGTTTCCATACTTGTCAGTGATTTTTGGCTTGTTGGGTGGTTGTAGAGTGAATAAGATTTAAGTTATATTCAGTATTTTGATGTGGGTTTGTTGGTTTTGGTGTGTGGTGTGTGGATTTTTGTAATGTCCCCTCTTTCTTAGTGGCCACTCAAGAGGCGGAGATTCGCTTGTTACCCATCTCCGCAGGTGAATTCAGTGGATAGGAGATGATTGGGGTTGCATAGATGTTTTATACTTAGCCATTTTTGGCCTTGGGAGGAACAAAATATTAACACTTTATGTTATTTCATTATAAAGTTACTTTATGATTATAATGAAAATATTTCATTAAAAGTAAGTTATAAAGTGCAAATTTAAAACATAAAGTATTTCCCCCTTATGCACGCCTACCTTGGCAAGTTGTGTTTTAATTAAGTGGGCCCATTTATTAATGAAATATGACCCTCATATTGGATGCCTAAGTTGGGAGGGAATATTATTTGGAATCTTGGTATTTTGAAGCCCTAAGTTGGGTGTGGGATTTGGAGAAGGTTAAAAGAGGTGTACGGGAATGATTTGGATTGATTATTCATTTGTTATTAATATTTTCTTCCTTGGAGAGCTCTGCAACAGAAAGCTTGGTTGGAATTCTAGGTTGGGAACGGAAACTCTCAATCTTCTTCAGTGTTTGGACAAAAACCCACACACTTGCAGCATTGAAGGATCCTCTTTCAGGCCATTTGGGGTCAATATTTGGAGGAGATTTTACAGTTACAACAGGTCTGAGATAACAACAGCATGATTAAACAAATTGAAGGACATTTCCAGCAAGATAGATGTCAAATAATGCTGGTCGTACCATTCCCAGGAGGGCTGTACCATCCATATTTGGCATGTGAAGCCAAATAAATAAATTGGAGGGTTTTAGGACCAGAATTTGTTTGAGAATTCATTGTTGGCAGATAATAAAGACCGATCAGGGGTTCATTCCAAGAATTCATAGCATACTTGGACTACATCAGCATTTCAATGGGGAAAAGTAGTCAATTCTGGAGACTTCTCCTAGCAAGAATCAAAATATAGTACCTGATCTACTATTTCTTCATTCAATTGTTTTTGGTAATTATATACTAGGAGAATAAAACACTTTGGAGCGATTTATAGCACTTGGAGGCTCATGTATTGTCCAGTGTGTCATTCCCAACATCAAAATAAGCTCATCTAGGCTAGCATGGGATACCTGGTAGGCCAATTTTGGCTCTGGATGTCTTAAGAGTTATTTACTTGAATTTGTCATTTGCTGGTAATAAAATCAGAATTCTGAGTTTTCAAATCAGTCTATTGTTGTTTCATGTATTGCATTCTATTTCATTCCTCATTGACAAATCAAATAGCAAAAACCTCAAAGAACCAAAAGAATACTTCGCTGGTCAAACATTGAAAATCAAACCAAAACCATCAGATTCTGCAAAATACCTGGTCAGGATATTTCAGTGGTATCAGAGCATGATCCTGCCAGCTTCAAGGTTTGGAAAAATTTTCATGTATCCTGGTAGGACACGACCTTACAGATTTTATACACTTAGGAGACCACAAGGTCATTTGGACTTTGACATGGGTAACGCACCTGAGGAGAATAGAAGTCCTCGACATGAGGAAAGACAAGACCATCCTGATCCTGATGAAGTGATGGGAACCTTGGCTAATGCTCAGCCTAGGATTGTACAGGCACTTGACAGATTACAGGATACTCTGGATAGAATGGACCTGAATCGTCACAGAAATAGACGTGACAGACATAGCATGTCAATTTCAGCTGCAGGGAGCCGTGGCAGCAGTAGGGCTCCTACATCACTGGGCACTGCATCCATTTCGCCTAGGCGTGACAGGGTCCATACTAGGACAGCTGACAAACCTATGCACCCACGTTTCATTCCTAGAGATGAGCCACCACCAGATGACACACAAGAAAGCGTTGCATTCCAGGACATGGTTATGGCAACCAGTGATGAGTGGGCTCGTCTCCCAGGGCATGTTAGAGATGCCTTTCCCTTACACCAATATTGTATGCAGCGCAGGGATAATAGGAGGAACCGCAATGACAGATGACCTAGACAGCAGAAAAATAATGATCTTCAGTGGGCCACCAGTAAGATTACCTTATTCCCCTTTGATGGTAGTGGGAAGATTAGTGAACATGCCTGGGTGCACAAATTGGATATCTATCTGTCCCTTAAGCCAATGCCAGAGGATGAGGCCATACAGTTTGCAGTGCTACACTTGGAGGGTGTAGCGTATTATTGGTGGCATCATGGCTTGGTCACCCAGAACCATGGTCTTATACACTCCTACACTGAGTTTACAGAGCGGCCGATCGCTAGATTTGACAGGAAGGACGTGGAGTTGTATTACAGAGACCTTGCATTTCATTTTCTAAGTGCCGGTGTGATTTTACTGAATTCTGAAAATGCATTTCTGAGTAACTCAAACCACAGATTTACTCATATCTCTTGAAGACTGAAGGCTATCATTTCAGGCAACTTTCCATTGTGCTACTCTTGGCTGGGCACTATCTTTTGAGCTATTGTTTGCAAGATTTAAAGGACTGATTTATTTGTGCCAAATCACCCCTAGAGCTTGGTGTCATCGCCTTGCTAGCTCGTGTGATTGTGAAGAATGGTTAAGGGGGTTTTCTGAGCATAGGAAAGAGGTTAATATCTGAGTTTAATACTGTTGTTAACAAACAGAGAGTTCTGGAGCAGACTTGGAGCGCTAGAGACATATTTTATCAATCCAAGAAATCACCTAAGTTCATTTATGTCTTCCATTGGTGCTGGAAACATCCCTGGGCTGTCATTCTTAGTGAATAGTGATTATATCAGGTCTGCAATTTAAATGTTTAATCTTATTTTCAGAATACTGTTCCTTGAAATATGATTTGTAATATTTGGCAATGTTCTATGAAGCTTGATTAAGGTCTACCAGTAACAAGAGGAAGGCAGTATATAACATCCCAAAACCACATAATAAATCAAGCATCTGAAAATATAAGGCTCCCGAGTTTCAAGTTCTTGCCAGAAACAAAGTCTTCAAATATTTAGTTTATTGAGTATGCATATCTAGTACAAAAACAATGTTCAGAGACATAAGACTTGATGAAGGAGCTTACAGAAAATAAAATATGAAAAAAACCCTAGACGTGATACAAAGCACCTGAAAGAAAACACTTTTCAATGTACCTACTTTAGGGGGAACAAACCCTATAATTCTCACATTCCTGAGGTATATGATAGTCAGTCTCAATGTGCCATTGCTGAAAGAAACCATTAGGGAAGTCGAAGGCCACATGATCAATTGTAATGAAATTAATAACATACTGTTCTATTATATATCTGATGACCATATCATAATCTTTAAAACACATGTGCAACCATAAAAGATGCAACTTGGTCACAATAATTATCATGGAACTCTCCATAGAGCATTTTGATACACTAGACGCAACTGTAAAGTATCAAACTTGATGGCAGCCCTTACAACTACTAATGTCAACTTTTGCTTACTGAGCCTTGCATACAATGTAGTTTCATACCATATGGATAAGAACGCAACAAAAAAATCTTTTCTGGAAGAGACATATATTCAATTTGTGAAATCAACTAGCTAGGACTGTTCATTGCTCTAAATATCTCCATCATTCATTACAAAGCAATTGACATAAAACTTCAAAATGTGTACCTCCTGCAATTATCTTTCTTATTCGATCTATCAATTGCAGTTTACAAAAGAGAGTAGATATTGTAAAAGATAATGTACCTGACAAGTCAGAAGAGCCTAAACAGTGACTGAAAATTCTTGATCTACTAGCCAGATCCCATATACGTAGATTTCCATCATCATGAAGAGCAAACAGCAACCTTTTTCCATGTGTTTCTGATGTCACTAAACTCCTAATCATACCAATAGTCTTTCCCCTTCACAAATGCATGGAAAAAGAAACAAATTATTACCAACCACACCTGAAAAAAAAAAAAGAATTTAAGGACCCTACGGTGTGGTTAATGCACAAGTACAGAATTATTTGATTACGTTGAACAAAACCATTGATTGTAACTAGAAGAAGGCCTAAAAACCTGGAAGCGAGATCACTACTTCTTTGCAATGCTATCCTTCACACTTCCTACGGAAGGCCAAAAATAATAAAAATCTTGTGTGCCTGATATTGCCAGATGTGCCAAATTCATAGCCCAGCAATGACAAAAGAGAATTAATCAACAAACATTGACAGCTGCATCTTGACAGCCCTCTTAACTTGTCATTTAGCTATTTTAACCTTTTCATTGGAGATAATTCCAGAAGCCCTATTAAACTTATCTAGATTCCCATTATACAGGCTTGGCTTTAGTTCAAAAGTCTGTAGAGCTTTTAGGATGCATTGAACTTCCTCAAGTTTCTCTAGGACTTGACCCTAACCTGCTCTTTAATAAATTAGATCTATTTAAAATTGGCAAAACACCTGTACAAACTCATGCTTGTTAGGGAAGATTAGAGACACCAATGTTTGGGTGCTATATCAGGCTTGTACCTATGAGAAGGAAAAATGAATAATCAAGATTTCAAGGAAGGAAGGAAAAATCCTAATTCATAATACTTTATCTTACTTTACACTTTAGTTAACTTCATATAGCTCTAGTCTAGATTGATTAGATGTATTGATTAGTCAATTTCTGACACTGATTAGGCTTTAAAGAAATACCTCCACCTAACTGGGTACTACTTGGAGAAATGATATAAATTTCAAATGTCCAGTCTTCTACAGGCATATGTGGCATTCTCACTGATACCTTCAAATAAAAATCTTATTGCAATTTTGATGGTGAAATATCTAATTTATTTAAAACCTCACTTTACAATAAACTATTGATTGTCAAATTAAAGGTGCATAACTGAATTTGGCTATAACTCAATGAGAATTTCATACTTAATGGGCTGTTTATGCCCCAATTATACATATAAACTTGAGGAGAATTATACTAAATCATTATTATATACTTGTTTTTTTAATCAAACCCTTAAAAATTTCTTCAAGCGATATGGTAAGAGTCATCAAGAGGCAGTCTAGGAATGTGATGAGACTCCTCTTACTTTATATCATATTTGATGATGCAGAGCATCCAGGGCCCATGCAATCCTGTACACCCAAAATCATTATGCTATTGATTTTCGTTTTTTTCTATTTTTGGTGTATGTTTGCAGGTCCTGTTTAGTGTGGTTTTCTTTTACTTTGTTTTGCGCCTGGCCTCTGTGTGGGTGTTGTAGGTTACTGTTTGAATCTTTTTCAAAGCAATCCTGGCATCAATTTCATTTCTGCAGCATGCCTGTTACTATTATTGGTGATTCTTAATTATGTCAAGGGTCCTTTAAGCTGGCGGATCATGGATATTTATCTTGCCCTCCTATGACCCTGACAGAATGGCATTTAATTCAATTGGCAACAATACTGTATGTCAGGCATTACTCCTCTGACTGGGTGGTTACCTTGGTGCCTGACTGAGTCTCTGTTTCTGGGGTTGGGACTTCATTTTATTGCTTCTTATTCTTTCTTGGGCACTGATTCCTGGTACAGGACATGGGACTTTACGGCCTGCAGCGCTGATAACAGCTTTAATTTGAGGGTGGTTTCTTGTGACATGTCCATCATCCCCTGAACTCTGATTGCCATCATGCTTCCTAGAGTGGACAGTTACACTTCTGCTGGGCAACCAGTTTGAGACTTATATAGATATATATGTGTATGGACTGTTAGAAGAAGACAAGGGGATTGGGAGATCAAAACAGGGGAGCCAGTAACAGCAGTGCTGGCCTCATTGAATTCTGTGTTACAGCAAGTTAGGGTGTAATTTGAAAATCTGATTTACGACTTTGGGCTGGGTGCCTGTATTAGGACACAGAGAAATTTGGTTTGAGAGTCATGAAAATGCTAATGTTTGATGTCTAAACTTCTGAGCTACTGAAATAGTAATGTAATGAATTGCAGTCATATCACATTGTAATTTCTGAATGTACTGTTATTTGCATGCTACCGATTGTGAGTCAGTTTCTGTGAAGAAGATTTGTTATTCAAGTGGTGTATGCATTTGAATATTTCCAAATATGTATAATAAACTTAAGATTCTTTTCTTCCACTAAATTTATCAATTAAGTCCTTTGAAAGATCAAAAATGGACTTCATCAGTTTTCATAACGTACCCATCTTGAATATCACCAAACATGTTCCCTTAGCAGAACCTTATGTAATTTCTACAAACGAGATTCCATTAGAGATTTGGGGAGATTTTATAAAAGCCAACAATTCTATATTTTGTTCAATGAGGTATTACATATTTATAGGATTTTCACGTCCTATATTATAGGAAGATTGTTATACCTCCTATAGCCACTCCTTTAATATACTAGTTGCTTTAACAACTAATAATACAAACAAATAAACCACAACCAATTAACAAATAATTATTACAATGGCACACTAACAAACCTACAGAAATGATGTCATATTCCCAAAACCCAGCCTTATTACATCATTCTCCAAACGAAGATATGTGGACCAACAACACTTGCTGAAGATGTTTACTAGTCCACCAAAAACACAAGGAAATAGAAAGAACATACACGTCTACTTGTGACAAGCAATAGTGGAACTCACCTCACTACACTTCTTCCGTATGCCTAAACATACTAGACTTTTATCCAAGGATAGGGGCAAATACGTCTATACGTGGAACCAACGATAGGGACAAACATTTCCATCCAAAGTCATACACCAAATTTGGATAGAGACAAATGCATCCATTGAACATCAAATTTATGAACAGGGACTCACACATCTGCTCACAACAATTACAATTGGGGACACACACATCCAATCATAATTACCAACTTTTGCAATTGGGGACAGACACATCCAAATACTATCATTCAACAAGTGTAATTGGTGACCAACATATTCAATCAAAAATATCTTGATTTTATTTAGAAAATGTATTCCTACTCACTGCTCTTGTGTGGATGGTCTTCAATAGCTACTTCAAAAAGACATTCCTTATTATTATCCGTAGCCAATGTCTTATTTGTATTTAGTTTGTCATCAAGGAGATCCTTGGCACATTGAATACAGTTCAAATTCATAATAATGTGCCCCTTTCTCTTGCAATAGTAGCAACAAATCATGTCCTTGGAGAATTGATTTCCCCTTGAAGTAGGCAAATTGGATATAGAGGAATGGTTAATCTTGATTTTGACAAGCATTGCAATTTCCTCTATTATTGAATCATTTTCTTGGTTCCATCATCAATCAAGGTAGAAGATAACTGTTGAAAATATCGTCATTGAAATCAAAGCTATATAGACAACTGATATTGGCATTGATGTCAAACAAAAGATTGGATTTGAAGAAGTGAGTTACATGGTGAAATCATTGAGGGATTGAAAGAAACGTAAATAAATAGGGGATTTCTATTGAGTGATTCTTCCACAGCTGAAATGATACATTCTACTACATCAAATGGTGTAGTCTGAGCAGTGAAACGAGACTCGCCCAAACTCACCCAGACTTGGCGAGTCCGAGTACGAGTCGGGCCCGACGAGTCCCAGGGGCTCAGACTCGGACTCGTCCAAGTCTGGCGAGTAAGTCCCAGGGGCTTGGACTCGGACTTGTCCAAGTCTGGCGAGTAAACTCGCTAGACTCGCCGAGTTTGGCGAGTTTTCGTCCGAGTCTGGCGAGTAAGTCCCAGGGGCTTGGACTCGGACTTGTCCAAGTCTGGCGAGTAAACTCGCCAGACTCGCCGAGTTGGCGAGTTTGGCCCAAACTCGCCAAGCTCGGCGAGTCCCGAGCCCTAGACTCGGCCAGCATCCAACTAAACTTAAAGACAAAAAAAAAATAGTTTGCAATGTTTTTTTAAGTCCGTTTTTTTATGTTAATTATCTTTTATCCCTAAAAGTGACTTTCATTTCATTCACTTGCAAAAAAAGGAGTAAAGTGAGTTGGGAAGAAAAACAAGGGTACATAGAAGAAAAACCAGCAAGGAGGAAGCTCAAGTTTTCTTCAATTTGTCACATTGGAGCTGCATTGGGTTTGGATTTGGTGCATCAAGAGTTGGATAGAAAGAGTTTGCAGCTCATTTCAAGCTTGTTGTAAGAGGTAAGATTGTTTTTTTGAAGATTATTTTGTTTCTTGTATGCAAAAATTCCATTTTTTCAAAAAAATTTGTATGTTTGTATGTAGCATGTAGTATGTAGCTGTAATGTTGTACTATGTAGGGTTTGCAAATTTATTTTTTTTAAAGTAGGGTTTGACAAACCCTACTTTACTTTTTTTGAATGTATGTACTAATTTTATTTTGTATTTGTAATGTTTTATTGCAGCAAACTTCACTTTATTATTTGCCTCAACTTCAAGTTTCACAAAACTATCCTAAAATGTCTACTTCAGCTTCTAGACCCCCCATTAGAAAGGACCCTGCTTGGAAATATCATGAGGATTTTCCAGGGCAAGGAAAGGGGCAAACAAAATGTATGTTTTGCAAAACAATATTCCATGGAGGTATATATAGGCTGAAATACCATATTGCTGGTGTGCGTGGACATGATGTCGAACCATGCCTAAAAGCAGTCCCTGAGGCCGTACGTGAATGTTATGTAATGGTTGAGGAGATTGAAAGAAAAAAGAAACAAAAGGAGGATCGAGCGGCCATTGGGAGAGAGACAGTTTTTGGAAGAGGGACACAATTAGGTTGTGTTGGAGGCCCTTCTTCCTTACCTCCATATCCTCCCACTCAGTTTGCTACTGCTGGTGCTTCCGTTTCTGCTTTTGCTTCTATAAGTGGCAGTGCCACCGCCACTTCTCATGCTCCTACCACTAGTAGTTGTAGTGGGAGTGCTACCATTGGACCTAGGATTCGTAAATCTAGGTTGGATTTCTTCTTTGTGCCTCGCACTACTCCTGGGTCCCAACCGTCACTTGAGGGCATGGGTTGGAACAAGGAGGTCCATGATGCTGCTAAAATGGCAGTTGGCAGGTTTTGGAGCTACAGCTGTATTCCATTCTTTGTAGCCAGGTGAATGTTTTACTAACTTTTATGTTTGATAACTTTGATTGTTTTAATTTTTATACTTAACTTATCTCATTGAGTCTCTTTGCGACAGGTCTCCTTATTAGCAACAAATGGTTGATGCCATTACCATATGCGGGGCGGGGTTCAAAGCCCCTAGTGAGAGTGATTTGAGGGGACCCATTTTGTCTCAAATGGTGGATGATGTGAAGAAGGATTTAGATGAACAACGCCAAATATGGAGCACTAAAGATTATACCATCATGACTGATGATTGGACGGATAGGAGAAATAGAACTCTCCTTAATTTTCTTGTTTCTTCCGCAAGTGATTGATTAATTTTAGTTTCATATAGTCTTTAATTTTTTATTTTTTATCTAATGGTTTATTGAATGATCATTGACCTAGCTTTATTTTTTTATTTCAGGGGGCACCGTTTTCATCAAGTCCATTGATGCCTCCGCCCATTGCAAGAATGCCACCTACCTATGTGAGCGGATAGAGGAGGTGATTGAAGATGTGGGTGAGGAGAACGTGGTACGGGTGGTGACCGACAATGCAGCAAATTATGTTGTTGCGAGTAAACTTTTGATTACAAACTAATTTTGTTTGCAAATTAATTACTATCTTGTAGTTTGTACCTCCATTAATTACAATTTACAATGCAACAAATTATGTTGCTGCAGGTAGACTATTGATGGAGAGGCACCCATCTATAGTTTGGACTCCATGTGCTGCTCATTGCATTGACCTCATGTTGGAGGCTATTGGAAAAATCCCATGGGTCAAGAGATGTGTAGAAAGGGCAAGAAATGTCTGCAAATTTGTATATAATCATTCATGGGTGTTGGCTCTTATGAGACAATACATAGAGCAGAAGGAGTTAGCTCGTCCAGGAATCACAAGATTTGCCACAAACTTCCTCACATTGCAGTCCATGCTTAGGTCTAAGTCTGCCTTGAGACGTATGATTGTTGGTGAGGAGTGGTCTTCCTCATCCTATGCTACCGCCCTTGCAGGGAAAGATATGGCAGACTGCGTTTTTTATGAGTAAGGCTTTTGGGTCCCTTGTGATGAGATAGTGAAGGTAATTTTTTTATAAATTCTACAATTTAACTTCATGTTTTATAACTTATTATATGTATTCTCTAATTTGCTCATTTTTCTAAATTACACAATATTTTCAATTTTGCAGTTTGTTAAGCCCTTGGTGGTTTTGTTACGAGTTGCGGATGGAGATAAGCCCGCAATGGGCTATATATATGAGGGCATGGATAGGGCGAAGGAGGCCATCAGATTCGTCTATGGAGGAGATGAGAGCAAGTATGGTCCCATTTGGGAGATCATTGATAGGAGATGGCATCATCAGCTTCATAGGCCCATCCATGTGGCAGCCTATTATCTGAATCTGGCATTCCGTTTTATCCCTTCTTTCAAGGCTGATGTGGAGGCTCTTAATGGGCTATATGCAATCATGGAGAAGATGGGACCTGCTGGTACTTCTCAGATAGACCTTTTTCAAGAGCTACAGGTGTTCTCAGATGCACAAGGGGAGACCTTCTCTCGTCCTGTCGCCAAAGATGGTAGGACAACTATGATGCCAGGTAAAAATAAATTGTAAGGCTTAATTTTAGTTTTATTCAATACTATATTGTAACTTGTTAAATGAGTTCATGAGTGAGACTGATTTTATTTATTTTTCTCATTTCAAACGCAGATCATTGGTGGAACTTTTTTGGCCCAGAGACACCAAATATTCAAAAGTTGGCCATTCGCATCTTGAGCCAACCATGCAGCGCATCAGGTTGTGAGCGCAATTGGAGTATGTTTGAGCACATACACTCCAAGAGGCGCAATAGATTATCTGTGGAGAAGATGAATGATCTCGTCTTTGTTCACTACAACCTCCGCCTGAGAATGAGAAAGAATGCAATAGTTGACATCTCTCCTATCATTCTAGATGAGGTTGATCTTGAAGCAGAGTGGGCCAATGAGAATCAAACAGCTCCTGGGACTCCTACAGCTGTATTTAGTGATGATGACATTGATTGGATCGACCAGGTAGATATAGAGGCTGAGGTTGTAGCCATGGCAGAGGAGGAGCAGAGAGCACGAGTAGAGACAAGAAATACTGAGACTCAGAGTGACACAGCTGTTCCTGATGTTGGTGAGCATGACACAGTTGTTCCTGATGTTGGTGAGCATGGCATGGTGTCACGGGGAGCGACTATGGCTGCTGAATCATCCAAGACCTACTTTAAACGCCTTCGCAGGGGGCCAGGGCGAGAGGGTGCATGGCCCTCTGAGCCATAGGCTTGTACACTTGTAGTTGTATTTAGTATTTACTATTTACCTTTGGTATTTGTATGAAACATTTGATGATGATCATATGATGACATGGATTTTTTATTCCATGAGTTTTGTAATATTGTATACATTTGACAATATTTATATATCTATGTTTGTTATTTTCTTCAGCTACAATTTGCGTTTATGCTTATGTGATTGATGTATACTTGTGTATGTAATCAAATGAGCCGATTTTGATGATGTTTTTGTGTCTTTAAGGTGTATTCAATAAAGGGTGTCTGAAACAAGTTTTAAATCTTTAAAAATCTCTAAATTTCTTGAGTTTTTCACTTTCCCGATTCCAGCCGAGTCTGACGCCGAGTCCTGAGTCCGAGTCCGAGTCGGCCTTGCCGAGTCCGAGCCCAGTCCTTGTCCCGTTTCTTTGAGTCTAAGCAGATTGGCTTACATCAGCACAGTCATAATCCATGGGAACTTGTAGTTACAAACAAATTCCAAAATTATCAAAATCTCATGAATACAAAGACTCGAAATAATATAAAATGATTTCAAAGAGCTCTCGAAATTGTGAGCTTCCGCTTGTCGTGACGGAGAGATGGGCATCCAAAGAAAAATATTGAACTGTAAATTCATGCTTTGCAAAGGTAGACATACTCAGAGATCACAGTGGCTTTGCTGGTTGATATAGTAATGTTATTACCATTGGATATGATCATATGAGTAATCATAATATAGTGAAAATCAAACATGCTTTAAATGTGATTATTGATGTAGTGGTACATGGACTATTGTTGCTTGATATTAAATTAAAGCAGTGATTATTAAAGAGGACAGTGATTATGATTTACAAGGTTATAAACAAAGAGATTATTATATAAGCAATTAATTTGCTGTGGTTTTCTCCCATAAGGGTTTCCACACAAAAGTCGTGTCTTATTGTGTTCTTCTCATGTGCATGATTATTGATGTTGAGTTAATGATGTTATTGTGATTGGTAAAAGTTGGATTATATTGATTCAACACACACACACCCCCCCACTTCTCAATATAATCGTGTGCCCATTAATAACATCTATTTTGTTCAATCTAAACACAATATTACTAAAGCTAGAAGGCATGTTATTCAACAAAATAAAATTACATCATCATCATCTACTTCAGCTTTTATTCTAGCTAGTTGATTCACCAATGAAAAAAACTTACTAATGCGTTCAACAATATTGTCATCTTCCACCATTTTTAGCCCAAATAATTCTTACTTTAGCCTCATATTCACACTCAATGCCTATGATCCAAACAAAGTAATGAGACTATCCCATACTTGCTTTGAGGCCTTCAAGAAGTCAATGCAATGGAGAATAATCGGAGCTCGACTTGCAATGTATTGAAGTTTTTACCTTCAAAAAATTTCAACATTGGATGCATTACTTTTCTCCATTTGTACTAAATAATTCCCACCCTTAATTAAAACAATTTTGAAGGTGTTGGGTTCCACCAATAATGCACCTTGAGATGATTGACACTTTCACAAATTTATATACATATTGGTAAACTAAATTCGCTCTAATTTTTTATTTAAATATAAATAAAATATATCAACTCCCTCTTTTTCTAATCTAATTTGAACGAGAAAAACATCATGGCAATCTGAGATTTGAACCTTCACCCTATTGCTTAAAGTTAAATACAAAGTACCTTAACAATTGTGGTCATGCTTCCTTGCATTTTTCTTGTAAGAAGATTAGTAAGGATTTCCAACAAAAGAACTAGAAATTGTAGGGATCTGCTCCTTGCTAATGAAATCATCCACAAGAATTCATACAAAAAACCCTCAATTATATTAATCCTCTTCAATAACTTCTCGAGTAATATGTTTCATCAATTTTTTGCTTCCCCGACCTCACAACCAAAAATAAAAGAGATTTCAACGTTGTAATGTCCCCTTTTGGGGATGATATGGTTTATGATTGGATTAGCCTATTATTGGCCCTCGTAGGCTAAGACTAGCGGTTAGAGGGTTCCAGTTGGCAATGCAGGAGGCTTATTCCCATTCCGTAGGTCAGAAGTGTTCAAGACTGCCCTTTGTTTGGTTCAAATAGGACTTTGTTTGGGCTCAGTCTCATATACTTACTATTTATAGTGGGTCAGGAGGCGATCGAGAGGGACCCTTTCTAATTTTACTAAGTCAATGAGTTGGACAGAGGACAAAATGGTCAACTCCTCGGAACAGACAAAATGAAGAAATTTTGGTTAATCATGGAGTTATGTTTATTTGATTATTAATAAAGTGATAACTTCATTAATAAATTTTATTATGAGGCCATTTAATGTTATATTATAAGTTATTATTATTTCATAAAGAAAGGGTCATACTCATCATTAAAATGAGGCCATGTTTTAATTAATTATTGAGCGCCTAGCCAAGGAAGAAATTAAATAAGATAAAGTGCAAATATAAAATTATATTATTAATGATTTATTAGAAGATTCTAGATGGCCGACTTCATAAGGAGGAATTGAAAGTAAAGGAGGATTTATCCCACATTGAGCATGGAGATTGATTTGGAGTTTGAGGAGTCTTTATAAACAAACCTTGTCTTCCTTCAAGAGCATGTTATGAGATTATTTCATTGAAGCTATTTCTCCATTGTTGCTGGAAATCAGTGACTGGATTGTTCTAAGGACGAAAAACCCTTGGATTTCTTGGTATTGGACGGAAACCCAAGCACCATTGTGAGGTGGTTTCACTCAAGAATCACTATGGAGTTTATTGCAGGTTCTTAATTCATGCTTTTAGCATAATAGCAGCTAGGGTCGGCACACAAATTCATATTATCAGCTGCATATTTTTCCTAGAATGTTACAGCAGGGTTTGAGAGCAAATTAAAAAAGACAAACATTGCAGATTGAAGAACTCTTGACCAGCAAGCACACCATCAAGTATTTTCAACAGCAAACTGCCATTGCATTCCAGGTTTCTCATTATATATTAACATCATTTAGTTTGGCACACTGTACTTGGCTTTGGCATTCAAAAATAAGGAGTTACAAGGTTGCACAATAACTGTTTGATGAAATGTCTTTGCTGTAGTTATTCATTTCAGCTTATATTGAATCACTAGTATGCATGCCAAGTGTTTGTAGAAATGCTTATTGGCTGTAGAAATCAATTACAATCATTTTCAATCTTCATAAGCCATTGGAAATCCAAAAGAGAAGTCTTGCATTGCATCTCTGTTATTTGTTAAGCTTATTTACATTCATTTTTTAAGCATTTGGTCATCACTGGCAATCATCAAAACAAAACAAAACAAACTGAAACAACAGCAAGTACAGACTTCGCAAGACAAGTGTTTGACAATATTCCTTGGAGCTCAAATCATCACAACAGGGTCAGATTTAGACAAGGGTTATTAAAAACGCCAAGACACAACATGTTTTGCAGTTTTGAGGCAATAAGTAAGAGATTTCCAGCTCCAAACTAAGCAAACAGAAATGCTAGACCCACACAAGAGAAATTTCAATGTCTCCTATTCTAAGATGATTGTTATCATTTTGTTGTGCAAGTTGGGCACATGCAAGACAAGCTCACGATCACTTGGCGAGAAAGGCTAAAGTGTTGACCATCAGATTGATAACAAGAATGCCTATACCTGGAAGTCATGGTCTATAATCAAGATACATTACTTCTTCTGGAGAAGGTTAAAAATTTAGGTTGTGTGCATGCAAACCCTTGCCAACCTCCTCAAGAATTTCCTAGATAAAGTGTCCTATTCTACGAGGTAATGGATTGAATAATATGTCTATGAATCAAAACATTATTATATATTTCCAACTGTGAGAAAAAAAATAACTTTTATGCCATATTAGAGACATGGGGAGAGTTTATAGAAGCCAAATAGAAATTTTTACACAAAAAATAAACTTTGCTTTAGTTCTATATATTACATATTTATAGGATTTTCACAACCAATACTATAGGAGGTATAGTTCTATACTAAGTCACCACATTCGACGAATTTCATCCTTGAGATTCAAAATTCAACAAATTTTTTAAAAACCAAAAAATATCGAGTAAGTTGGCCTTAAATTCATACGATAAATGGGTTAGGATTTTTTGATAAAAAAACGCATTTTAAAAACGTGAGCTTCCTTCATGGGTTTGCGCGAACAAAGGCGACGCCTGCTGCGAATCCAAATGTTTTTATTTTCATTTAATTATATGTTTTCCTTTATGTTTTTTTGTCATCAAAACTCTTATTTTTAACGTAAATATTGACTTAGATGTCAATAAAAGTTTATATATTATATTATTTATGTTAATTTTTATAAAAAATAATATTTATTTATAATGAATTTAAATTTAAAATATTTTCTCTTTAAAAAATAATAGTTAAACTAATTTAGTAGTTTATTGGATATATTAATTATATATACAAAATTTATATAAGGCGAATATAATGTCGAATGTTTTTTCCGAATTATTTTTCTTCACCAAACTTCATCCGAATTTTATGGTTGTCGAACTCATATTCGAATTCAAACGCAGTGACTTAGGTTCTATATATTACATATTTATAGGATTTCCACATCCAATACTATACAAGGATTGTTATACCTCATATAACCACTCCTTTAAATATGAGTTGTTTTGACAACTCATTGTACAAATAAATAAACCACAACCAATTAACAAATAATTATTACAATGACACACTAACAAACCTAGGAGAATGATGTAATATTACCAACAGATTCTATATGAACTTGCATGCTCTAATCTCTCCAACTTCAATTTGTCAGTCATCTCCTATAACACTAGATTAGTTGTGCTTCCACTATCTATTATAACTTTGCACCACTTACCATAAATCTTGCACACAATATTGAAAGAAATTTATCATTTGTGTCGATTCCTCTCTCCATAGCATCTAGTTTCAGCAAAAACTTTATTCACGATTCATGGCTTACCTCTTCTAGTTCATCTACTAGTCTTTGTTGTCCTTTTAATCCTTCATTAGCACATGTTGTCCTTCTACTCGTACTTCCTTGACTTGAATACTCAAATGCTTTGACTTTCTACTTGACATCTAAAACAAATTCCTCTAAGAGATCTTCCACTAACTCTTATCAAATAATTTGCAATTTTCACAAGTTTGAGTACATAGGCATTTCATCAAACAGTTCGCAACAGGCTGGTATGAGGTTGGATTTCAACATGTTATGCATTGATAATGTGAAAAACTAACATAGCATTCATTTCAAGACCTTCCATACAGAAACCATCTTCATAGATACCAAATTATAGCATAAATTAGACACAAATTCAGAAATTTCATACGATATCAAGGACTGCATTAAATATCAATTTTCTGCTGAACTGAGTGTGCAAGCACCTCCACCTAAATTTCTTGAACTTCCCACAAAGCTGTACGGCCACTCTCAAAGGGTACGGCAGATTTAAATATCATAATTAGCTTTGTTAAACAGCAACTCCTTTGTCCTTCTCCCAGTGTGGTGCAACACCCAAAAAGGCAAGTCAATTGTCTTTTTGCAAGTCAAAAGGAGATACATCAAGACTTGAAAGAGCAACGAATGGAATTTTTCCTACTCTCACACCTTTTTTATAGTCCCACGTGCCATTTTTGCCTAAGTTGTCTGCTTTGATTCTTCTTTCCAAATGATTCCTTTTGTCTTATGTGTGTGGCGGCTAGCATAAGGCAGCAATTTATCTCTTTCACCTACGTTGAGGCAATTTAGACCTGAATTGAATTTCATTATGGACATCATCTTCAACTTTTGTGCCTTCTTCTTTTCTTAATCTCCACAGCTTCTCAATGGCTGGTGACTTGGGTTTGACTACCCATGATTCCTATGTTATGTCCCTTTGATACCATATTGTTTTGTAAGCGTTGGCTGATTTCCGATGTTTTTCATAAGTTTCTAGGTGAGCTGGAAGAACTCCAACGTTCTTGGAGATCTCAATTTATGGCTTTCTTGGCATCTAGTGATAGTTTGGAGTTCAATTTGCATTCAAGATTGCAGTGACGCTCTTTGTAGCATTTTAGCCCATCTAAGTTGCCCTCCAAATATCATGGAGAACATGGCTATTTTTAGAAAGTGCCCAATTTGGCACCCAACATCATTCCTCAGCATTACTTCCTTCTCAACATAATGAATTTCAATTTTTGGCACCTTGGTGGTATTTTCTGAAAAGTGATTCGGATTAGTTAAAATATTGCACTAAGGCATAAAGTTAGCATTATAATATTTACTTCAATGTTTTGATTTAATAAATTTATGTAATGGCCCCTCAAGTGGATGCCTAGGGAGAGGGGGACTTTCACATTGATTAATTTTTTTAATTGCTAAAAAGGCTTTTGAGAGAACAATTAATTTGAAGTGTGAAACCCTCCTTTTTCCCTCCAATTCTATAAAAGGACGATCGGGGCTTTCATTTCAAGGATTTAGAGTTGCACGCATATTGAGATCTTATCGAAGTGAACAGTGAGTTCTTCCAAGAGTTTATTGACAACGAAAACCCTCGTCAATATTCATTAGGTTCGATGGTAAAGGAACCTATTGATGTCTTTTTAGACACAATCAAACACAAAATAAAAATACCAAGGTATCTTATCCTCTCTTGAACAAAGTCTCTCAAATGCTATGCTTCGCAATCAAATGAGACAACTCCAAGGTTCCTATTGTCGGGTCACGACGTGTGGATAAGCACAGTTGGCCGTTGTGATTGTTGGTAATCTAAGGGGACTTGCGTTGAATAATTGAATGCTTGAATTGTTGGAACTTAGATTCTAACTACTTGCTTGGAGAACAAAAAAAGGCAAAAGACATAGGGTTCAAGGAGTCTAATCTAATCCTATGAATGTAGGAACGATGGACAATCTTTGGTGAAACTCTACTAAGCCTTGCTTTGACATGCAAAGCAACAACTCCACAAAGCTTAGTGCGATCTCCTAAGGTAAGCACATGATGTTCAAATCACTATCAACAACAAGGATACCATCAAGGTGATGCATATCAAGGTACAAATAGCAATTGAAGTTAAGTTCATTTAAGGATTCCAGTTGACCACACAAGACAAACTTACAATCAGCAAATTGCTAGTGGTATGGATAAATGAATTTCACCATTAATCATTCACAACTCCTATCATTCATCTAATCAACACGAAAGCAAATGAATTGAGAAGTAGAGACCATGCAACTTGTTGAAATGACACATTAATTCACCATAACTTCAATGAAATCAAATGCTCTTGACAAAAAGATTTTGGCAACAATCTTTGCCTTCTCCTAATCTGACTTCTATTCTAATTGCTAACTAGCTATTATCTATCAATCAATTACTAACTATTAACCTTTTCGAATGAGAGACTTGAGCCTTATATAGATAGCTCTTTACGATGAATGGCTCAGATTTATTTGAGATCAATGGCCGAGAATTTACAATAAAACCCTAATTAGGATTTGTTACAACAAACTTCCTTCTGGCCAACAAGATCATTACAACAAATTGGACACACGTCCATTCTGATTTCTAACCAATGAAAGAATAGGTTAGGTACATAAAATAGTTTTTGATGAGGCGCCATGTGTCACTTGCTCCATCATGAGATGAATCGGGCTCATTGAACTTGGACTTGCTGATGTGGAAGTAACTTGATTGGCTTGAATGCGAATAGGATGCCACATCAGCCTCTTTTGAAACTATCTTCATTCCTTGATCACGTTCACTCTTCTTCACTCTAACTTGGAAATTTTCCTCCTTGTGATGCATTCACAATCTCAACCTTTGAATCATGAAGTATCTTCTTCCTTAACCTTCTTTGATTTTGAACTTCCTTGTCTTGGGCTTGGAACACATTATTGTCTTGACAAGTAGACTTTGATCCTTTGGAAACCATGTGACATGTATCCTCTTTCGTGCATCTTCAAAGTATCTTCTATCATGTTGATGACCTTAGCATTGAAATGTGAAGTGTGTCCTTCCCTTGGAATGTTGAACTAGACCTCAATGTATAGATCTCCTTGTTGACTTAGCTCAAATGTGTTGATGTTGTGGTACTCTTTAAGCTTTCAACCTTCTTCTATGATGACAGTTCACCTTCTCCAAGTTGCCTTGTGCATCTTCCCCTAACATGGTCATGCAAGAATCTTGAAGTTAGAAGATTCAAAATGATACAACTAAGTTCTGATTTTATTGATGAACATACATGCTTTCAGGTTTGTAAAATTTGCAATCATCCATTAAATCCTGAAATTAATGTAATAATGCATTTAATTCATGTTCAAAACCTGAGTTTTGTGATCTAAAAAAACCTGATTTCACTCAGTAAATCAGAAATATCTCTCCCTTTACTTCTGAAAATTTGATAAGGCTTTATATTCCAATTTCAGAGACAAATGTATCTTTAACCAGCGCTTGGGATGCAAAGCAATTTAGGCTTTACCAACCTTTTGATTTCTTCTTCTACGAGCTGATGTCTCAGACCCTTTCTTTTCAGATATAACAAATGGATCTGTCAAGTTGATTGATGGCGACCCTGTGTATTCAAGGCCAGCGAACTTCTTCCTTCATGCAATATTACCAACCTTAGACAATCTTCTTCCTCCTATCTGCTGTGCGAACCTGTTGCTAGGCGAACTTGTTGCTCTGCGAATTTATGATCTGCATTTGTGTTTGTATAATTCAAGAGATCTTCTTCCCTTTACTTATATGGCTTGGGGTTAAAAGTCACACCTCTTCATGCTCTTCAAAAGCCGACTTGGTATCTCAAGGGTTTAATTAATGAAATCGCTTTCTTTTATCCTCCCATGCTGGCCGACTTAACAAATAAAGGAATGAGCCATTTTCTTGTTTGAAATTTGAATCGCCTTATGTGATTTTCAACTCCCAGTCGCCTAGGTTCACAATGATTTTAATATTTTATCATTGTCTTAACCCGCTTCTTTAGAGGTTCTATTTTAAATTGGTGACTTCTAACCCTTATCCTTGGAGGTTCGATTTTAATTTTAACCTTCATCCTTGGAGGTTCGATTTTCATCTTATTTTAACTTCCATACTTAGAGGTTTGATTTCTATTTTAACCTTCATCCTTGGAGGTTCGATTTTCATCTTATTTCAGCTTCCATCCTTAGAGGTTCGATTTTGATTTTAACCTTCATCCTTGGAGGTTCGATTTTCATCTTAACCTTCATCCTTGGAAGTTCGATTTTGATCTTTTGATAGTCTCAACTTCGATCCATGTGACTTAGAAGTCTCATCTCTCTTACCTACTTAAGTTGATAAGCATATTTTATACTTAGGCAGTTTCGCCAACTTGCATTTCTAGAGGTTCGAATTTTGGACTTAACTATTTCCAACCTCCATCTATGTGACTTAGAAGAGTGAATTTCATCTTTGTGTGTATTTCCAACTTCAAGCCGTCTAGGTTGAATTTGCCTTGTCATTTGTTTTAACTCTCATGCTTAGAGGTTCGAATTTTTATTGAGTAACTTCAAACTTTCATCCTTGGGACTTAGAAGTCTCATGTTTACATCTTCCTTCCAGCGAACTTAAGTTCATTCTTCATGATATTTGGGAAGATTAACTCCCATCGATAGAGGTTGAACTGCATCTCCTTCTACTTAATAATTCACCAACCCTCATCTTTAGAAGTTCGAATTTGATACTTGATGATTTCCAACCTCCATCCTTGCGACTTAGAAGTCTTACCCTTCTTACCAACTTAAGTAGATCCGCAGGTAGCACTGTAGTACTTGTTTACTTCTCTTCAACTTAAGTTGGTGCACAGGAGGTTAAAATGTTCTTCATCAATCTTCTTTACCAGCCTGGATTGATTCACAGCTCCTTTCCTATCATTGAAGGTTGACATTTTGAACTTAAGGAATTTTATCTTCCTATCAACCGAAGTTGATACACAGGGTTTACACTTAGACAATTTTGGCTTCCTGTCAACCTAAGTTGATCCGCAGGGGACTTCTCATCAATGAAAGTTTGCTTTCCCATCAGCCTAAGTTGATTCGCACACTTAGAGACTTCCTACCAACCTAAGTTGATCCGCAGGGTCTAGTACTTAGATAGTTTTTACGCATCATCAACTTGAGTCAATTCGCAAGGTCTCCTATAGAACAACTTATCAACCTAAGTTGATCCTTGCAACATATTGGCATCATTGACAACCTCTAACCTCAAGCAATTTTGCAACATGACCTCAACCTGACATCCCTTACTCATTAGCAAAGGTTAATGACTAAAGAAACTAAGAAAACTAAGAAAACTAAGACACCTGATCTAAGCAAAAACTGGGGGTCCCCATTTGCAATGGGGCGATGTGTAAAAATGTAGTGTTTAGAATACTGTCATAAAAACCTGAAACAACGCGTATTTTAAAAACTGAATCACTGATTAAGGTTATGATACCTGAGACACTGGATTTTATCACTCTCTCTCATGCAAATTCACACATCTTTGTACTTATCTTTGATCACCCACGTAGAACGCTATCATCAAAGCTTCTCCTCCATTTATGTCTTTATTGTCAATCTTAGTTGACACAACTCTGCATACTCCTCACAACCAATGCTACTTATACTCTTTCAACGAAAAAAACATCTATCTTATTCTTTTGAATTTCATAAATATAGGAAACACAGATTTCAGATAGTTCACGTGTTTTCTTCATCCACAAAAAAAATCCGTACATATCAACTTTCTTGAAGGTTTTTAAAAAGACCATTTCAGTTGCAAGTCGGTTTGGATAAGTTATTAGTTATTGGCTTAACTAATAACTACTTTCTAACTCGATGATCATAAGACTTTCAAATGTCATTTATTTCACTTTCTATCTGCATTAGAAGTTATGTTATCTTTCAATTTTGTCAACAGTTATAGTTAACAGTTTTCAGTTTTCAAAGATAGTTACAACTGCACTCCTCAAAATGCTTATAATGTCTTTACGAAACTCAACACAAATTCGAATCACAATCTTGACAGAACACTTGTAGAATTCAGATCACAAACCTGACAAAGTCTGAGCAAAACTTCATTAACACTCAGAAGTAATAAGCACCATGATTCATTCTTGAATCTAATAAATAAGACATTAGTTTGTTGCTTGATCTGATCTTGTCTTGTTGTGCAGATAGAAACCAGTTGGAAACCACTGACATCAATGACAAATATGCCAACAATCCTAAAATAGCATACACATCCATCCCCATGCAGCATATGTAAACAATAGCAAAGAAAACACACACACTAAGTGATGAACTTGAAACTAGACATCTAATTACATCAAAACATCTAAGTAAACAATTCAGCTCTTAGGCTTACTGTCACGGCATATACCCCTAGTCATAAACTAGATTGACATCATTCTAACGACTTGTTAGTCTCCAAATTTCACGAGTGAATAGTTTATATATAGCACTCAAGGTGCATGAGAATATCTGAAATCTCAGCAATGCAATCAACACGTATCACATTGACAGAATACCTGCATCCCGTGCAAACTCAGATGTCATCATATCCATAGTTGTCAGCATCTTTAATTGTCCTTTCCATTCCCTTGGCATTATTCAATAATATTGACACTGTACTGCACCACTTTAATTGTTCACTGTGCTCTTGCTCTGACTGTGGCACTCTATGTTGAGACATGGACCAGCTAGGACTCGAACGTAGGACCTTCCATACGCTGCTGGAGTGCTCTACCACTGAGCTACTGGCCCCTCTTGGACCAGTCCATCGTTGCTCCAGGTGTGGCTTATTTCCAACACCAACATCCCCCCTTAAGCCACACCTCTCGTGTGCTTGAGGCTCCTAGCCTGGACCTGGCTCTGATACCATGTTGAGACATGGACCAGCTAGGACTCGAACCTAGGACCTTCCAAAGCTGCTGGAGTGCTCTACCACTGAGCTACTGGCCCCTCTTGGACCAGTCCATCGTCGGTCCGAGTGTGGCTTATTTCCAACACCAACACTCTATACTTGGGACATAGTAACTCTCTCCCTTAGAAACCATACTCTGGCACTCACATCCAGCACTCTATACCTCAGCAAAAAAGATAAACTATGGGGCCACAAACAAGTAAGCAGGACCAGATCCCAAGTGCTCAAAGTCATTCAATTATGCAAGCATTTATTCTAGATGCAAAAAATGATGCATATACTGTTTGCACATGTACAAACTCATCCAAACAAACACACACCCTCACTTTGTGAATTGGCAGGCATTGGTCTTAAGTGTGCCTTTCCAACCAATAAATAATAAATTGAAGAAGAATAATACACATAGAAACCATAACATTTTTAAAGCACAATATGTTGCTATGAAAAAGTGTACTAAAGTAATAAAGCATAACTTAGAAGCATTTTCCAAGGGACATATCAGTATAAGGCTATAAGCTATTGATACTCCCTCAGTGATCAAAGGTTTACCCAAGCACTCAACAATCACAATGTGCTACCAAAGAAATTTCACCATCATCATTCTTGATTTCATTGCTTTTCAAAACAATGTCCAGAATACAGCCCAGAATTAACAACAAGCTTTGCTATCCTATTATCTAAGACTCTAAAACTACTGCATGCAGTTCAAATGTAATTGCAAGGGAGTTTGCATGGAATTTCAATATCAACTAATATTGTCATGCATAGTTCACCATAATAGAAGTCATTGAATTTTGGACAATTTAAAACAAATTTCTCAGGAGACCACAACACATAGTAGGCAATCATGTTTTAATCATTCTTAACTTCATAATCACTAATGTTTGCATAGATTAATTACTGAAAACAACTAAGGTTCAGTTCTATGAAGAAAAACAATCAGGAACAAACTACAGCACTAAACTATATATATTCATCGATACGAGCACCAAGCATAAGACTTTAAACTCTTAAATTAAACCAATTATTGCATGTTGTTAGCATACCTAGAAACAAGTCCCCATAAACGTCCCAATCCACCGTCTGCATCTTTCAACTCAAAGGAAGTATCTACAAAGCATGCAAATTAATAAATACAAAAGATACTCAAAGAGAAAATCTATAGAGCATGCAAATTCATAAAAACAAAAGATACATGAGCCCATAAACTATTATATATTAGCTAACATATTTTCCACTTCACTTAACAATATACAAGACAACAAAAAACAGAAACTAGATTGATGAAATTCACATAGGCATAATATGCAATGAAAAAAAATCAAAACTTTCAATACATTATATTTCCAATTCTTACAAAGAATCTTTTTACATTAAAGCTATTAAACATCTTTGAAAAAAATACCAAAATTTATCTTTCTGAAACAATAATTTAATTCCTGAAAGGATGTCTCTATGCATCAACTACATAGAGGAGGTCTTCAGCCATAAACACTTATTACCAAGGAGATTCCAAGCAGATTTCAATGAGGTCACAGGTGGTGTTGAGTGTTAAGGAGTCCATCTTATCGAAGATGATCTTTGCCATTACATATTCATAGTACTCTTTATCAGGCTCAGCAAAGAGTTTTGAGTTTTATAAATCTAGGGATCGTAGGCTTGTTTCTAAAAACCCACACCACATTAAAACTTTGTGAGTGCAAAAATAATTATCTACGTTCCACGGGGTTTCGGGGACGAGGGTTGGCAAGGGGCACATTTCTGGGACGTTTCCTAGAGGACCAAATTAGGGGACGGCAATATACAAATTTCAAAAAGTATATATATACATACATACATATATGTAGGTATGTATGTATGTATGTATGTATATGTACATGTATACATATGCATGTATATGTACATGTATACATATGCGCGTATATATATATATATAGGTATGTACATGTATACATGTATACATATATACATATATACATATGTGCATGTATACATGTATACGTATGTACATGTACATGTACATGTATACATATACATGTAGACATATACATATACATATACACATATATATATGCATATACATACACATATACATACATACATGCATGCATACATACATACATATATATATATTATTAATTCATGTATTTATTTTATTAGATAAAGTGGCAAACAAAGGTATCATTGATGAAATTCAACTAAGCTTTGTTTTGACATGCAACGAACACATCTCCACAAGGCTAGTGTGATATTCGAGGGATAGCTTGTGATTTTCAAATCACCACTACAAACATCGACACCATCAAGTTGATGTATATCAATGAAGAAGTAGCAATTGAAGTTAAGCTTGGCTAAGATGGATCCAATTGACTACGCAAGACACTTTATAATCAGCAAAGTGTTAATAGAATGGATGTACGAATTTCATCATTGATCATGCACAAAGTTCTTCCATTCATCTAAACAACATGATAATTAAACGAGAAGTAGTAACTGTTTGCCTCACTGGGTAAACAGAAGGAATACAGAAGTAATGCAGAAATAGACAATGCAATAACAGCATGAATACGAGAATAAGCTTTCCATTAATAACTCAGAGTGTATACAATGTTCATAGTATTATTTGTCATAAAAATCCCCCCCTTCAATACCCGCAGGTAGTACAATATATAACAACCGAAGGGGTGTGACACAACCGTCGCGACTCCAACTACCTACCCATCAGCTAACTAACTACTAACAAATAACATTACTACCAAAGCATAAGATATACATATTTCCCGACAACATCATCCCCCCCAAAAAAGAAGTCGTCTCCGACGACTAACAACAAAAATGGAGACAATGCAACCCATACAAAATATACATCAAGACAAAACTAAGGAGGGGGCTGGGGAAGCGTCCCTGAAGTAGAAGGCTGAGATGCAGGTGTCTGGGCCGCCAAGCGGGTGCGGAGCTCATAAACCTGTTGAGTACGTGCAATCACATCACGCTCCGCCACCAACACTTTCTCCAAAGCCGTCTTCACCATATGCACGGCTTCCAGCAACTCCTCTTTCGTATCCATTGTCTTTGTCATACAAACCAATCGATCCTGCAACAGGCTCCTCTCGGCAGTGACTGCATCCAACTCCTGCTGCACGAGGCTCCTCACACTCTGCTCTGCCAAAAGGCAAGTCTCCACCTCAGCCTTCTCTGCTCGGGCCATCTCAAGCTGCGCCAACAATTGTTCCCTCTCTGCTGCCCACGAGGCCTGCTGACCGGCCACATCCCTCTCCAACTCGACTCTAGCAGCCTCACGAACTGCAGACTCATGTTACGTATGCCTTAATGCATAGTAGGCGTCTCGGTAGACCTGCTCAATCTCTCGGACGATTGTCATCACCCGACTCTCCACAATGGGCTCACGCACAATCCAAGCCTATAGCATCTTATCCGTCTGAGTAGTCGGCCATCCCAGAGACTCAAAGCATGCAACAAAGGCTGCGGGGCAGCCCACCCGCATAAACTGTACGACCCTGTCTAACTCCACCACAACCTGCTGCAATGCTCATGTCTGGGCCATGGCCACCACTCGCCTACCCCTCGTCACCATGTCAACTAAATAGGCCTCAATGTCCTCCCCCTCCTGCTCCGAAGGCTGTGACCGTGACGAAAGTGGCATCTGTGTAAGAGCGCCAAGAGGTAACTCGGAAGTCTCTGTCAAAACCGATACTGCTGCATCCTGTTGGTATGAAGGTACCTCCTCCGCCACTAGAAGTGTAGCATCCCGAGAGACGATCTCTCCTGCCTCGTTCCCAACTGCTGGTACATGTGCCTCGCCAGATGAATCGTCCAAGTCTACTATCTCAACTGGAGTCTCTTGACAAGGTGAGAATACAACAACTCCCACGGGTGGTACCACTGTCATCTGAAATCACTGAGTCAACCAGCTCTCCATAGCCACTACTTATGGGTCTGTACTGGGGATCCCCGAGACTCTCTGCATCTCTACGACCGGAGTGTGTGTCGCCATAGCATGAGGCTCCGTATCAACCACCTCCCTCAGTCCCTACTCCTCATCTACCACTACTCGATGCGGCAACCCATCTACACACGACTCTGCCATGTCTTCGATAAGTGCCTCTGTGGCCGAGGCCGGTCCCGAAGGTGGTGCTCGACCCTGCGGAGGTGATGCTACTTGTTGTTGGATGGGGCCAAGTGCAACTAGCGTGCGGCTCTACCCAAATGTCGAAATAGAGGTGCCTCCCACTCCAGATGACAACACAGGTGTGCCCATCGGTAGCAAGGGTGGGGCAAAAAGGACCCTCTCGTCCGTCGCCCTGCTACTATCATCCTCCTCATCCTCCGCTTCTAAATCCTCTGTACTACTGGAATTCTCCCTCCCACTATCAAGTTCCCCTGAGGCCGTATCTACCATCCGTTTCCGCTTCGCGGAAGAGTGCCCAATGTCAAGGTGTCTCCAATACATGATAGCAGGCTCACCTGCTGCCAACGGTCATTGCGACGTACCTCCAACTCTGCCTCCGGCACTGCTTCCCTCGTGGCCTCCAAGAATAGTCCTATGGCATAATGGGGCATATAAAACGTGCGATGTTGCATCGTCAAGAACTCATACATTCGCTCTGCTAGCAACGCAGCCCAATCGTACACAATGTCGTTCATAAGCCCATTCATGAGCATAATCTTAGGGAGGGCGATGTCCGACGCCCTACCAGATACCGTCAACTTGCTCTTAATGAAATCCATTATGCACCACCAGTGGCCCTCTGCAACAAAGGTCTTGCGTATTCCTCGTCCCTTCGTGGCATCAGCCACACTGTCCAACTCCGTTGTCGTCAAGTTTTTGGATACTAATTTAATCCAATATTCTTTCTCCTCACGCCTCATCTTCGTAGCCTTCAACTCGATTTTCCTGCCTGGGATGCCAAATACTCTGGTAAAGTCCACAGCTTTGAAGGATATGGTGACATCCCTCCCAAGATACTCAAAAGTACTCGTCCATGTGTGTCTGTCAAAGGTGTCCACCATGAACCGTAGGGCACCCTCATACTCGCGGATAGGAAACACGGGCATTCAAATAGCCCACTCCACTTCTGCCTTACGAATGTTCTGCTTCACCAAATCATCATCGAGAGTGTCCTGCCACCATTTCCGGCATTCAAACCCGTTCAGGCCCTCGAAGGTGATATTCTGAGGCGTCAATGTATTTTTTCCACTTGTCGCAGGTTGTGGTGCTTTCTGCTTTTTCTTCTGACTTGCACTGGCATCCATTGTGCTGCCTGCAACACGCACGCCTGACGACAAGACCCTAGTATTTCTATTCATTTGGCTGCTACTAGAGGAAGCCTGCAACTGCTTCTTCCAACTCCGTTTCCCAGCCGACTCCATTAATTTCTCCTGTAATTGATTTATGGTTATAGCCATACGGTTGTGTAACCACGTTAACTACCTCCTGGATGGCTGTGTATGGCTACGTATGCCTTGCGTGTGTCTGCCCTGTGCTTGCGTGGGCGCTGCGTTGTTGGGCGGAGTGCGTGTTTATATCTTTGCGTTGGTAGTGGTATCCACCGCACGATGGTTCCACCGTTGTTCCCCTTTTTCTTTTTTTTTCCGTACGGTCCCTCCTCGTACTTCTTTTTTTTTTTTTTTTGCAAAATACTGTCAAACACCATGATTGGAGGGTCCAAGTTCCCTCCGTTCGTGGTAAACCTTCAATTTGGACCCGTTCACGGCTTCGGTCACTTCACGGTCGTCCAATGTCCACAACCGAACCGATCCATTTGCTGTGACTTCGCGAACTTTGTAAGGTCCTAGCCACCTCACTTTAAATTTTCCAGGTTTAATTTCATTTCGCCCATTATATTTCAACACGAGTTGTCCTGGGGTGAACTTCATTCACTTTAAATGCTTATCGTGCCACAACTTCCTCCTCTGCTGCGTTGTCTCGGTTGCCCACTGAACCATCATCCGCTTCTCATCAAGTTTATTTAGAGCATAAAGTTGCTCCCTCAGGCTCTCCATATCGCCGAGTCTATTTTCTATTGCAATACGAAGACTTGGTACCATGAATTTGGCGGGCATCATTGCTTCCTGCCCATACATGAGTTGGAAGGGCGTTTGTCCCGTAGTTGCTTTGTATGTCGTGCGGTAAGCCCACAACACGGAGGGTAACTTCTCTTCCCAATCTTCCCCTTTGACCCCGCACGACTTATCAATGACTCCTACAAGGATCTTGTTCGTGGCCTCCGCCTGCCCGTTGGCTCGAGGGTAGTAAGGACTCGACAAAGAATGGAAGATCTTATATTCTCTCGTGAGCAACTTAATAACATGGTTGACAAAATGGCCCCCTCAATCACTCGTCAGCTGCATGGGGATACCATAACGAGTAATGATTTGCTCATAAATAAATCTGGCTGTACTCACCGTCGAGTTATGGGGTAGAGCCCATGCTTCCACCCACTTAGTCAAATATTTCGTGGCTACCACGATGTATCTGCACCGCCTAGCACGACTGACTTTGAGTGGTCCGACAAAGTCCAACCCCCATTGTTCAAATAATTCCTACGCGTGCGAGCGGTTGAGCGGCATAAAGTCCCGCTTCAATGGTTTCCCAGCCCTTTGGCACATGTCGCAACCAACAACCCATTCTCGGGCATCATTATATAGCGTGGGCCACCACAAGCCCGCGAGTAGCACCTTCGATGCAGTAGTGTCCGGTCCCATGTGTCCCCCCGCCGGGCCTTTGTGCGCCTCTCGGAGAACTCCTGGCACCTCCTCCTCCATCACACATCTTCTAAGTATTTGATCCGGTCCCATCTTATATAACAGCCCATTGATCAGTTGGAATGTTCGACTTCGTAAAACCAGTTTCCTTCGTTCTCCCCGTAGCATGCCTGGCGGAAAGACTGAAGTAGAAAGATACTCCCCGATGGCTGTGTACCATGGTGGCAATGCAGCATTTTGGAATAAGTGGACATCTGGAAAATCATCGTCCACCCCTTCCGCTGGTTCTCCTGACTTTATGCGTGATAATTGGTTCGCTATCACATGGCTTTTCCCAGGCCGCACGATAATGGTGAACGTAAACTCTTGCAGCAAGAGTAGCCATCGACTAATTCTTCCCTGAATTATCGGCTTGTTGACCAAGTACATGAGTGCTTGATGGTCTACGTAGAATGCGAACGGTGTCGCCAACAGCTAGTGTCTGAATTTTTGTACCGCATAGATCATCCCCAATGCCTCCTGTTCTATTGTGCTGTAATTTTTCTCCGCTTTGGATAATAGTCCACTGGCAAAATAGACGGGATGATCCAACCCGTGATCTCCCACTTGGGCCAATGTGGCACCGATCGCAAAGTTTGAAGCGTCCACATGGACATGGAACTCCCTGTCCCAGTTGGGATACGCAAGGATGGGGTAGCTACCAGCCTCATCTTCAATTCCTCAAATGCTTCACTCTCCAGGGTCCCCCAGGTGTACGGCTCACCCTTGCGAGTAAGCTTGTCCAAGGGGTGGGATATTTGTGCAAAGTTTTTTATGAACCTCCTATAGTAGCCGATATGGCCCAGGAAGGACTTTACCTCGGTGACATCCGTAGGAGGCTCCATCTCCACGATCACCCGTATTTTGTCTGGGTCCGTCTTCAAACCCGCTTTGCATACAATGTGCCCAAGCAATTTGCCTTGTGGTACCATAAATCGACATTTTCTTGGATTAAGGGCCAGCCTTGCCCTTCGTCATCTCTCCAAGCACTCTTTGAGGGCTACCAAATGCGTATCTTGCTCGCTATAGATGGACCAGTCGTCGAGGAAGGCTTTAAAATTCCCTACCGACATCTTGTCGAATATATGTAGTATAATTCGCTAGAATGTTGCAGGTGCATTGCATAGGCCGAATGGCATCCAGTTGTATGCATAGACACCATCTTCGACCACGAAGGTGGTCTTCAGTTTATCTTCCTCGACGATTGAGATCTAGTTATATCCGGAGAATCCATCCATAAACGAGTACATCTCATGGCCGGCCACCTCCTCCAGTATGTTGTCCGTAAACGGGATTGGGAAGGGATCTTTAATCGTAACTGCATTGAGACACCGGAAGTCCACACAAATCCTTATTTGGTTAGCCTCCTTTAATGAAATGACTATGGGCGACACCGATTCACTTGTCTGTACTTTGAAAATGATACCGGCCTCCAACATTTTTTCTATCTCGTCGTTCACCCGCGCTACATAGTTGCGGTTCATCCGGTACAGTCTTTTTCGTACGGGCTGGGCTTCGGGTACCAACGGGATGCGGTGCACGAACAATTCGGGAGGTACCCCCTTCAGGTCTTTATACGTCCATGCAAAGACGTCTTTAAACTCCAGAAATATTTTGAAGGCCGCTGTCTTCAGCACGGAATCCCAGTCATCCCCGACTAATATATTTCGTGGGTCCTCCTCCTTTCCCAGGTTTGTTGCCTTCAGCTTGGACTCTTCAAATTGAATTGGCTTGTCTTTCTCGAACTGATGTGCGGGTGCCTCCTTATATTCTCTGTATTCCGGAGGGAAGACCTCCAGATCGGCGGGCTCCTCTATCTGCAACATGTTGCATTGAAAAAGTTCGTAGTCCTCCATTTGCCAATGGAAGAGCCCATTGAGTGAGCACAACTCATCTTCAGAACATCCCTCCAATTCGAGTACCCCTTCACTGTTCGGCTCCATCGCGTTCTTGCCTTTGCTTTCGTCGGAACCCCCTTCCCATTTATTAGAGTCCTCTGAGTCCGAGTCGGAACAGGCGAGCTCTTCGCCAACATCTTGGGTCCGTAGATCAATGATATATTTCCGCCCTCCTTTCTCCATGGAGAGTGTATTTTTCTTCCAGTTATGGTTCACCCTCGCGGTGATCAACCACACTCTCCCCAGGATGGCGTCATAGCCTTTCTTCTTCAAGGGAATAACTACAAAATCTAACAAGAAGGGTTGCGTACCAATTGTCACTTGTTGGGCCATCAATATGCCGAGTGGCTTGATGTCGTGTTGGTCGGCTCCCCACAGATTAAATGTGAATGGCCACAGGGTGGGTTTCCCTAGCCTCTTCCATGTCTCTTTTGGTAGTACATTCACCCTAGCACCTCCGTCCACAATGGTGTCCTTCAGAATGGTCCCAAGGATGCCCATTTCTACCACCGCTGGGTGTCTACCACTATTCAAGGCTAGTAACATCGGGTCAGTCGAAGGGCTGACAGGAACCTCCACCTGCGGTGCACTCGAAGGTGCGTGTGCGATGCTTTGCACATTGCTGAGGATGGCAGTCCTCAAATGTGGCATGGAGTCTAGAAGGTCTTTTACTTTTATCCGTACCTCCATCTGCAAGACTTGCCCAATGATACTCTTTTCCGCTTTCATGCGGGTTGAGGGACTCATCATCTCCGTGTTCTTCCGTCCTTCTGCCGCCATCTCCCATTCAATGTCAGCCTTCGCCTCCCGCAGTCTCTCCTTCTCTGTGCGGGGGTCGGGATACATTGCCTTCTTCGCCTGCGCGCGAGTGATCGCCAATACTTCTTTGTCTTCGCCCATCTTCTCAATATTGAGCAGATTCACCCCTGGCTTAGGACATTTTGTGTCATCGTGGTCACCGGGGCCGCACCATCTACACAGGCTTTGGAGGGTTTCAGTATTCTGGCACTCCCGAGCGAAGTGCCTCCATTGGTTGCAGGCCCGACATTGAATTATTGGCCGCCCCTTAACGTCATACTGCATTCTACTCCGATTGTTGTTGTTGTTGTTGCCTCTCCCTCCTCTTCGGTTACCTCTATAACCACCGGATGATGCAGTGGCGTCGGCTTGCGACTGGGCAGAGCCCGCTGCTACGGACAGCGAGGGTTGCTCTTGCGCGAAGAATACTTGGTTCCCTTTTGTTTTCATGTTCTAGGGACACTTTGACAGCGTGTCCCAGCATTTGGCAAATTTCGCAAAATGCCTTCTTCAGGCAGGTGCCTTTTGTGTGACCTTCTTCCTTACATTTCGTGCACCACACGTCTTCGTTTTTACTCATGCTTCCTTTCATGTTCTTAAATTCCTTCAACATACGGTGCATATCCTTTTGAAGAGCTTGCACCTTCTTATTTGATGATTCATCACTGTTGCTTTCTCCCAAGGACTCCTCTTCTGCAGAGGACTTGTCCTTTTTCCTCTGCGATGTTTTGCCTTCACTTTCCAAATCCATCGCGCGGTTGTATGCGTCATAGTATGAGGTGGGCGGTACAATTTTCATCTTTCTCCATAGGGATGACCGCAACCCTTCCACGAACCATCTCTTCTTTAGTCCGTCAGCCGGCTAGTTCTCCATCTTCCCCAGTAACTCTTTTAACCGTCGGCTGTATGTTCGCACTGTCTCGTGCTTTCCCTGCTTTGTGCTTAATATCTCCGCCACGATCTCATTATCATCTCGAAGGAGTCGAAATTCTGTCTCGAAGCTTTCTGTAGTTCATCCCATGTTCCCACCTTTACTTTATCCACATCAGAGTACCAATCAATGGCTACCCCTCTCAGGGTGGCAGGGAACTGCACCACCCAATCAGCTTTGTCAACCACCCTGTTGGCTGACCATATTGTCTCACACGTACGGCAGTGCCGTACGAGGTCATCTTTGCCATCTCCGTTGAATTTGGGCAACTTCTGTTTTCCCGCCATCGATAGGGGTCGTCTCCCCGGAGGTAGTTGTGGTTGTGTCTATGCCCCTGCGCCACTCCCTCCGGCGCCGGTGTGTCCTGCGTGGGTGACTGGGGGTACGGTGTTTTGCCTGTCGTGTGTCGCACCTACAGCCGTACGGTTGTCCTCCCCTTCGTTCTCACCCGCACCCACTACTAGCTCACTTTGGTGATCCTCACTTCGTGGCATAAGGGATAAGTTTTTGAACTGATCCCGAGTCTCTTCGACTAGATTCCTCCGTAACCTTGTTTCCTCTAGAAACTCTTTGTGGCTTCTCACCCTACAGTGTTCTGGCGACGCGTAGAAATTTCCCTCGACTTCTGCACCCTCCGTGACACCTCCTTGGTTCCCTTTGGGCAACCCCTCGGCAGGTCGTCCTTCGGCAAGTTGCCTCAACCTCCATCTACGTTCTACTCGGTGTTCCAGAATCAAGGCCCTTTGTGCGGCCTCCCACTCCTCCGTTTCTGCTTTCTTATTTCTATCTTTGTTTAATAGGTTGGGCATTAATTCCCGTACATTTCCATAAATAACAACACATAAAACCAGAACACTCCTTTATTAATTTATTTCATCAGATACAACTTGTGTCAATACTATGACACCTTTATTTGAATATAGAATGTTCTTTTATCCCTCTGGGATTCAGGGTTCAATTCCCTCTTGGCCTCGTGCCATCCCGCTCCCCTTCCCGACGGCTGCTTTCTTCGTACTGTTGGAGGATTTATTGGCGTCGCTCTTCCCGAGCAATCTCCTCCAGGCGAGTTGGTTGTGCCAGTGATGCCTATGCAAGCAACCGGGTGAGGTGGTTCATCAACCGATTTATTGCCAGGCTAACTTCCAATGCTGTCCACACGGCACTTGGTGGGATTTCAGCCTCTGTGGCCTCTCTTCGGACGTAGGTCTCAATGGCTACCTAGAGCAGGATTGAAAATTCCCTCATTGCAGTGTCTTCCCCGTTGTAGAGCTCTGTTTGCGCGTTGTTGACCTCTAGGTTTATCTCACCAACGGGTAGGCTCATCGTGTCCATGCGCCATCCGCTCCCTCCTTTCCCGAGTATGTCTAGGCAACGTCGCCAAATGTTTGCCTCACTGGGTAAACAGAAGGAATACAGAAGTAATGCAGAAATAGGCAATGCAATAACAACATGAATACGAGAATAAGCTTTCCATTAATAACTCAAAGTGTATACAATGTTCATAGTATTATCTGTCGTAAAAATCCCCCCCTTCAATACCCGCAGGTAGTACAATATATAACAGCCAAAGGGGTGTGACACAACCGTCGCAACTCCAACTACCTACCCATCGGCTAACTACTAACAAATAACATTACTACCAAAACATAAGATTTACATATTTCCCGACAACAGTAACCATGCAAATTGTTGAATCAACGTATGAATTTCACCATATCTTCAATGAAGTTTACATGCTTCTTACAACAAAGTCTTGGCAACAATCTTTGCCTTCTCTTCCTACTCTACTCTAATTATTTGCTTACTATCTGCTACTGATCTACTAACTATTCTTGAACTATTGTCTATTAATCCTTACAAATGAAAGAGTGGAGCCTTATATAGTGCTCTCATTACAATGAGGGGCCAGGATCAAATCCTCATCAATGGCCAAGATTGAAAGATAGAAACCCTAATTAGGGTTTGTTACACCCATTACAAAACATTTAATGTTTTACGAATGACAATTAAATTTTATGGGGCACATGTCCTTCCTTGAATAATTGACCAATAGATGATGAGGGTAGGTGCATCGGACTTTGTGCCCACATGTGATAGTTATCCTCTTTGATGGATGAGTCAAGTACATTGAATCTAGACACCTTAGCTTGAAATAATATAATTGGCTATATAATTGACTTAAGTGATGACTGGACGCCACCTTAGCTTGCTTGATCTTTGCAACTCATCACAAGTTGTAATTGAATGGGACATATCTCTTCATACTCAACATTATCAAGTGCCTGGTGTGATGATGACTTTACTCATGTTGATCCTCTAACTTGATTAACTCTTCTAGAACTAATTTTCATCTTCATCATCTCTACCTTAGAGCTTTCATCTGGCTATACTAGCATTGATTCTTGGATTCCTGAAGGAAATTCAAGATATTTGTAAAAGTCCTTCCTTGAGTGCTTGGTGTTGATCGCTACTCTATGCCTTGTAGTGTTTTTCTTTTTTATGCCTCCATGGTATGACTTGAAGCTCTAACCTTGATAAGGTTTGGTGTGATAGAAGCCTTCTTTGTTTGAAACCTTGAGCCTTTCCTCCTAGATGTTGTTGAGCTCCTTTTGATATCTCCTTCGAATGTAGATCTTCATGTTGAGGTCTCTGGTACCTTGAAGTGTGAATTCACATCGTTGTCCTCCTGTATCCACTTCCTTGAATCACCATGAGTTGATCCCTTGTATGTCTTAAATCACTTTCAAGTGGTGAAGTTCCTCCTTTATGTCTTATGATTGCTTGCATCAAACCTGGAAAAGATAAAGTAAGACTTTAGACCTTGGAAGAAAGATGATACCTGAAGTTAGTTATGATAGAAATTCAAAATTCAAAATCCTTGCATTCAAATCCACTTGATAATCATTGTGAAGTATAATTAACAATTGCTCCATAAAACTCTCTCTACAATCTAGAAATGATAGGTATAGAAATGCAAGGTCTCAAATATGATTTTCTGCACTTGAACTTGCACTTTCTATTTTTGTTTCCCCTTCTTTAAATGTTAGAAAGTATGATTGAATATTGAATTCTCTTTGCTAATGGCGAATTATTTCCTTAGTGCCAATTTGTTCTATGTGCGAATTGATATATTTCTTTGAGCGAACTTGGGATAATCTTCCTAAAGTGAATTTATAATAATCCTCTTTGTTGGCATCAACTCTACGTATTTGGAAAAGCAGATCAGATTCGTTTTGAATTGTTTCTTGAACTAAAGCTTTCTTCCTTTGCTATATATGTATCTTGCTATTAAACAATCGCAACCTTTCAATCCCCCTTTACGCAGCCAACTTGTTTTTCAATTTTATCTTAATGATTTTGCAAAATGACCTGTCTTATTCTTTCAAATTCAGCATATAACATCTCTTCCCTCTACGTGGGCCCCCCTTCTTACAAGTTGGCACTGATGTTTAAAATTTAAATGTCTCTCCTCTACCTTGAAATGGGATCGCACTTCTTGCTTAGTTCGCACATTTAGGGGGTCAAAGGCAGTCATCAATTCCTTAGTTCATTGTTTTCGGATAGCAAAGGAAATAATCCAAATGCTTAAGTCACACATTTGAGGGGGCAATGGAAATCACACAATCTTAAGTTGCACTTTTAGACCCTCAAAGGAAATGAAACACCTTAGATCGCTGATTGGAAGAGGCAATGGAAATAATGAACAACCTTAAGTCGCTGATCTAGGCAATCAAAGGAAATGTTAATTTGTGCTTTTCAATAGGCAAAGGAAAAGTCGAGGCTTAATTCACTCTTTTTGGTGGTCAAAGGAAATGATGATTTGGCTTGTGAAGTGGCATTGCTAATGCCTTAGAAACTTTCGATCTCCATTCTAAAGTTTGTGGAGCCCAAGCAATGGCGTGGTAGTGGAAGGGGATCAAAGGTAGAGAGGTGGAAGGGTGCGGTGAAGAAGAGGGGGTGGTAAGGAGAAGCCACGGGGGTTAAGGCAAATGAAGGATGTGGGGGTAGGATGTGTCGCAGTGAGGAGTCATAAGGAGTAAAGGGATGTCGTGGCAAAGGAAGGGATTTAGGGGTGTGGGTTAGGATAGGATCAAGATTATGAAGGGTCGAAAGGAAGGTGGGTAGTGGATAAGTAGGCTAAGGGAAGTAAGGGGGTAAAAGATGTGAGATGTGAATCAGAGAATGCGGAAGCTGGTTATGGAAGGAAGGTGAGGGATAAAGCAATGGAGGATGAAGGGATAGAAGATGTAGGTGAGGTGGTAATGATAGGTGAAGGTGAAGAAAGGTAGCGAAAGGAGATGGGAGTGAAAGGTGAAGTGGAAAGGTAGAAAGTAGAAGAAGGTAAGGAGGTGTGGGAAGTGGAAATGGAAGGGGAGATGGAGGATGGGAGAAGGTGAAGTGGAAGAATAGGAAGAAAAGATGTATAGGCGAAGAATGTGGTGAAGGGTGAAAGGAAAGACGGAAAGGTGAAAGGAAGATGGCAATGGGAGGGAATGGAAATGAGGGGAGATGGAAGGGTGGAAAGGATAGGGGATGGAAATGGGAGTGATCGGTGTTTGAGCACCTACTAGCAGCATTGGGAGGAGCAAGAAGTGGAAAGGGAAGTAGAAGGAAGGATTGCGCTTTTGCTTGGGCACCAAACGTCTTAGGTCGCACATTTGAGGCATCGAAGGAAATGATCAATCCTTAGATCATAGATTTGCAAGGGCAAAGGAAGTGTTGTCAATGCCTTGAGCAAAGGAACTGCTATCAATGCCAATACAACTTGCTCAACTAGCTGGTCCAAGGCATTTCCACCGACTACGGGAATATTTGACTTATCCCAATCACCATGATCTTTCAATTAAAGTTCATCTTCACCAAGCATAGAGACTCCATCACTTTGGTTGGGGATCTAAGAGGTCAAAGGAGGTGAGTTCAAGTGTTCAACTTGCTTGTGCAACTACCTTGCCTTATGCCATGATTTTTTAAGCCTTGGCTTGTCCTCCCTTCAAGCCCTCATTCTCCCAATTCTCCAAACTCGGCACTTCATCTCTGATTTTGCAAGCAAAGGATGATGATCATCATGAAATCATTCATTTCTAAGATATTGAAAAGCCAAAAGGGAGAGAAGTGACCCGATCACCTCTTGTCAACCTAAGACACTATACTGCCTCGAGTGAAAGGCTAATAGCTAAAGACTCTACAACTACCCTAGAAAAAAAGAAAAAAAGAAAAGAAAAAGTGAGGGTCCCCATTTGCAATGGGTTGACATGTGAAAACGTCACAACAGGTAGCTCTACTAAAGGTTGCACTAGTATAGAGTTCGTGTTACTCTTCTCATGCTTGGAGACGAAAGGATGTGAATCCAAATACAGACATACAACAACATGGTTATCCATCTTAGAAGTTGGGAACTTCTGCCCCCATGCATGGACTATTGAGTCAAGTACCATCTTAGCTATAGAAGCTCTCGTGGATGCCGGCGACACAATATTTACAACTTCCCGATTGCTTAGAACATCCCACAACCCATCTATTGCGAGAAAATAAACCGATCTCTATTGGTTATGAATCTGCATGTTACTTCAGTGATAGCAATGACACCAAACTTCATCAGACAAAAATCACAAAAGCTATGATCATTGCAAGACCAGGAGAGGTTTCATTTGGTAAGCACTCCCTATGCACATGTGGTTAGTCTTGTAAAGCAATCACACAACCTTTTCACTGCTTTATCCATTCAACCTCAACATTCTTGATGCTTCACCCTTCGTCAGCAACTCAATTGTATTTGTAACTTGCCTAAGTTTCTTTCTAGCCTGCTTTTCAACTTGAAATACTAATTTCAAGTTTATGACCTCATTTGGCACATCTGGTAAGTTCATCATTAACCGCAGTCTTCAAATTTCAACATAACTAAATCTTCATCTTGTGCATGGCCTCATGTTTTCCAATATTCTCCCTTCGACCTTGTAATATCCCTTGTTTCACAAAAATAATACTTTATACTGAACTTGGATTTTAGAGTTGAGTTTTAAAACACTGATTCTCTGCTACAGTGTAAACACATCATCCCCCCTGGAAGTTCTGGAATTGAAGCCACAAGTTTTGGGGCAACTATGAGCAGCACAGTACTGCCCAATGCTGCATAGCCCAGAATTGCTCTAGCATTTACAGTATTTTTTTACATCTAATGCAATCCAGCAATCACAAAATCCAATGCTTCTACCTCAGGAGAGAAAATGTCAAACCCCTCTTGTGCTGTACACAGCAGTGGCCCAGTTGTTAGATCAATGTAGATAACTTGTGTATCTCCTTGTTAATAAACTCACAAATATATAATATTTACTAGACTCCAACTCCGCCATAACCACAGAGGTGTCCCTTAAAGCATAATCATTTCTTTAAGCCATTTCTCTTTATCAAAATATAAATCAGCAACTTTCTACCCTTCATTGACACATCACTTCCGTGTGCCAAGAAGATCAGATTGGATTTAGATGTCAAAACTATCTAACCACTTATTTCAATACAAAGAAAACATCAACATAAACTATATCAAAGACTACCAGACATATCCTTGTTTCGTAGAACTAATCTGCATAGGAACAACTGCATTGAAGCTAGATGAGGTCATTCCCACTTTTATAATCAAACCCTTCAGTGTAGTTCACTTTAGTGAACTTGGGTATGCACAGTTCTCTCCCAATATTTTGTAATTGGCTTATTTGATTATCAAAAAGCTCATGTGAAGCACATTAAGTAGGTATCTGACAATTGGCATCTTCATAGTCTTCAACAGGAGCCAAATGTTCATTGTCTTTCTCAATGCACATCCCCTGGTAATTCCCATGGCAGGTTCCTCTATATTGCAGGACGAGCTAGCTAGCATTTGTGCTCACTCTAGCTAGGAAAATTGTGAATATGCAAGTGCAAGAACAGAAGCAAATATTCTACTTATTGCTTCATTCATATCTTTGGAAATAAATCTCTCCATATATTCTCTACACATCTTCCAATCCTAGATTTGGCCCTGGTAAATCAGGTACATTGTGTGTGACGTTTTAAACTAGCAATATGACATTTAAAATTTAAAACAATGCGGAAGGTTTAAAATCTGAAGGTCAAAAATGGCAGACAATAATCAGCAATACTTCAAGGCATCTAAACTAGCTCTAGACCTGCGCTTTCAAATGCATATCTCAAGTTTGTTCCAAGCTATAGTTAGGAGTTATGAACCTAATAAGTGGGGGTACCAAATATAGTCAACTCCTCCAAGAATTTTCTATTTCTGATTAGCTTGTCCTTATCCGACTGTCCATTTCAACTCTAAAAAGGACATGGGTCACTACCTACTGGGGTGACTCTTCAATTTTAATATGCCCAAACCACCCATCAATATAACAGATAACATTATTTAATTATTAACCAATATTACCCTAAAATCTAACTTATTAAATTTTATTTCTATTCTAATCATATCATGTAATAATAATTCCAACATTCCCTCACTATTGCATCAATCTTAACAAAGGATATAACACTACATTGATGCAAAAGCAACCTGTTGTGAGGTTTTCACACATCGCCCCATTGCAAATGGGGACTCCCACTTTTTTATGCTTTCTAGGATAGTTGTAGTCTCTTTAGCTATTAGCCTTTGCTTGAGGAAGTGTGGTTTCTTAAGTGACCAGGCGGTAATTAAGTCAAGTCAGTAATATTCCCACTAATTTTTTCGGTTTTTGAACACAACAAATACTCCATTGCACCCGTTAGAGTTAGGATATATAATCTCAATACTGCTGAAAGTAACCCTTCCACTTTCTGATCACCAAGAGCCCAATGTGGGAAGGTGAGAGCATACGGTGATAAGGGATTCGTTAGCTCATTAATCTACTGGAAATTACAATGCAAGTACAATACTGGGCGGCAAGCCAGCCCCTTCCACTTTTCAGCGGGATGAAGACTAAGAACTTGGCGGTAAACCAGCCAAGGTAACAAGAGCATAACCAAAACCAAATCACTCTACCACTTATGCAGCAGGAGGACTTTTTACATAAAAACTATCACTCAACCGCATATTTCAGCGGGAGGATAATATCACTCAACCACTTACTCAGTGGGAGGATAAAGCTGAATTACAAAACATTAAGGCGGCTAAGCCATCCTCTTCCACTTGTTCAGTGGAAAATACCATATAATGCAACTAGAATGATTGATCAGTACTACTGAAACAATCTTACAAAGAAAGAGATGGGAGAGAAGATAGAGTTAAGTACATATCTCAAGTATTCAATATCAAATTTTCACAACAAAATCACTACTTGCTGTTCTGAAATCAGAGATAATAAAACACAGAACCAGCCACACCCATATCCACTAAAATGCTCATAACTTTCTCAAAACTGAATGAAATCATGCCAAACCAAATGCAAATGAATAGTATAACATAGGAAATCAGTTCAATACCTTGAAAGAGCAACCTAAGAGCAGCAAAAGTGATGCACGCAACCCAATGCAAATCTGGAAATGGCATTTTGGCTGAATATTCCGATTTGCAACTATAAATTGGAGAGTCCCCCAAATGCCACGCCAATGTAGGAGAACTATTGTTTCTCTGATACGCTTCCAATGAGCCTTCACCCAGAACGATGCACCCAACACGCGGATAGCTACGAACAAATTATACTTCCAGCCAACACACCCGCAACACCAAAAAATGCAGCAGCACACAACTCTTCACAAAAATACCAAAATATCACCAAATAGTTCACAAATTCGAACCACAGCTAGGAGTGATGTCTCACACTCGAAACTGAAAAGAAAGATCTAGGAGGTGTTCACCCTCGAAGAAGTCTAGAATCATTCCAAAAAAATAACGATATATTTTCTTTGGATAATCAAATGAGCCAAATACCTGTATATATAGCTTTTCAAGTCTGAAATTCAAATGAAATTGCCTCCAAATTCACCTCTTTCAAACTGCATTTCATTTCATGTGGTGGACCCAAGTATGGCACCCACTTCCCAATCAATGCACTGTATGAATCTGAGAATGTCTTCATCATCCACAAACACTTGCCAATTATATACATTATCGGGAATAGCAGGCCTAGCTTTTATCTCAACTGTGGATACACCGGTTAGTGTTACATCATCATCCTTTAATGCAACATTTGCTAAGAAATCAGCCATGATGTATTTTGATCTTTCTATCCAATTAATAGAGAAAGCACAAAAATGTTCAATCACATCCCAAACAGCATATTTATACCTTTTCAGACGATCATTCTTAGATGCATACTTAGACCTTACCTGACCTTAATCAGACCTGATTACAGGCAAATTTTATCAGCAGATTACCATTTCTACATTTGAATTAATGATTAGTGATGCATTAGGGGTATGCAAGGTTGCTTTATTTTTTATTCATTGTGTCCCCATTCAGGTTTTCACGCAAGGAAAGGATGCTGAGAAAGATAAACATTCGGAGGACCCTCAAGGATGGCATGAAAGGATTTCACAATGATGCAATGAAGGACACATCATCAAAAGGTGAAGGTCAACATCATCAACAAGCGGGTAAAAGAGATGAAACGATAAAGGGAAGCATCAAGCACAAACATCACAAGGTCTACATTCAATGCAGTATTAAGGCAGAATTCCAAAGCAAGAAGATGAAGGGTGAAACGATTATCAAGAGATATGCCTCATTATGCCTCATTCCTTTATAACTTGTGATGAGTTACAAAAATCAGCCAACTGAGGTGGTGCCCAGTCATTAGCCAATCACATCATTTCAAGATAAGGCCTCCAAATTCAATGCACCTAACTCATCCATCAAGGATGATAACAACCACATGGGCACAAAGTTCGATGCACCTACCCTCACCATCCATTGGTCAAATATTCAATGAAGGTCATGTCCCACTTAATGTAATTTTGTCATTCGTCAAATATTAAATGCTTTGTAATGGGTGTAATAAGCCCTAATTAAAGTTTCTATCTTTCAATCTTGGCCATTGATGAGGATTTGATCCTAGCCCTTCATTGTAGTGAGACCACTATATAAGGCTCCACTTCTTCATTTGTAAAGGTTAATAGTTAGACGAAAGTAGCAGATAGTTAGAGTAGAGTAGGAGAAGGCAAAGATTGTTGCCAAGACTTTGTTGTAAGCAGCAAATTAATTTCATTGAAGGTATGGTGAACTTTATGTGTTGATTCAGCAATTTGCATGGTCTCTACTTCTCATTTGATTTTTATGTTGTTTAGATGAATGGAAGAACTTTGTGCATGATCAATGGTGAAATTCGTACATCCATACTACTAACACCTTGCTGATTGTAAAGTGCCTTGCGTAGTCAACTGGATCCATCTTAGCCAAGCTTAACTTCAATTATCACTACTTCAATGATATGCTTCATTTTGAAGGTGTCTATGCTTGTAGTGGTGATTTGAAAATCATTAGCTATCCCTACAAGATCACACTAGCCTTGTGGAGATGTTCGTTGCATGTCAAAGCAAAGCTTAGTTGAGTTTCATCAAAGATTGTCCATTGCTCTTACATTCTAGGATAAGATTAGCTTTCTCAACCCTCATCCTTTTGCCCCTTTTTTAATCAAGTTAATTTCCACATTCCAATGATATCCAAGCATTCAAGATTCAACATAAGTCCACCTTGTGATTCCAGCAAAATCACATCACAGTCACTTAGCCTATCCAAGAGCACATCAAGACCTGACATTCGGAACCTTGGAGTCACCTCCTATGATCATGAAGCTTAGAATAAGAGAAGATTTTGTTCAAGGGAGGATAGAATACTTGTTAACCCTACTTTTTGAGAATTGAAAATTGTTGGAATTCTTGTGTTAGACAATTTGAGTCAATAACGATTTTCAAAGAAAAATAAATATATGCAAAGCATGAATATGTGTGATTTCTTTTCATTTGACGAAGTCAAGAGGTTTAACCGATCAATTATTTTCACACATTAATTAAAAGCCATTTTAGCCTATGTCATGGGTCATAAGAAAAGAATCTTGAAGTTGTTTTAATGTTCATGTCATTCAAGGAATTTAGAAACCCCTTGACGAAAAAAACCTACTATCAACAATGCCTTGTAAATGTACCAAGGACACGAGGTGAATATGCCTATGATAGGGATGGTCTTCTCATTCCATGGTTAACTACTAAAATTTGGCTTTGAAAGAGAGTAAAATGACTCGGGCGGACTTCATTGCCGAACGCACCATTATTCGTCCTTGTGATATGTAATGTGGTAACTGTATTATATAATCGAGTTTGAAATATAGATTGCGGGTTTTCATGGCATGGAGATAAGGCACTTCAAAGAATGGTTTAAATGATAATAAGGTTCTTACACTAGAAACTACTCACTTGGGAAATGTACACCATCGGTGGTCTAAGCTGGCAGTTGACCAAGTGTTAGCGGCAACATGGTAAAATGATTAAAGGGACCAATGAACACCAACTTCGGGTTGCGAATTAGAAATTATCATCAAGTTGGTAAAAATCATCAAGTTACCAATACGTTCTTACGCCCAATATGAGAAAACTCAAAGTCATGTAACGGTTTCATGCTTTCGGTGAGTTAGCCAACATTAGCAAGATGCCGATACACTTCAACTTCTTAGTTTTCAGCGGCGATATGAGAGTGTTTTGAAAGATATCGCCTTCTCCTTAAACTTCCATCTAGCGGATTGAATACACCACGTGGCTTATGAAAGATAGCAAAATCGGTTTTATAACTACCTATTAACCATTTGCTTTGCATGCCGATAGATATGCATGCTATCGTGCTCCCTAACTCCACTCGCAGGTATTGAAGATGAAATGTTTGAGTGCCTTGTATTCTGTAGATACGTGGTATGTGTATCAGATGGTTCTCTTCAAAGCAATGTAAAGAATAAACGCCAAAGTTTAAATGCCTGTCATTGCAATAAAAACAGTTGTGAATAATTCTCATCATCCACAATCTATAGATTGTCATGTATGCGCAGTTTTACTTCAAACTTGATGTGATCTGTTGACCTGCGACATGGGATAGCGCTCTTTTGTGGTTTTTGATTGATTGTATGCACGCTGAAATAAATAGTTTGATCAAAATAGTTCCAAAGAAATGGTTGTTATCCTTAGTGCATGATTATTATCTCTGCACGCTTTGGGTATGTTGATAAGACGTTAGAAATACTCAAGCAAATGAACTAAGTATTCCGCCAGCCTACAACCGAATTCCATGATTTTCTGCCAGTAATCTCCTTGCTCCCACAGCATGCCTTGAGGAGATGTCATCTCAGCGAATGAAATGCATATATCGCAGTGATTGCAAGATATGCACAAAATGTTTTTAGCAGATGTTATGAGTCGAAATGATTTAGTAAACTTATATGCAAAATGTGGAGGTGTATAAAAAAAAAAGGAGGCTGTGAGTTGTTTGGCAACGTCCCTCAAATATCCACACATAAGGAGCAGAGACTTAACACTTGATGTGTTTGACAAAGAAGATACATCAACAAGCTATAGAAAGATAAGCGAGTCTATGCAGTCTTGAAAGGAGGATGCTCTAGAAGGTTGAAGCAGGATAATACAAATTTTAAATTCAAAGTTCAAACCAGTTATTAAAGCATTTCACTCACATATTACAAACAGTTTTCAATATAAGAATCTGCAAAACACATCATCATGAAATACAAGGCTCAAGAGTATGAGTACGCCCCGATGATCACCACCATGATTCCAGAGGTTCATGATACCAAGATTGGGCATATTAATTTGCAGGAAATCAAAAAGATCTTCATGGAAGGCGACAGATCAAAGTTGTCCTGTAGAGTGGCAGGAAGCAGCTTGATTGAAGCAGCATGTTTTCCCATAGCAATTCAATGTACAGATTTGATGATAGAATGCTCAAAAAGATATAATCCAGATGCAAGAGAGATAAGAGCTGCAGATGGATCCTTAATGGCCAAACTTGATGGAATTTCAATAGCTATTATTCTTCATTTGCCATATAAGGAAAAGTTCACTCACATCGATAAGCAAAAAGCTTACAAATACTTCAGCGATAATAGAAGCAAATGCCTCAACAATCTGGCTAAAGAATGGATGGTCGCACCACGAGGAGGACAGTCTCAGCTTCCAAAAACACTCCATCGTTCTCTTTTCATCAAAGAGATTTGTTACTTGATTATCTTACTCCATAGAGTGACAGGAAGTCCTGATTCCACTGAGTTCGAAATGTGGATGTACCTCTTCATAACAGTCATCTCTGCTGGTAAGCAATTCATTGACTGGGGCCATCTCATCAGCAACTGCATACATGACCAGATAGTGCACTTCAAAACAAGTCAACGCTTCCATATGATCTCTTACTCGATATATGCTATTGCTAATTTGAGGTCATGGCCAGGGTTAAGTACTAATGGTGTCCTAAATCAAGAAACTCAAGTTTACCATTATTACAAGCAATTGCAACTTGAGGAAAGCTTTGTGTATTTCAGGCGGGTGAATGATGCTTTCACAATGTGGGCACCAGAATATCAAAGGAAGCCGCTAAATTGATAAAGAAATATGGAAGTTTCTTCATCCAGTTTCCGAGATTTACCTATCTTCGAGTAGGAGGATTTGAAGGTTATCCACACAACCTACCCAGATATGTTGATGATAAGCTCATTTTAGTTGAGCTTTGTCCGCAATTGGTTTCAGTTCAAAAGAAATGTAGAGATAGAAAGAATAAAGGGGTAGCCTTTCCCATTTGTCTTGGGCACTATAGATTTGAGTCAAGTTCAAGAGCAGATGAGACAAAAAAAGCTTTATCCAAGGTCAACTTGTATCCATATCAAATGAGGTTTCCTTTTGATAGTAAGGATTATGTCAAGAACAGCTTAAAGTTAGGTCCTGGCTATTTTCATTTTCCTAATCTTGAAGACTTTTGGGAGGATTGTGAAGATGAGTTCGAGGTTAGAAAAAGAGATTGGACAAGGTTGACTTTGAAGCGAATGAATGATTTCAAGATGGATTGGACCATAGAAGGCATTGAAGATGATGGATCTGATTTGATTGATCCTATCTATTTTGAGCAAGTCCAGTCCCAGCCACTTCCCAATTTGAATTGGGCAGATCCAGAAGTGAGAGATGTCAGAGAAAGAACGAGTTTTGTAATCAAGAATTCTGAAGCCTGGATTAAGAAGAAGATTACTCAAATGACTGCTACCAGACCAACAAAGGAAACTCCAAGAAGAAAAGGAAATCAGCTTGAGAGCTCTACTTCGCTACATTCTTCCCATACTCCAGCTACGGATACTCCTTCTTACCAGAATACTCAAGGAAGTGATGGAGATGAAGACCCTCCAAGGAGGAACAATCTTCAAAACACATGTGGTGATGAACCTCGACAAAAGAGGAAGAAATCCAGAGCAAAAGACAGAAGAAAATTCTATTGCAAGTCAAGTAAAGGATCAAGTTCCAGTGGAAATTCTGGATGACACAAGATTTGATGATGGAATGCATTCCATATCTCCCTCAGTTCCTATTGAATCCCTACGACAAGAAGCACAACAAAATACTTTAGTCATGGATTCATCATTTCCAAGTAATCCAAGTCATCAAGTTGAAGAAATCAGAGAGGTGACAACAACACTGGTAGCAAGACAAGAAATCACCCAAGAGTCCACAGAAAATTCTTCTTTCCCATGGTTAGAACAAAGTCTATTGAAGAAGAGGAAGGTAGAAAAGTTGGTGGTACCTGAATTTAGTAGCATATCTGATCTCTTTGGAAGAGCTGAAAAACCGAAGAAACTCAAAGTATCCTCAAGAATAAAGACTGATCCAAGTTCAAAGAATATGTGCTTAGAGATTGCTCAACCCATATCTGAGAAAGATACAAATGAGGCCACCTCTGCGGACTTTGTTGTGACAAAGATTGATATGGGACCTTCTTCTCATGAGTCTGATATTCAAAACTTTAATGTGATGGCAGCCAAAATGGTGGAGAGAAGTGAAAAGGATAAGCAATCCAAGGATCAATTGAAACAACAAGTGCACACTTTGTCTTCTTACTTGAAATCCGTAGTTGATACCTCCACTATGCCACTAAGTGTAGATTGCCAGCCAATTATATTGACACCAGAAGGAGTAATTGAAAGGAATGTTATGGATAATCTTCAAAAGTACCAAGCCTATGGAAAGGTAATTGAAGGTTGGGTAGAAAAGGTCAAAACTCTTGCATGTGATTTCCTAGTCCAAGCAAAATGTATCCATGATGAGGCCTTAATAAACAAAAATATTATTGAGAAAGACTTGAAGAATGTCAAGAAAGAGGAAACAGCTTGGAAGGAAATTGTGAATGATTTCAAACAAATGATAGAAATTGGAATGGACACCCTTGCAACTGAGAAAATCCTGCCTAATAATGAAAAAGATTATCTAGAAATATGGATAGAAAGCATTAACTGGAAACTAGTGATCATAGATCAAGTTTCATCAGAGTTAGAAAAGCTCATGATTTCATGTGATCAAGTGTGTACCAAACTCCAAGGACAACTCACTGCTCTTTTCCCAGATGTGACATTGATGGAAGATTTGCAGGTGTTACAGAATAGCTTCCAGAACATGGTAGATCAACGGCTTTTTAATAGGACAAACTTCAATGAAAATACCACGGAAAAATTGATTGATATTTACTCTTCCTTGAGAATCTCTATGTCTCAGATACTCAGCATGGTGACAGAACTAAGTGGCATTCATAGAAACTTGAAGACATGGAAAATGAGGATAGCCAACATCCTAATTCCCAAAGGAAAATCTGTCACTTCAGCCATCCAACTTTTCAGAATCTTCAGAGACAAAGGACCTGGACAACATAATGTGCCTACAGAAGCAATAGCCTCATCGGCAGCGCAAGGAGTTAGCTTAGAATAAGTGCAGAGTTGCATTTTGTATAGTCTTCATTTTTGTTGTGTTACTCGCATCATGTTTTTGTCTTTCTTTGTAAATAACTCTCATGATCGAGTTTCCTTTCTCTCATCTCTATTTCTGTATTGTAATAAAAGATAATCTTGGCTCTTTTCATTTGAGGTAGTTATCCTAAGTTCTCATTTTGGGTAGTTATTCTAAGTAGTTATTTTTCCCAAAGTTGAGGAAGTTATTTCAAGTAGTTGAGGAAGTTATAAAGTAGTTATAAAGGTGGTTAGGGTAGTTACCTCAGGTGGTTACCACTTCACCTATATATACCTCATTATTATTCAATGTAGGGATTCCACTTTTTCACAAGCTTTGTATAAGAGACTTGGATAGTGTTATTCAAGCAATTAAGCAATAGAGATCAATTTGGATGTGTGTTCAACTTATTCTCATGGGTTATTATCAATGTTCTTATGTTTAATTGATGATTACCTAATGATTTCCCTTTAACATTGAATGTGAAGAAGTTTATTTCAAGTTGTGGTATCTCAAACTTGATTATATGGAATTTATTTTAATCTAGATTCATACCTTATATGGCGTTCAATCTTTCTTTATTGTTCGTTCTTTAAATTTTTGAAAAATCCAAATACCCCCATTATACGAGGGAGCTGCCCCTCTCAAAAGCAGAGAAGAATTACCATTTCTTTGTGATTCTTCAACTGTTGTGAACGCTTTGTTGCTAATTACAGGGCAAAACAGAGTTTTTCAAGAAAGTTTCTTAAAGCAACAAATCTGTTTACCAACAATACTTAGTATTTTATTTTGTGTTGCATTGTGCATGAAAAACACATCAACACAACCCATATGCAAATTTGATGAAGCGCCTCTACAAAAACTCCTTGCTTACCTAGATTGGTTACATTAGTCAATGTCCTAACTATCTAACATTTAAATCCTCTATACCACAAGAGAGAACATATCCCAACCTTCCTGCACAACAAGAGTTCATTTAGAAGCTGCCCTCTTCCAACCATGTCAAAAGCCCTCCTCAAGTGCCTACACAAAGAAAGAATCTCTCCAACAAGAGTACACTTTCCTCCAAAAGGGTCAATATCCCTCCTCCAATGGTGTGAGAACCAAATTCCTCCAATGTATAACAAAAACAAAACTAATGTAAATACACTAACCCCACTCTCTCAAAGGTTACAAATTGCGTGCAAATTTACTAACCCCAACTTATTTCAAAGGTTACACTATTCACAAACATTTCCAAGGCACCATTTGTCCATGAACGGACACAAATATGGTGGTGCTTCTCAAACAATCTACCATCTCAAAACATGAAGCTAGCTCAAGATGTGTTAATCCTTTGACCTCCTTTCTCCTCCAACGTAGTATGTGACATGTTTAATCCTTACTCCCAAAATGAAGAAATAGAGTCTCTAAAATCTCGTAAAGTCATATCAAGTGTACCACGGTTGGCCTCGAAAGTATAAGCACTATATGTGACCACATTTGAATATGGAAAACAATGGACATTGATTTCAATTGATAATGCACCATTTTACCCAAACAACTTCAATACAAAATATGCTTTAAAGTGACAAAAATTCAAACCTTATACCAGCAATGAAAAAAGCCTTTAACTATAAATATGTCCTTAAATCCTCTAGCCTCCTATTTGGGTGAGGTTATAGAACCTTCCACTTTAATTTTGAGTCACAAGGTTCGACTTTTGGATCTTCTAGAGTGGTAACTCACTAATGGCTTAGTGCCCCCCAAAAGAGGGCCTTCTTCGCCTTCCACCTCAGTTGTGCAACAACAGCACAAAGCCCAAAGTCAATCCCAACAAACAATGAAGCTTCATAAGGTCTTTTTGTCCAAGTGCAGGTAGTCAACATCTTCAAAATATGTCTATTCCACCAAGTCTATAGAAAACAATGCCCAAATCATTATGCCTTTCATGCAAGTCAAAGCTTACCCTACAAGAAACTTCACTACCTTACAAAGACAGTTATCGTTGTCGTTCACCAAGGCTTCAATCACTAACTTCCCTAGCATCAAGTCACCAACTTCCTTAACCTTCTAGTATTGGACAAGCGTCAACCCCCATACATTGTCTTACAACTTTGTGCAGACCTATGTTTTTGGTAAACAATTGCCTAGGCCTATTCATTGCAACCTCCTTTGTACAAGGAAGCATCCCTTCTCCTAAAGTTACAAAGCAATTTTACCTCTCTTGATGTTAGTGAAACGGAGTCCCTTGGCTATGCATTCAAATCTAGGAATGACACTCAATCTAATACCTCCGTTACTCTATCTATTGCTTTTGACTATACCTCTACTTTCCCTAGGGCCATATACCTCTCCTCCAAGGGTAATTCAATTTTACCCCCAACAATTGGCTAGGACCCTCTCTTTCCTAGCCTCTATCCTCAACAAGAAAATCTCTAGGAAACCTTATCTTTGTTCCTAAGGTGAGCCAAATGATGTGCCATTTTACCTTTGTAATGATTCTAGTAGGTTTTGATCTATCTATAAAGTAATTAGCTGAAATACATTTAAAATTTGGTAGTCAACAACTTGATCAGGCATGAATCTTGTTCAAATGCAACACCTATTTCACCATCAATCATCTAATTGTCAAATGCTTGAGGATCTCCCTCTCCACTCAATGGCCTGCCCCCTCATGCTAAGCCACTTGGTGGAATGGAGCAAAATAATGGCACTAGAGGATGCACTCCAAGTATGAGGATGATAATTCTTAAGATGACTCTTCTTCTATTTCAAATTCTTCATCGGCTTCCTCTCACAAGGTTGATAAGCCCCCTCCTTCTAGACCTATGACTTCATTTGTGATTGGGAATTCTCTTTCCTCAACCAACACTTCCAAGAATCCAACTTCTCAAGCTTATGGACTAGTTACGCCCCTTGGGGAGAATCCTTCAAAAACCACAAATGGCCAAACCAAAGCGGAAAGTAAGAAGAAATTGTCCTCAACTAAAGGCATTCAGGTCAACAACACGAGAATTGCTTTCTCTCATTCTAAGAAGGCTTAGACTATTCTAGTGATCTTCATGAGTTATTAAGTTGTTAAATTTTCACTCCTTTTTGTCTATCGGAAGCCATGGATTGGATTTTATTCCTTAATCCTCAATTCACAAGTTTGAAGCATGATGTTTCCCCCATGTAGTGGGTGCTAATTTTGTTGATACATATTTTAATTGGGAGAGGGACACAGATATATATACACTTATAGTTATACATACATGCATGCATGCATGCATACATACATACATATATATATATATATATATATATATACACATATACATATACATATCCATATACATAATACATAATACATATACATATATGTATATGTATACATACATACATGCATGCATGCATGCATGCATATATATGTATTATGTATTATGTATATGGATATGTATATGTATATGTATATGTATATGAATATGTATGTGAATGTGTATGTGTATATGCATGATGTATATGTATATGTATATGTATATGTATATGTATATGTATATGTATGTATGTATACATACATATATGTATATGTATTATGTATTATGTATATGTATGTATATGTATGTATATGTATGTGTATATGTATATGTATTATGTATATGTATGTGTATGTGTATGTGTATGTGTATGTGTATGTGTGTGTGTGTATGTGTATGTGTATGTAAATGTATATATGTATATACATACATACATACATATATACATACATATGTATATGTATACACACACATATATATATACTTATACACATATGTGTGTGTGTACATACATACATACATACATACATATATATATATATATATATATATATATATATATATATATATATATATATATATATATATATATACGTGTATATAATTATATGTATATGTATATGTTTATATGGATATATGGTATATATGTATGTATATATGGTATATATGTATGCATATAACCCAATAATACCGAACCTGGAAAACAAATTGCTATACAAACAAACCTGAACCCCAAATAAGCAAACCCAAACTGGTTTATCTGTAACATTTGACAATTGACATTTACTTGTAATCACCACTATTTATAATATATTAATTACAAACAAACCCAACCATACTGAACCTGGAAAACAAAATTGCTGTACCTACAAACCTGAACCCCAAATCAGCAAATCCAAACTGGTTTATCTGTAACATTTGACAATACACATTTTAATTTTAATTACTAGCTATGTTCTGTATTTAATTTTGTACATGTGTGCAAATTATGAATTAATATGTATGCATGTATAGAAAATCAAAATATATGTATACTCCGATCGAAAAAATATATGTATACATATAAATTATGTATATTCAAGGTTTTTAATATGTATGTATATAAAATTAATATATACATATGGCTCTTTATATGTATATGTATAGAATAGGTAAAATATAAAAAACCATAATTTGCACAAAATTAAATACAGAATTTATATGGTAATTAAAATTTAAATGTCAATAATCCAATGTTACAAATAAATCAAAATGGTTGTTGCCTTAGAAGTCACTTTTAACCATTAGTAAGGGTAAGTTAGTTTTTTTTTTTAAGCTATTTTTACTTTTTTTATGTTGTCTGGGTTTGGCCCGACATACATGGGGTAAATCCATCTGTACCCAGTTCGAACCAGTCCCAATACATGCTGGGTTCTCAACAAACCTTGCAACATAGTTCAAATTAATTGATTAATGTAAATGGCACATCTGTCAGGCATGTACTAAAAAACAGTAACCAAGATCCAAAAACTTTAAATATTGTTCACAGTTGTAAGGTAAATGATGGAAAAGAATGAGTTAATAAAGTGACATTTAAGCAAGACAAAAGCTTGTGCAATAAATTGAAATTTTCATACTATACAATACCATGAGTACTTTGATCAAGTTGACCAAGTTGATGACACAAAATAGACCCATTCTGGCCTCCTACACACAATATGCCGGCAGCTACTGTTACTGCTGTTATTTTATCTAAGCAAACAAGATTCTTAGATAAATCAAGCTGTATCAGCTCATTGTTATGTAAAATTTCTCCAGATCGATAAGCAGCTAAAGACTTTAATTTGATCAGATATGCAAATCCCGAAGTCGTTATGGCATAAAGTAACAAATTTCCAGCACTGTTATTCATCTGCATCATATTAACAACACTGTTCAATAAACACAACAAAATAAACAGGACAAATATAATAAAGCAACAAAAAGGTAAATGGCTAGAAAACATGTAAAGATATGCCTAATTTTGAAATTGCCTGCAAAAATAATTCTTGGTACAGTTGTCATATATGCTTATAAAGAAGATTGAATATTTAATGACATGTCTGAACTTTGTACACTACCTGATGCTTGAAAATAGATACAAATGGAAAAAGAGAATCCTGGAAAGTAATGTGCAAGCCATATCTTGGAGGTTCCCGCCGAAATGACCATTCCATTAACTCCAACACATTCGGCAAATCTTTATGCACACGCCTGGTTTGGAAACGAAGCACAAGACAATAAGAATACAGCTAAATACAAAGCCTAAAATTTAATTATACTGCCAAAAGCACAGCATCTGAAGCTTGTGGCCTTCAAAGAAGATGATAAACTGCTTTTCTTCAGCTCAACCAGACAAAATCAAGGAGTTTTAGTGCACAAAGAGTTAGAAAAAGGTTGGAAAACTGAATATAGTGTCTTCATATTTTCATTAAAAAAATTCTCGAAAAACAAGCTTACCTTAATTAACTTCTTTTCTTTTTCAATAAGCATTAAACAGTCAGCTGTAACAACTACTTAACCAAGAGCCCTATTCTGGTTAATTATTTGACAACACCAATGTCACTTTTGACATATTGTCATCAATAATTCTCTCATCAGCATTAATGCCACAGTTACATATGAAATCCATACATGTGATTACTACTCTGGTATACAGGTAACATATAGCCAAAATCTTCATTATCTCTTCTTACAACAACATAACTTCGTTCTTCAATTCCAATTCTTCTTCAATCACAGCAAGTAAATTCTATGACACAACTTGCCTTGGATGCCAGACGTTAGTGTTACTGGCAATTGAAATACTCTTCAAAATGGCAAAGCACTGAACATTATGACTTAGCTCTCCAACAAAATGAGCAGATTATAAACTCTACGCACTGCAAAGCTTCATACCAATTAACAAATTGACATTAAAATTAATTATGAAATATCATGGTCAGTTTAAAAGAACTCCCACTACTTGGGTAACGTTTGGTCTAGTGCAGACCATAGTAAACATCAAACTTCCAACTGCACTCTGGTAAGGCATTGCAAAAGTTTTTAAAGGGTGTAGAGTAAGGTCTTGCCCTTTAGTTTGCAGATTGTTCCCAAGTCCAGGTCTTGCCCATTTATATCCATATTCAAAAGGACTGAGATTTACTAATCCTATTAGAATCCAACTTGTTTCCAGCGAAACTCTGTTCAACATCCTTGCATTGGCACCAGTTACATTCACATAACTTCAAATGGCAATACTCTACAGTAAAGCAAGTTAACTAAAAGTCTAAAACCGCCATTGCATCGACAACACAGCTTACTTCCATTCATTTTCTTTTCTAATTTCTGGTATTCGGAAACGAGGTTACAAATTTTGAAATCTAATGTCAAATCTCCAACAACTACAAGAGAAGGACTGCCATAAAATTCAAAGGCATACATCTTTGTGCTTGAGAAACCTCAAATCTCTCATACCATCAATCCACTCTTTCGGCAATGCCAAGAGGCTGTTTCCTTGATTGAAAAAAGCAATCTGAGTTGTTCCTAAAGTATGAGCATCTTAAGGAACAAACAACAGCACATCAAGAGTCCATCAAGAAAAAGGTGGATGAATAAAACCCATGGGTTTAAGTGGTTAAAGATGGTAAGAAACCCCCTCCTGTTACTGCAATGGTTGTCAGGCCAGATTTGATAAGAAAAAGGCTTGACTTGCCAAAGCGCTTGATCTCCAGGTTCCTGGGCTTCCTAACCGAGTTAAGCTCCTTAGGGTATATCACACCTTCCTTTAGGGTTCTTTGAAAGAAATCTCCATAGACAGTGCTTGGTTGACTCCACATAGCACTCTTGTAATCAGTTCCAATCAAATGAAGAGCATTTATGATCCATTAGAGCTAATTCAGCATCTGTCTGAAAAAATTTGAGGACGTTGATCTCACATGACTTCAGGTGGAGAAGCTTCAAAAAGCTCATGCTTTGGTTGTTGCTGACAAAAAAGCAAAGTGAGCCATTATTAGTGACTGCAATGCTATTATTTACGATACCCAAACTCAAAGTTGGTCACGCTTTGGATTGTTTACATGACTACGTTCTTGAGTCTCATTGGTGGAAATAACATCTCTATTGCCTATTGGAATTGGAATGATTTTGTATGGTCTTCTCCAAGTACCTTTCAAGATGCTATTAGTTCTTGGGATATTATCCTTCTTAATGAAACTAATGAGTTCAGGGGTCTCCCTACAGTTACAAGCTATGTTTGCACCTCTACCTTCCAATGTGAGACTTGTAGATTAGGAGCTGTGAATGGTTCAAGTGGGGTGGCTCATCTCTTTCACAAAATTTTCTGACCTAGGGTTTTGTATTTAGCCTCTAATTTGCATTCCAGATATAGGTGATTCCAAGGTCAAAGGGGCCTGCCCTTGCTTCAGGATATATGCACTGCTGCATTCTATTTCCTGCCTGCCTCTTCTGCCCATGTTGTTCATATAAAGAGAAATCCCTACTTTTTCTCTATCCAAAGATTTCCCATTACTCCTCCCATTCATAATCTTGTTAATGATGAGATTTATCTTTAGGAGTTAGATACAGATGAGTTTGGCTTATCAAGGATTTCAGCTCACGAGAATGATCTTGTCAATGCTTATGGTAGTCACCTTCTCCATCTGGCAGCATCTCAGACTCAATATTCTTAATAGGCTCTCCTGGTTTTCATGGATTTATGCGCTTCCCTCAGGCCAATGGTACTTGCATTGATTATGTTCTCAAATAGCATGTCTTCCATCTCTCATATTGACATCATTTTGACATTCAGCCTCCAAACTCCTCCTACCCTCCATGTTCCCCCCCTCAAAATACCATGATCCATTTTGATGGCAATTACTCCCTTGACTATGCTTCCTAACTTTCCCAACTTCTACTACCTTCAACCCTCTATTGTTGCCGCTTGCATGGATACCAACTTGATGCTTTTCTGAGGCTGCCCTCAATACTTATCCCCACACAGTTCATAACTCTCGTACACCCCACCTTCATGCTTACTGCCCTATGAATCATTGGTTTGAGGTTTGACAATGAGTGTAAATCCATACATCATAACTTCACTTTATTTTTGTCCATGACCCTCCCTCCATTCCTACTACCTATGGAGACTATTGCCATCATCTTCGGCATAAGAAACATGAATTTCTTGTTTTGAGGCATAACAAGCTTCATGTTGCCCTCCATCACTGCCCCAAGATCTTCTAGCATGCCCTCCTCCCAAGGAACTTCCCCACAATTCATATCACCTTGATTGCTTAGATCTCTTATGCTCATAAAAGTAGATTAGAGGAAAATTTAGTGATATATCACAAGATCTGCCTGACTTTTTGTTGAAAATCATGTGATTTCAAGGCAAAAACTAGAGACCAAGGGATGGAACTGGTCATAGTTGGACGTTCCTGCCGCTTGTGGAATATGATTATCCCAGGGGATGGAACTCGTCATAGTTGGACGTTACTACTACTTGTGGAATAATGATTACCCCAAGGGATGGAACTAGTCATAGTTGGAAGTTCTTGCAGCTTGTGGGATGATAGGCAAGTTGCCATGATTGGATGATTGCACGCTCTTGAGCTTAATGCGGTGGTGGCTTCGAGCGGACCTATCATGTTTCTTTCCCCAAACCCTAATGTGTTTGGATACTAGGGTAAATCTATGGATACATTCTAATCAAAGAGAAGGAATCTAACAATACATGTATTTGCATGTATGCTCCATGTTTGCATATATCCATGTGTATGCTTCGTGTTTTTATGTGTATGTTCCGTGTTTGGCTCATACCTAATGTGTTTCCAGCATGTCTACTCCATGAATATCTATGATTACTATAAGCATATTCCTATCATCATGAGATTCCTATTTTTGAGAATAACAAAAGTGAACCAAAAATATGAATTTATTTGGGAAAAAACATTGCATTTTAGGTCATAGATGTGTGTCATACATCTAATCCTCGTCTAAATATCACATTGTTGGGAATTATTGAGAGACCCCGCTTGGAATTAAAGACAAAAGATATCTCAATTCAAATTGCAAGTTGAGTTAATATGAGAGTTGTGCAGCAGAAGCTAATCACATCCCATGAAGGACCTAGGGACAACAAATCTCCAAGGGTTAGGATATGGATAAAATTGACATTCCTTGAGGACAAGCAGTTTTGGGAAGGACGGACTGTCATGCCCCTGCCAAAATAGAAACAGATTACAGCCCCAAGTACTAAAAATACAATTATGTATAACAGCAAGACCAAGGTTAAAAATTATGATAGAAGCCGACCTAGGTTAAAGAAAGGTTAGGGCCAGCTATACAAAAATAAATAAATAATACTTTTATTAGTTTGGCCGACCACTTCCCCCCCTGGTTGGGCTCCCACCATTGTAAAACAAATAAAGATTAGATAAAAACCTTTAGTTGGGCCAACCTAATGGGGATAGGCACCCAATTTGGGAGGTAAATTTAATTTAATTAAAATTACCTCTTACTTGGCCGACTTGCATAAAGAGGTGCACTTTTTGGTGAAGGGGTGTGCTTTGGAAGATATAAATAAGAATCCATTTGAGGACTTTAGGAAGGAATTCAATTTATCTTTCCTATCTCAAGAGCAGGCTTTGTGAGCAGAATTCTGAAGATCACCTTCAGAATTTAAAAGCAGATTTGTTGAATGAAACCTTGAAGACTGTGTTCAGAATTTAAGAGCATATCTCTTCCAAATTCATGAGCATATTTGTCTTAGTTTTATGGGCAGATTGTTTCAGACTTTATGAGCAGAAAGAGAATCGGATCAGCAGTAGATAATTGAAGAGGCACAGATCAGGTACAGGTTCTCAACCAGGATTTGTGATTTATGGTAAAAACTGGGGCATTTAATTAAGGGGACATTACATATCCTTTTTAAGTACTCTGTTCCTGGAAGGAGATTACCTCTTTGGGTCCCCAAATGTTGGCATTTCTAGTCCATTGAGCTCCATCTACTCTTCCAATCTATTGCCATTTATTTGAACTAATAGTCTCCTTTTAGATACTCCTTATGTGTTCCTTCATCTTCATCCTAGGAAAGAGGTGCTCAACACATACATTAGAGAGGATGTTTACTTTCAATCCATCCAAGTTTATTGGACCTCGCTCTAAATTCTCTCAACCCTATACTAGCTTTCTAAAATATTTCTTTCAGCTTGTTGATGTGAACATTGTTTGACCCACCTATCTTTAATATCATTAATCTCATGGTTTGAGGATTTCCTTTGGTCTATCGTAGGTTATTGTGTCACCTTTGTTCTCTTATATTCTAGAGTTCAATCTATAATGAGATACACCAGAGGTACTATTTCTTCTATAGGGATATTTTAGTGGTTCTACTTCTGCTTTCTTTTGTTACCCTCATCAATGGTGGTTGGCATTTGAGTGGTTCTACTTCCACTTTCTTCTTTTACCCTCAATAAAGGTGCTTGGTCATTTTTCTTTGTGAGGTTCCAAGCTTTAGGCATAAATCTCTCTATGGTGATCCTAAATCTACCAAATTAATTACTTCTTTCAACCTGCTACAGACGTTGGAGACATTAAGCCCTTTTCAACAAGGCACTTCTTTTCTTTGCAATATACTATGCCTAAGGCTCCTCGACATCCCAACTCTCACTGTGTTGGTCTTAGCCTTATCTCTCTCAACATTGCAGACCCTCTCACACCCCTCTTCCATAATATAAATCTTAAGCACAAATTCACATCACCAATTTCTTTCATATCGTCAACAGTTATTTGGCTTAGAAAGTTAGGCAAGGTCTTATGTGGAATCAGTTGCCTCCTGAGATTGTCCAGCTAAGCCCCCTTAGCACTGGACCTTCCCCAACAAACATTCTTAGATTTGGCTTTGGTACTCCTACAATGATAGACAATAACATCAGTGGCTCCCCCAATGGGTTACTAAACATTGACACCTAAGAATTTTGGTTCATGTCATGACCCTGATCAGGTCATAATGAACACCATAACAGTATTTGCTGTCATATCAGAAATAAATAAATAGATTTAGAAAATTGACTTAATTTTAAGACTTCACAATTTTCCTAAGTTACCAGTTCGGGTTCGGGCACACGAACCTGGTTCGTGGGTTCGGGCAAAAAAAATTTGTCCTTTGGGTTCGTGGGTCAGGTTCATCCATATATGTGTGTATATATATACATATTATATACAAAAATTTAAAGAAATATACAAAACTATAAAACTAAATACATTTGATAGTATGATACTTCATTATTGATCAATGCCGAATGACAATTGATAGTTCAGAATTGACTTGGAAGATGGAACAATGCAAAATGGCAGAAGAAAAACATTTAAATGTATGCTACTTCATCATTGATCAATGCATGAGGAAAACCCAACGATAGAAGGGGTTCTTTTAGGGACATTTTAGAGTTTTTGGATGCAAAAAACTGTCAAAAATGTCTGTTTTTGTTATGTTTTGGTGCTCAAAGCCTTTGGATACACCCGGATTCGTACTTGGTGAGCCCAAACCTCTAGCTACGTACCCAGTACGAACCCAGATGAGCCCCCAGGCAAACCCGAACCCAAGCAAACCCGGTTCGGGTGCATGGACCAAAACAAGTGAACCCGGTAACTGAGCAATTTTCTATAGCCCATATCAGACAAGACAAACACACAATAGTTGGAGCCCATGCTAATAGGAACAGCAATGTCAAATATGAATAGAAAAATATGAAAGACTTCACAGCAATTAAGATCATTATGAAGCGATCCAAGACAGACTACACATCAAGTCAGCATGGAAGAAACTTATAATTCAAATCACTATTTATAAGGAAATCCTTATCATGAATAAAAGATAATAAGGACAGCGATTCTATTTTGGAAAGAGTAACTATTCTCACTATGCTAACCACAGCAATCAAGGATAAGAAGCAGCGTTTAATATCTCTTCACACAGAACACATGAATAAGCAGAAAGCAATCGTGGGGGATCAGCAATTAAGAGGGGCCATAGGGTGACAGCGATTCCCTTTAAAAGATCATTAATTAACATTATTAGACAGCAGCATAACAAGCTGTGACTGACACGAATTCAAAGGAACAAACATCAGTTAGTTTGAATTATGAAGAGACACCCCTAAGAAGGGTGTGACCCTTCTGCAGGGATAGCAACCTCCAAGAGTCGCCTCTCCTCAGGAGAGCATGAATCTATAAAGGGCAGAGAAAAGAAATTCCATATGGATCGTGGATCAGAAAGATAAATCATTTCCCATAAGATAGAAAGCAACAATCACGAAGGAGACAATTCCAGTTCATCACAGCAGATTCCTAGTTATCACAGATTATTATTACCAAAGCCTATATTTGGTGGTATACATGACAATTCTGCCAAACATCGTCTTATATATATACATGTTGCTCATGCACAATAGAGAATGCTTAAGTATATGTTCATATTATAGAATATAAGGTGTGCTTGACTGTCTGAAACCCACCTTGTAGGAAGGGCCTGGGGTGTAAGCAAAAGGGGTATAAGAGGGCTAAGTAAGTAGACCATACTAGAGTTGACCATAATGACTCCTAGGACCAAAGGACACTTCCATAGAAGAGCCAAGGAACCCCCTTACAACCTGTTGATGTGGGTTATATCCACAATCAAACACAGAATAAAATACCAAAGTATTTTACCCTCTCTTGAACGAAATCACCTTAGATGCTAAATATCTGATCAACTAAGACGATTCCAAGGTTTCTACGGTCAGTTCTTGACATGTGGGTAACTCAATGGCTGATGTGATTTTGCTGGAATCACAAGGGGACTTATGTTGTACAAGAGAGCTTGAATACTTAGACGTTCTTGGAACGTTGAACTAACTCATCTAACAAAGAAAGGTCAAAAGGAAAAGGTTTAGAGAGCCTAATCTAATCCGAGGAATGTAGGATTTAGTGAATGACTTGGTGAGACTCTACTACACTTTGCTTTGACATCAATGAACAACTCCACAAAGCTAGTGCAACCTTCTAAGGTAAATATATGATGTTCAAATTACTACCATCAACATCAATACCATCAAGGCAATGCATACCAATGGATGGGCAATAATTGAAGTTAAGTCCAATTCAAATTCCAATTGACCACACAAGGCAAACTTACAATCAACAAGAAGCTAGTGGTATGGATATGTGAGTTTCACCATTAATCATCCACAAAATCTTTCATTCATCTAATCAACATGAAAGTAAATGAGAATTGGAAACCATGCAACTTGTTCAAACAACACATTTCAACATATCTTCAATGAAAAGAGTATATTCATTTGCAAGCCTTAGCAACAATTTTTTTTTCTCCTACTCTACTCTAATTCCTAACTTCTAATCTATCTACTCTCCTAATCTCTAGCTCTCCAACTATTAACTTTTGCAAATGAGAGCACTGAGCCTTATATAGATAGCTCATTACAATGAATGCCTCAGATTGATTCAAGATCAATGGCCAAGATCAAAAGATAGAAACCCTAATTAGGGTTTGTTACTGTTGTGACGTCTTCATACATCGCCCCATTGCAAATGGGGACCCCCACTTTTCGCTTTTTAGAGTGGAAGTTTTGCCTAGTTTCCTAGTGTTTGCCTTTGCCGATGAGAGGGTTTTTTGAATTTTTAATAGGATCAAGTTGCAAACGTTGATATTTTAATGATCCTAAATTTTGTCTAAGTGTTGACCTTTTGAGCATTAACGTGTTTTTAAACACACGCATCGGTGATTTTAAAGTGCCAAGGTATTCCCTGACCTTTTGGAATTGTTTTCTTGCTCCTATGGTATTATTTAAGTCAATTTTGCACTTTATCCCAATAATTTCCTAGCATTTCGCTCATTTTTTTGGTAAATTTGCCTAAGTCCAGTCTAAATTTAAAGTTTCTAAGTGATTTTGAGTGGTTAAAATGATAAAATCCTAAGGGAAATCCATATTCCAAGCGTTAGAGGGTCAAATTCCATGCTAGAGGTGCTTTTCCTGTTGTTTTGTAACTAGTTTGGAAAATATTTATAATGGATTCGAATTGCCAAAGGCAACATTTGAATCCATTAGGATTAAATAGGGTTGGGCCCTATCTCAATCTAATATGTAAAACAAATAGGGTTGGGCCCTATTCCAATGTTGTTCAGATCATTATAGGGCTGGGCCCTACTTCCCTTATATTCCTAACATATAATGTTCAAAACGCATGGACCTATTTACCAAACGTGTGGGCTAACGTGTGGACCCATCCTCATTATGTGGCGTGTGAATTAAAGTGAGTTTAAGCGCCAAAATATATTGGGCCGACCCTATATGCATTCCCTCTACCTTGTATAAATACAGATTCATTTTGGAAGGAAACTATTCAAGCAAGTTCACAAAATACCTCTGCTCCAAAAGTGCGATTCAGATCTGCTCTAGGTGCGAAATCTCCAGCTGTGCAAATTATCCTTGAAGGTCTGCAAAATCAGTTAGGAGTTAGCGAATTGTCATTGTATGGTGCGAATTACATCTGTTGGGTGAAATCCATCTGCTGTGCATCTATTGTATGAAGACAGTGAACATCATTGATGGGCAGCGCAGCATATCATCATAGAAGCACAGTGAACCATCATCGAAGGAAAGCGAATTCATTGTCTTGTGATTTCCTTGCATCCGAAGGACTGAGATAAGTCGGTTTCTATCTATTGTCATCTGCTGCTATTGTGCCTTAGCTGAGTCAGACTTGTAACTAGAATTTATGTCTATTATAATCAAATCTGAAGATCTGTTGTTGTTGGGTTTTTCCTCTAAGGGGGAGGTTTTCCCAGGGTAGTCTTGCGTTGTGTGCATCTCTATTTATGTGCTTTATTTTTGTTACTGTACATTATCTACTTCTGCACCTATATGTTAAGCGATTGCAAATCTAATTACTAAAATCTCACATTTCCCCTCACATTCCAGACTACCCACCCCATTCCCCCACTCAAAATCCAAACTACACATGGGTTTCCCCTGAAATCCATACTGGCTATTATTTTCCACCACTATTTATCCATACCTAGATCGATTTTGCCCTGGAAGTGCTAAAATTTGGCTAATTGTCAGAATTTTTCCAGATTGCCATCGATTTTCCACCAAGAGTGTGGACTAGAGTGCGGACTAAAGTGCGGACAACATTGAGGATGATTCCATGCCTGGGTCGATTTTCCACAAGGATGTTTTGTGACAAGTGAGTACGCATTTTTGTCCAGATTCTCAGTCCATGCCCAAGTCAATTTTCCACTGAGAGAATTTTGATGAATTTTGAGTCCGGATTTTCATCCAGACAGAGGTCGATTTTCCAACAGGGAGTAATTCTTGCAAGTGAAGCGAGTTTGGAGTATGGATTTTCAATCCAGACTGCCATTGATTTTCCCCTGGGGAGTTTTGTGTGCATTTTTGATGAAGTTATGCATGGATTTTTATCCAAGTTAAGGTCGATTTTCCCTTATGGGGAAATTTTTGACACTTTAATGATTTTTAAAGGGATTTTTCAATCCCAACCCAAGTCGATTTTCCCCTAGAGGCTTAATTTTGATTTAAATTGAAATATTTTAATAAGTAAGCCCCATTTTAATTGCTTTTAAATAATGATTAATGATTATTTAAAATTTTAAAAGCAAAATTAAATAACTTGCAATAATCATTTAATATTTTGAACCTTCTAGAAGCAAGTTAGTTTTCCACCAAGCAAGTATTTAAGCAAGTGTTTTATCCCACATTGCTTGTGTGGTGAAAGTGAAAGGTAAAAGCAAGTATATGAGAGGAGTCTCCAACATTATTTTATTATTAAATCTGCCAGGTGTCTCCATGAAAGGTGATTTTTCTCCCTTATTGGCGGATTTTGGCAAAGTGCTGAAGTGAAGTGTTGGGTTGAGGATTCTTTCCTCCTCCATTTTTCCTAGCTTGGCTGTTCCAACCTCCATTGTTGCAGATCCGAGCTGCCATTGAAGACATTTTCAAATTTTGGAATGGCACCATAGCTGGGAAAATTTCGATTTTTATTTGGGAGTGCTTTGTGCCGTTGTTTGGGGTGATTTTCTTCATGCTTGGTAGCTGCCATTATTTTCAGACCTTGCTGGGCGCCATTGCTAGGAGTGATTTGACCTCCATTGTTGGTTGAGAACACATTTTCAGAATTATTCTTTCATTGCCTAGCTCATCCACACTAAGGCGATTTTGGTTAAGGGCTGTTTGGAGGAGTTTTCAATGCATTGTCAAGGGCTGCCATTGTTGTTACAATCTGAAACTCCATACTTGCAGGTTGTCTTCAAACTGATTTTCATTTCCAGCCACTTGCCAACTTGGAAAATTTTACTTGGGCGTCATTTCTTATGAGTTTTTTGGGCATTTGGTGGAGCTTCTATTGCTGATCTAAGTCTGAAACTCCATTTTCAAATTTGTCTTCAAACTTAGATATTTTTTACCAGCCTTTTGTTTGTGTCCAGATTTGACAAACTTCACTTTGGGAAGGTGAAATTCATCAAATACAGGTGTTTCCTATGACTGTGACAAGTTTAAATGACTAATTTATTGAAGTTGCGGGTTGTCTTCAGACATTGGGCAGCCATTGTTGGACCTTGGAAGGGTGTCTTCAGACTTTAAGAACTAGAGATCAGACTTTTCCACACCCTTTTCCAAGCATTTTCGGAATTGTGGTATAGTTTCAAGCACCATTTTTGACATTTTTCTGAGTATACCAGGTTGTCTTCAGACTGAAACTTCATTTCCAGCCACATAGTTGTGCCCAGATGTGACCATTTCTGAGTTTTGAAGGTCAAAATAATTCAAATGCAAGCATGTGACATGGCTGTAACCACTTCCAGCCATTGATATTCATCATTTTCAATGTGTCTTCAGACTTTTTGGAGCCATTTTCAGACTTTCAGAGGGTGTATTCAGACTTAAGAATCAGAAAATCAGACTTCAATACACCATTTTCTGAGTATTTTGAGGCATTTTCTGAGACTTCAATCAAACTTTGTCTTCAGAAAATCAGACTTTTATTACAACTTTGATATCAAAAAATCAGTCACTTTTTGAGTGTTTTTAGACCTTCAAGTGATATTTCCAGACCTGGACATTCATTTTTGGGCTCCAAATACTTGATTTTCTGAGTTTACATGGATGTCTACAGACTTAGCAATTATGATCAGACTTATCCTAAGTTTGAAAATTGGTTTTCTTGAGGAGAATTTTCCAGATTTCAATCCTGACCTTCATATTTTCCAAAGTTGGTGTTACAATTTTCTAAGACTACCTATCACATGTTGGGACAAATGTCAGGAACAAAGTCCTGATGGTGTCTGGATTTCCACTCCATGGAATGGTGATCCAGTCAACACAAGATTTTCAAGGACAGTGAGTCTGGATGAGGATCAGATTTCCACTACAGGGCGGAATTACAAAGGAAGGAAGTTGTCCAGATAGGCAAATTTCCACCAAGTGAAGAATGGACAAGGATAATGCGGATGGTTTTAAGGAATGATCAGTCCATATGCGGATGGATTTCCCACCAAGGTTGAAATCAAGTTTATCACATGGGTGTTTGATTCAATGCTTGTTTGTTTTGTAGGATTGTTACGAGGAAAGGAAGTACGATGATCAGGGCTTGAGGTGAAGGAGGATGCACGCAATGAGGATAAGGAAGATCAATACTTCAATGATTGGATGGGGATTTCCGGATAGAGATTCCAGAAGGCGAAGGTGAGGACTAGATCAATCATGAAGAAGACTTCACTTTGATGGTGAACAAATGAAGGAAAGCAAGTTCAAGAAATGAACACAAAGGATTTTACATCAAGAAATCTAGAACTACATCAAGGAATTTCAATATCAAAGTGCGTCAAGGGAATATTTCAAGATTCCAAGATTGGGAAATTTTCCAAACATAAGGAGGGAACAATTCATGGAATTCCTTAACATAAGGATGGAATGTAAAGTATCATAAGGGATTCCAAACATTGTGAAGATGAAGAATGTACAAGGCAAATTGGTTAAGTGTATAAGGCAAGCTGAGGTGGCATCCTAGTCACCACTTGTTCAATCAAAGGTTACCAAGTCAACATTCATTCAAGGAGGGAATAGGTGACACATGGTGCTACTTCAAATATTATTTATCTTACCTACCCTCGTTTCTTATTGGCCAATGTAATGGTGGTTGTACAAACCCTAATTAGGGTTTTATCTTGTAATCTCGGTCGTTGATCTTGGATCAATCTTGGCCATCCATTTTGCAAGAGACTCTATATATGCCTCCTTGTCTCTCATTTGTAAGAGAGAGTTTTTGTAGAATTGTTGGTATATGTTGCAGCTATTTGAATCATAATCATTGTTCAATTGTTGGTGATTTTGCTCTTCAAGTGTTGTATTTGCATTCATGGTTCTCAATTCCTCCAAGTTAGAATAGAATTTTAGTTTAGAATTTATTTCATGTGCGTTAGATTGAGTGGAAGATTTGTTGAATTCATTTGTGTGGAATCCTTAATCCATACCACTAGCCTCTTGCCGCTGGTAAGTGCGCCTTGAGTGGTCAACTAGAAATTTAAGTAAGCTTAACTTCAACTATTACGCGTCCCTTGACAAGCATCAACCTGGATGGTGTCAACGTTTGATGGTGATAGCCTGAAAATCTTATAGTATACCTTAGACGATTGCACTAAGCTTGTGTCAATACCTGATTGTGAGACCTTGCCTGATTTGATTCCACCAGATCCATTCATCATTTCCTACATTCCTAGGCTTAGAATAGATTTCCTGAACCCTATTCCTTTTGCTCATTTTTTAGTGAGAATTAAGTCCAGAGCTTCATTGCCAAATCCTAAGTTATCGGCATACTTATCCTGATCCATGATAAGATTGAGCATTCTTGTACAACATAAGTCCCCTTGTGATTCCAGCATTATCACATCAAACCACTAAACTTATCCACACGTCAAGACCTGACATTTCGTAACCTTGGAGTTGTCTCATTGATCGCGAAGCATAGCATATGAGAGACTTTGTTCAAGAGAGGATAAGATACCTTGGTATTTTATTCTGTGTTCGCATGTGCATAAAAAACACATTAACGGTTACAACCACCATTACATTGACTAATGAGAAATGAGGGTAGGTAAAGTAAATAATATTTGATGTAGCACCACGTGTCACCTATTCCCTCCTTGAATGAATGCTGACTTGGTACCCTTCGATTGAAAGAATGGTAACTAGGATGCCACCTCAACTTGCCTTGCAGACTTAACCAATTTGCCTTGAACATGATGTTTGGAATTCCTTGTGATACTTTGCATTTCATCCATATGTTAGGAAGTTCCTTGAACTATTTCCTCATTAACATTCTCGAACTTTGACATTCCTTGATGTAATTCCTACTTCATAATGTGGAATCCCTAGCGCTCATGTCTTGAACTTGCCTTCCTTCATTTGTTCACCATCAAGGTGAAGTCTTCTTCATGTTAGATCTAGTCCACATCCGTACTTGTGATGTTGTCCTTGCAATATACCTGTAGAGTCCTTTGGATTTGAACCTTGATTCCTCCTCATAGCATTGTTTGAGTTCCTTCATTCTTGCATTTCACTTGCTCATCATCTTGGAGCTGATCCTTCATTTTTTGTCGCTTTGAAGTGCTAAGCCCCTAGTGGTTCTACAAGCTGCATCCTCTTTCACCTCAAGCCTTGATCAACATGCCTCTCTTCCTCGTAGCAGACTTGCAAAACAAACAAACATTGAATCAAATACCTATGAGATAAACTTTATTTCAACCTTGGTGGGAAATCGATCATCACAAGGACAGATCGGTTCCTAAAACATTTGCATTATCTTTGTCCATTCCTTCACTCAGTGGAAATTCGATGCCTATAGGGACTACTTTGTTATTGATCTTCATTTGAAATTTGAATTGATTTGTCCCTTCCTTTGTAATTTTGTCCTAAGTAGAAATCCAACCCTCGTCGAGACTCATTGTCCTTGAAAATTTTGTTTGATTTGATCACCATTTGATGGAGTGGAAATTTGAACCCCATCAGGACACTTTAATGTTCCTCACTTTGTCCTCACAAATAATTTTCCAAAATTAATTAAGGTTCTGATTTCAAATAGTTTTCAGACCTGTAAGCTAATGAAAATCAGAAAATCAACATTAGGTAACACAAATTCTGGAAAATACAAGAGATTTGATCAAAATCTGGGAAAATTTGTCCTAAGAAAACCCGATTTTCAAACTTAGGATAAGTCTGATTTTGATGCTTAAGTCTGAAAATGCACCCTTAAACTCAGAAAATGAATGATATCTAACCATCTCAGGTCTAATTGCTGAGTATAAAAATCTGAAAATATGTCTGAGAATCGTGCTTTATCAGCCAGAAATCATTCCCTTTCATGGCACGTGTGATATATCTAAGGTGATCCGCATTTACTTGGCTGGAAATGGTGTATTTCAGGTCTGATTTTCTGAGTTTGATGTCTGAATACACCCCTGTAACTTGTATTCCAATGGCTGGAAATGATCACATTCATGGCGCCATCATCATGGTTGAAGTGGTCTGCCCTTACTCAGCTGAAAGCCGCCACATTTTGGCATAGACTATGGCTGGAAATAACTTTCTGCATTTGGGAATGGAGACTGGTGAAAAACATTCCAGGTCAGAAAATGACTGATTTTGGATGTCAGAATGTTGTCTCACGTCTGATTTGAAGTCTGAAACACCTCTGTAACTTATATTTTGATGGCTGGAACCTTCTCAGTCATGGCAGACTTCCTTCACTTGGAGCGATTTGCCCCCAATCAGCTGAAAATGACCACCCCCTGGCACAAATTTGATAGTTGGAAATGATGTTTGGTCCAAGAATGATGCTGGAGATGAAACATCAGACCCTGGATCAGAAATGGCGCCCCTCCAATGATGTCACAAACTCTCCAACAATGGCACCAAACACACAGCTGGGCAAAATCGCACCCTTACCAGCAGTGGCACCACACACACTTAAACAAAGTTGCCCACCAATCAACAATGGCACCACACTTGATGGCTCACAAATCCTTCCAATGGTGGCGCAATCAGCCACTTAGGCAAAAACGCAGCCCCTTGAATAATGCCATGCCTCCAATCAGCTTCCAAACAGTCACATCAATGGAATTATAATAATATTTAAGCGCTGGCTGGGTCCTTTTATTCTTGCCTTTACCTTGCAAGTTCACCACACAAGCAATGTGGGATAGAACTTCACTTCAATAAACCTGGTGGAAAATCGATTTGCATAGGAATTGGACACTTGGCATTAAAACCTTTGCTTAATTAAATATTTGCGGTAAGGCAAAATCACATTGCATTTGGGCCCATATTAACTTTTAAAATCTCACTTGAATTCCATTCCAACCACCTGGGGAAAAAACAAACCCCATCTAGACAAATAATTGCACTTAAATTCATCTCCATTCGTCACTTAAAGCCTTGAGGGGAAATCGACCCTCAATTGGACAACTTAGTTTCGTCATTTAATTCACTTGCATCCCCAAATTGACTCCAAGGGAAATTCAAACTCCATCTGGACACTCAAATTTGGTCACTTATCATCATTTTACTCCCAGTGGAAAAATGCACCTCATCGGGACAATGTAAATTTGTCCACACTTCACTTCGTCACACTTGTTTTCCAGTCTAGTGAAGATTCAAACCTCATCTAAACAAATAAATTGCACTTAACTTGGTCATTTGTCACCCTAGTGGAAAAACATACACTGTCCTTGTACATTTTTTGTTGGTGTTGGAAATAAGCCACACCCGGACCGACGATGGATTGGTCCAAGAGGGGACAGTAGCTCAGTGGTAGAGCACTCCAGCAACGTATGGAAGGTCCTAGGTTCGAGTCCTAGCTGGTCCATGTCTCAACATGGTATTAGAGCCAGGTCCAGGCTAGGAGCCCCAAGCACACGAGAGGTGTGGCTTAAGGGGGGGTGTGGGTGTTGGAAATAAGCCACACCCGGATCGACAATGGATTGGTCCAAGAGGGGCCAATAGCTCAGTGGTAGAGCACTCCAACAGCGTATGGAAGGTCCTAGGTTCGAGTCCTAGCTAGTCCATGTCTCAACATTTTTGCTCTCAAAGGTCTGGTGGATAAACAACCTCCATCGGGACAACTAATGGAGAATCCAGATGCATTAGGATTTTCCCAAAAAACAATTGAAATTCAATGGAAAAACGCCTCCCATAGGGACTGAGTCCATTTATACCTTAATTACATGGGGGGAAAACGTCTCCCATCAAGACAACGGTGATTTTCACACTGAAAAAGCCCAAACTTATCAAATTTTGCATTTTAGCTCACTGGAAATTCTATTTCCATCGAGACTTTCATCATTTTAACTGGATTTGAGTGGGGGAAAATAGGGGTCCATCAGGATTTTGTGCACTTAGACTTAATTTCTCCTCCCAAGAGTGGGAAAACGACTCCTATAGGGACTTTTGACACTCTAGCACAAAAATCACACCAATTAACAACATTTTTATCATTTTCACTCACATTTCAAGGCAAAATTGAAACTCCTTAGAAAAATAAACTAACAAGCTAAGGCAACCTGACACCTAGGATCATTTTAACATCTTTTGCATTTTGACCGACGCCCTCTCATAAGCAAAGGCTAAAACTAGGAAACTAGGCAAAACATCTACCCTAAAAAGCGAGAAGTGGGGGTCCCTATTTGCAATGGGGCGATGTGTGAAAACGTCACAACATGACCTCCACCCAACTCTACAAGATGGCACTTGTCTTTAGGCAGATGAGACATTGATGAGGAAAGCAGGTACCAACCGCTAAGCAAGCAAAGAGGGCTCTAGCAAACATCCACTCTTGGGCTTAGTGTAGAAATGGTTTCAGGTAGACCTATCATGTTTCTTCCTCCAAACCCTAATGTGCTTGAATAATATTAGTGATAACATATATGAAGTGATTATGTCTAACCGTAATAATTATAAGTTTATATGTGTGTGTGTGTGTATAATCTTATGATTGCAGGATTCATATCCAAGAATCACTTATGTAAAGAGATATTTTACTTCGTAAGATGTAACCCTAATCCTAATTTGTTGCAATTATGGTTCTAGGGCAAATTACGAAGGAGAGATTACACTTCACTTAATGGTCTTCCTTTGTTTCTACTGCTTTGCAGAGTTTTTCCCCAACTTTTCTTTTGATAATTATACTTAATTGGGGATAACATTCTTTTAGGTTATCTCATTTTTTCATATTTATTTCTTTTTGGCTTCATGTCCAGAGCCCTTTTTGCCTAGTTCTTTGCTATATTTCCTGCTGTACGTTGCAGTGCCTTCTACCTATTTTTGGTCATTCATGGATATTCATATATTTTATTTCTTTCTTTCTAAGAGTAACAAAAGAGTCCTTTACAACACCCAGACAAAATCAGCAGCATCAGCTTACTGAGAAATTTTTAAGAACAATTCAATTTTAAGTCATGATAATGCATGGGTTCAAAGGTCAAGCTGCAGGATTGTAGTTTTTTGAGACTAAAGCTTAGAGTTTTTGAGCAGTTTCCAGCTTTCGCGTCAGTAAAAAAATAATTGCAGCAGCTCAATAAGCAGTTTTTTCGCTGGAAAGGTTCCTTTTTAATTTCCCATAGCATAAAGGTTAATTTCGGCTTCTGTATTGTGTAGCTAAAGGTCGGTCACATTTCATTTTGCAATTACCATCTATAGTTGAGATGATAATGAAATAAAAAAGATTTACGATAAATGCAGGAAACTCACCAGATAATGTACTCGGAAGAAGAGGCAATGGCAAAACACCCAGCTGCATCGCGCGGTGGAGAGGCGCACGGGTCATGTTGGGCAGGCGCAGTTCTGGGAACATTCACTTCAATCCACTGTACTGCGTCGCTCCCAACTATAGGCACCTCCATACCCTAGCTTTTTTTTCAAGCTTGTTGGAATAACCAAAATATTGAAGAACCGGATTACCTGTAAAGCTTACGAGCCAAATGCTTCCACAATAGACGCGTATGTGGAGAGGTTTGCTTCGGAATGGGCGGGATTTTCAAATTTGTTTACATATGCTGCTACCTTGTGCACGGGTCAAAAATAAGCCATAACTACTACTTGCCGAACCTGTTTTATCTTGTATTCATGTTCTTTTTCTAAACCACCTCTCCCAGCCTCTGCGATTAGTGAAATGGGTCTTTTGGCTAATGGAATGAACTCCCGCCAGTCGGATCATGTATTCGGTAGCGGTCCCATGATTTATATAATATGGCGACAGCGCTTTATCATATACACAAGGTAAAAAGTTATGTGAATTTGATTTTGAGGAAAGCTTATAATGATTAATTCTATTAAATATTGTATTATTGGAATGGATGACCTCTTCAAAGGATATTAATGATTCATTTAAAGAAATCAATGTTTTTAAAGTATGATGAAAAAGACTTTTTAAGGGTGACAATTAAGAGAAGGGTTAGACTTCTAGTTGCAAAAAGGTAGTGGGAATTAAATGGCACCTCATCTTTTAGTGTATAGCATATTAAGATATTTCAACTCAATATGAAAACACTAGCATATTAAGATATTTCTACTCAATATGAAAACAATTTGAAGGTGAAAGTCTAAACGAGTTATTTGAGGAGGCAAGACTTTACAAAACTGTGAGTTTGTTGATCAAGATCCACAATAAAAGAGTCAACATTGAAAGGAACTTGAAAACTATCAAAAATGATACTCCTTGTCCCATAAATTGATCGTCTCATGGACGTCATTGAAACTCATTCATTTATTCATTCGTTCATTCTTAAATGTGTTAACTATCAATCAAATCATTCATGTTCATGTGAGATGGGATCTTGTCAACTATTACATACTAGCACTTGCACCAAAAGAAGGTCAAATGGTTATGTTCATTGTAATTTATATAAAATTTATTATAAATTTGATAAGAGATTTATAGTTGTTTATGGTAAAAATGGAAATAACAATATTGAAAGACTAAAATAGATTCAACCACAAAACCCTAGCCTAACAACAAAAAAGATCCACCATAACATATGAAGATTACCTAAGACAATGCAAATCAAATGAAATCACAAAGATTATACCATCACATGTCCAATAGGGTCTAGATCTCCATTCTTCATATCTTCGTTGATCTTGCTTGATATATTTGCTCTCAGATTTTATGTGTGCACAAGAGCTCAACAAAGAACGGAAATGTGGTTGCAAGTAGGCTTGATCGCATATGAAAGTTCAAAAGCGTAGTTGGCTTGATAAGTGGATTGATTAGGGTTGATAATGAAGAAAGCATCTTTTTATATGGAAGACACTATACGAAATGGAGGGATAAGATTAAGAGGTGTAAAAGATAAATGGTCGGCTAGGATTAGAGGGTAGGTAGAGAAAATAAGAAAATAATAATAGGGTAGGTAGTGTAGGAATTAAGAGATGAATGACATGTGTCATGGGTAGAAAAGGCTAATGAATTAATTAAATAAATAAATATTCATTTAATTAATAGAAGAAGTTGTATCAATTAACTAAATAAGAGTATTTATTTAATTTAAGAAAATGATAATTTAAATAAATAAAAGTATTTATTTAAATGAGAAATGAGGTTAGAAGAGGATAAATGAATTAATTAAATAAATAAATAAATAAAAATTTATTTAATTAATAGAAGAATCAAGCTCAAATAATTAAATAAATAAAGACATTTATTTAATTAGACATGACAATTTTAGGTGTCTACAATAGTTGTTAAAACCTATAAGATCAAGCTTATATTGTAGGATTAATGAAATAACAATAGATATTTTTTATGACAAAATATTGATAATATTTTATTGTTAGTACTTAAATTTCATAAATTTAAAGCTTAAATTTCTCATTAGTAAAACTGTAATATATACACTAATAAAACAAGATACGAAAAAATAATATAAAATGACCAAATTCATACAATACGATAATTTAAATATAAAAAAATTCAATCAAATTAAAATATTAATTATTATAAAAAAATGATGTATCACTATCATAAAAAAAGATAAAATCTTGAATTTGAATTAAAAGAGATTTAATTCCTTTATTTTGAAATAAAAATAATTATTATAAATTTAATTACATAAAACATTTAATAAAAAATTCAAAAAGTGTCACTCAAAAATATTTAACAAATTTAATGGTAAAATGACATTAATAATTTAAGATAATTTGTAAAATCTGTAATTAGAATAGTAGGTCTAATAATAACAAATTTTATTGAGTTTATTAATAATATCATTTTTTATTGTTTTATAAATAATTTAAGAGAAATACGGCCTATTAATGGGTCTACTTTGTCAATGAATTTGAGTTGGCATTATCTTGTATTTGTCATGTTATTTGTCACTTTAAAATTAAAAAGTCATGTTGGTGTAAATAATTATTCAACATGGATATTATTACACCTTACTTAAGTTTACTTAGGTACATGCATTTCATAGTAATTTGGGTATGAAACACTTGGGTGTTTGTGCCACATTGGGATAATGTGTGCAGGAGAATTTCCACCTTTATGGTGTGATCTTGTTACTACTCTATCATATCCACTTATTGTGGAGTGATAATTCCACCTTCGGTGGGTGATCCACCTCATGTGGAATATTTTATTGTTTCTCCTACCTACCACACCTATTTCCTACCTACCCTTATTTCTTATTGAGCCACATGTCATGTTTGTGTGCTCACATATCCATATAGCCTTGCCTATATAAGCAGACTCATATTCATTGTATGTAACAACTATTGAACAACTATTGATCTATTGATCATTTATCTATTGATGAGAATACAGTCTATTCTTGTCCTATATTTTGTCTCTCTATTGTACTTTTCATTGAGCTCTTGATCTTAGCAAAATCTCACATGGTATCAGAGCCATTAGAGTGTTATTGATTCGTCTTTGAGAGACATTATTGTGGTGTCAAGAGGTAGATCTGAGGAGCAACATCTTTTGGAAGCGTCCTAGACCAAATCTGACCTCGCCATTGTATCCGTGTGGTCGTTTCAATGAAATTTGATTATAAATTCGGCCTATTTTGGTGAAAATCAAATTTCGAGCTTGGAGAAAAAAATTGTCCAATTTGGGCAGTACAGTACAGATTTTTGAAAAAAAAAATTTAAAAAAAATTTTTTAAAAATTATTTTCTGCAAAAAAAATTCATTTCGCAGAAATCTTATTGAAAAAATTTTAAAATAAATAAATAAAAAACAAAAATATTATTGGGGGGACTCCCTGTCCTCGCCCCTCCGTACTCGACCTGCGTGCTTGCAGGATTTGTCGACCTCAACGTACTCCACGCAAGGTCATACTCTGCAGAGATATTTTTTCTGGCACTGGTGGTTCCTCCACACACACCAGGCACTCCTGTTTCTGGCCACACCCGACAGCCTCCTCATCACTCCGATCACCGACAATTACGCTCAGCTCTGACACTGCTGCCTCCACGTCGGTGTCATTGCCTCTCCTCCAGCGGCCAAGTTCACCGCCGTCGGCGACCTCCCCGCCCGGGTCACCTAACCGTCGACGACCACACCAGCTCAGCGGCAACCATCCTCCCCGGCCGCGTGAACTTCCTCGCCAGCGACCACCGCTTCTCAGCAGCCCTGCACCTGTTGTTCGACAACAGTCCAACACCCTCTGGCTGAGCATCCGACCTTTGCCACGTGGTGTCCCAATCACCCGCCACGTGGGACGCTGAGTTAGCGCCTATTCGACAGGCCACGCAAGTGTACGACCTGTTGACTCACCTGCCACCTCAGTTGTACGATCTTCTATGTCATCACTTTTGTACTACCATGTTAGCCCTCCACGTAGTCGGTCTCTACCACCACATCATCAATCGTACGAACACATCAGCAATTTCGACCAACCAGATCGTGTCACGTCAGCACGTTCGTACTATACAGACGACATGTCAGCAGGGGGTGAATTTTGTTGTGATGGCCATACGATCGTCAAATTTAACCTCGTGTTTTTCTGATGTCATCATTTTTTGAAAAATTGGCAGGCCCCCTCCGTTGAGCTTTTTGATTTTGTAGTTCAACTTCAAATGGCCATATCTTGCTCATTTTTGCTCCTTTTTGGGTGCAATTTTTTTTTAAATAGGCTAATTTTTCGTGTACTTTCTTGTGGTGGATTTTTTTTTCTGATTTTGATGGATATATTTTTCATAAATCTCATTTTTTGTGACTATACATGTCCAATCCTCAATTTTGCAACTTCAGAGGCTTCGTTTGGGGTCATACGACCTCCTTTTCAGGTGCCGTTTTTTTTAAAGTGCATAGTTTTTTGTCTAATTTCATAAGTTGTCATTAGTTTGCAGTGATTTTGAGTAGAAATTGTACTTGGGAGTTCTGGATTGAGTAATTTGGGGGGGGTGTCTTGTGTGATTGTGCCTCTCTCTATCTTATTTTTTTTCATTTTCGCGCTATGGGTTCTCCTAAATTTCCACTTTTAACTCCTCATAATTATGCTTCATGGAAGATTAAGGCATGGAGTAAAGTAATGGAAAAATGACTCATTCATTATGTAAATGGAACTATAACAACACCACTTGATCCTAAGGTTGATCCTAATGCTCAAATTGAATGGCTCACTAAGAATGCTATGGCACTTGGAATATTGAGAAAGTATGTATGAGATGACCTCATTTTTCACATTGTTAAGTGTACTACAATTAAAGAGGCTTGGGATATTTATGAGAAATTGTATGGTCAAGTTGATGAGATTAAGGGCTACAAGCTTGATAGTGAACTCACGACTTTGGATCCCAAGGATTTTGATACAATCCAAGATTATGTCACAAAAGCAATTGTAAGAGCAAAGCTAAAGGATTGTGTAATTGACAAAAAAGATGCTCAATTGGTTTATAACTCGTTGGACAAGCTTCCTTCAGAGTATGCAGCCTTTGTATCTAGCTTTCACACCCATAGGTTAGCTCGAGGTTCCTCTTACACTTCTCCCTCATTTGATTCATTCACAAAGATGTTGATACTTGAGCAATCTAAGTTGACCAAGATGGGGATTCTCAAATCTTCAAAGTCACAAGCATTGGTGGCTAACAAAGGGAATCAAAGCAATCAAGGGAAAGGCAAGAATCAAAATCAACCTAAGTCAAAACCACAACAAGATGAAGCACAATCATCCTCTCCACAACAAGGTGATTCACCATTCTCACCTAAGAGGAAATCATATAAGGACAATCTTTTTTGTGGATATTGCAAGAAGTCGAGACATGATGAAAATCATTGTTACAAGAAGAATATTGATGAGTTGAAGAATCTTCTTGAGAAGAACAAAATCAACCTACCTTCTAGAATGTCTACATCGACTTCTTCTTCCAAGGATAAGGATAAAGGAAAGGATCACTCTTTTGGGACAGATAAAGGAAAGGGACAAGCTCTTTGTGCTACTACAAGTCATGATTTAGGGAGATGGCTTCTAGATTCAAGGGCTTCTCATCATATGCCATCTTTGCAGTCTATGTTCTCTTCATTTGAGCCTTGCACCATGTCGTAGATTTTGATGGGCAATCATACATACATGGATGCGATTGGGAAAGGATCTATTGCCATTGGGGATAACTCCTTCAATGATGTGTTGTGTGTACCCCACTTGACATACAATCTTCTTTCCATCTATCAAATTACACATGGGGAGACTAGGAAAACTGTGGAGTTCACACCTGATTCAGTTATCATTAGAGACTTGGAGACTAGAGCTATCATTGCGACTGGGGTGGTTGATCATACATATCGGCTATACTCCTTTTCACATTTTGGTCCTATTGAGGAGGTTGATTCTTCCTATGTTGATGATTCAGATTTTGAGGAGAACTTTAGGTACTTGAACTTGGGGATTCTCACATGTGACCCTGTTCTTGAGCCTTGCATTTCATCTCCTCCTATTGATATCACATCACCTATTGCACCTGATGATGCAGCTAGTGTGACAATTTTGCCTTCTTGTAATTCAGTGCAGCGGGATATTCCTTGTCTTCTAGCTTCAGTTCATTGGGATGACTACTTGACAGACATTGCAGGTTTGTTTGTGGAGTCCTACATTGCAGATTTGGGAGACATTATTGATGACATTCATCTTCTCTTTGATGAAGAAGATCCTTCTTTGGTTGTTGTGAGGGAACATTCTGACCGTCTTGTGCATTCTCTATATGATCATTCTTTCAAGATTGATATGATTGTGGATACTTTTGTACAACAGTTTGAGGAGGTCACTTTATCCTTAGAGGAGACATGTGAGTCTTTGAATATTGTTCTACATTGTTTTCCACTAGATCTTAGAGTGCCTTTTTCGACAGTGTGGAGCAGTTCACCACCTTTGGAGGGGGTATCTTTCAGCATCGGCATGGGGACACTTGAGCAGTTTTAAGAGATTTCATTCATCGTGACTTTTTTCCCTACATCTTCCCTTCATGATTGGGGACACTTCATGGATACACCTTTGGTTTTGTTTCTTCCCAAAGGGAGGAACGTGGTTCGATGTTCATGGAGCAGTTTCTTCATTCATCTTCAAGCTTCTATGATTGGTATTGATTCTACATTGAGGGGGGGCTACCTAGTCTCTCTTCTTATTCTCTCATATAGGGGGATTGTTTCCTAACATGGGGTTTTGTTCCTCACATACTTCTATGATAGTTCTCTTGTATAGTTTTCATCTCTCTTTTGGGGGAGGGTTTTTTCCCATTGGGTTTTTCTCTCTTTCCCCACTTTGTGAGAGATTTCATTGCATTGGTTTGCATGGATTTGCATATGTACATGGACCTAACATGGCCTCATAGTCAGGACCCATCTTGCATTGCTTAGTTGTATTGTAGACTTAAGTGCATTCCCCTAAGTTGCACTTAAGGGGGGGTGTCGGTGTAAATAATTAGTCATCATGGATATTATTTAGACTACGAGGGAAAACATCGTTCATTTGTTTTGAATGTAGTCTTCCAGTTATCTCCTTCCTAGATTCTTATTTGATGATATCCACTCATAAAATCGATATTAGTGAAGTATATTGCACCACTCAAATAGTCCATAATATCATCCTCTAGCATCGTAAATTGTATCCACATACAATTTCATTCTCACCTAGACCTCACCTTGGTGTGTTGTCTTCGAATGCTCAATGCTTTCTTTGATTCTGCTCAAACCCTTAACAAACTTGCATTTCCACCTTCTCTCTTGTATTTTCCCCAAAGATGAAACCCTGATTCTCAAGACCATGGTGCCACAATGACCTGATCCCCTCAAACAGGACCCAAATCTGGCTCTCATGATGGTCACATCAAGTGAGCAGGAATTTAGATCCTGTGTTGGCCTCCTCTAAAAGTTCAAATAGTTTTCAAACAATTAGGTATAAAAGGAGGCCTACCTGTCTCATTTGAAGTGTAAGACATCTAATCGAAGTTCACTTGCACTCTAGCAAATTCAATTCAAGTGAGCAAGCAATCGAGCATCCATCAAGCATTGGAGAAGAAGTAGAGTCAATTCCAAGCATTCGAGATGACATACATGATCAACCTTCTATGAAGACACTCTACAATACATTCTAAAACCCTTGTGTGAGGATTCAAGCAAGCTTCATCAAGGTATACATTTCAATTACAAGAATTCAATTTCAAATCCAATATTTCCCTCAAAAGGAAAGCATTTTATTTCAATTCAATTTTACTTCCATTACAATTATCATTTCAATTTTAAAGTTAATTCTTAAATTGGGGTTTGACGCAAGGAAAACCCCTATCGACGACCCTTTTTCTTCTCTTTATGTGTGCAGGCAGTTCACTCAGGAGTTGTGATTGAAGATTTCAATAAAGTTGATAATGACAAATAGGTTTAGATTTTGAAAGAGCAAAAGAGTGAAGGACCAGGGTGACCTAGTATCCCAATCTCGAAAATTCTTCTCGAGCTTCTGATAGTGAATCCAATGCATCTCCTTAATCCATAAAAGATCCCACTTGCCTATCTTTGAGTTATAGGACCAGGACGACCTAGCATCCTGGTCCCAACAATTCATCCCAAACTTTCAAACATAGGTTTTGGTCTTATTCTTTTGCGCAGATCACTATCTATGGCTATGTCTGATATTTGTAGCAGTCTGTTCTTATTGTTTCACTTCAATTGTCCATTGTTTTATCCTAACTTCATAATTTACATCCAAATTTCAACTCAAAAGGAAGATACAAACATCCAAGTGAATCTAAACAATATTTCAGGGATTTTCCTAATTGAATTATGGCTAGATCTAATTGGATTCGCCCTCCTTTTTAATGTATCGATCACTTAGGTAAGATGAGTGGTTTTATTAACTTAATTGGTGAAGTCCTAACTTTACCACTGTTAAATTTTGGTGAACCCAACTTGTTTCATGCTTACTTCAGATTTATTGTGTCAAATTTGATTTGTATGCACTTTAACATTCATATTTCCACTCATAAATCATATATGCAATTGAATTCAAAGGTCAAATTCATAAAAAAGATGTAATTTATTGTTCTAAAATTTATTTGTGGGTTGCATAATTTTTCAATTGTGTTTCCACATAACTCTCAATAATTTCCCTCAGAGAATAACACATGATATAATAGTTTTTCACATGAATCTCTCCCCCTATGACAACAATGCCAAAGACACATCTCAACAATATCCACAACTGAGCATCTAAACATAATTATCTCTCTAAAATAATATTGAACATACAATATTGACTACCCCCCCTGAGTAACAACCACCACTCATCAATCTGGATCACAAGATATCTTTGTGAATTTCATCAGACTGATGCAAATCCATGCATCTTAGTTCTTATCGGGAGGGGCAATCACCCCTAGCTTTAGTCTAAGATATTCAAAAGTATCTTTATGCAAAGGCTTTGTGAAGATATCTGTAATACGTTCCTTTGTAGACACATACTCTAATACGACTTCCTTCCCATTCACCTTCTCTCTTAATAAATGAACTTGATTGATATATGCTTGGTTTTGTAATGCAACATTGGATTCTTAGAAATGTTAATGACACTTGAATTATCACAATATATAGAAGTAGGCACATCATAAACATTTTTTATATCAACATTTGTTAGATCCAAATTACCCGAGTACAATTGCTAGCAACAACAATGTATTAAGCTTCTACAGTAGATAAGGAGATAGCAAACTACTTTTTACTCAACCATGAAACCAATCTTTTTCCAAGGAAAAATGCGCCGCCACTAGTACTTTTCTGGTCATCAACATCTCTTTCCTAATCAACATCTGTAAAGGCACTCAAAGTAAAGTCAACATCTTTAGGATACCATAAACTAAAATCAATTGTTCCTTTCAAATATTTGAAGATCCTTTTCACAACTACAACATGAGATTGCTTAGGATCGAACTGAAATCTAGCAACAAGACAAACAACATTCATAATGTCTAGTCTAGTTTGAGTCAAATACAACAAACCACCAATCATAGATCTGATTTTCTTAATGATTTAATTTTAGATACCTGGGATTCTTAGGATTTTCTCTGTTTTCATACTCTTGAACTCTCTCTTGTGCATTAGTATCTTCACCTTCATTCTAAGGTTTTTTTGGAACACTCTAAATTTGATTCTGGGTCTATACTTGTTTTCCTTTATCTGTACTAACATTCTGATCATCTAAACCATATCTGCAAGGTCTAGGTTGATACACATTTCCTTCATCCACTTTCACATTAGCACTTTCAACCATCTTTCTCAAACTTTTTTTATAACACCGGTAGGCTTTGCTCTTAGTAGAATAACCAAGAAAGATTCCTTCGTCACATCTAGCATCAAATTTTCTTAAATCTTCATCTCTTCTGATATAACATTTACTACCAAAAATTCTAAAATATCTAACTGTAGGAGCATGACCAAACCATAAATCATAAGGAGCCTTATCGAAATTACCTTTTATGTTCACCCGATTAAGAGTTAATACAACAGTACTCACAACTTCTCTCCAGTAGATATGCGGAACATTTCCTTCAAATCATCATTGTTCTAGCAGCTTCCTGAATTGTCTTGTTCTTCCTTTCCACAACACCATTCTGATGAGGGGTCCGCAGAGTAGATAACTGTCTCTTCACCCCATGCTCTTCACAAAAAATAATTGAACTCAATAGAAGTAAAATCACCATCTCTATCATATCTCAGACATTTCAGCTTTAGTCCAGTCTTAGAATCAACCATAGCTTTGAAAATCTTGAACTTCTCCAATGCTTCAGATTTCTCCCTTAAGAAAGTAACCCACATCATCCTTGAATAGTCATCAATCAACAACATGAAATACATGTCACCTGTAAGCTTCTCACTCTAGAAGGACCACATAAATCAGTATGCACAAGATCCAACATTCCATCAAAATTATATTATTTTCTTTTGAAAGTAACTCTTGTTTGCTTCCCTAACTATCATTTCCTTACATACTGAATTAGTAGGCTTTTATCAACTTAGGTAGATCTCTCATAGCTTCATTAGAACTTATCTTAACCATGCAATCAAAATTCACATGACACATCCTTCTATGCCATAACCAACTTTTATCAACCTGAGCAATCAAACAACTTTTACCACCAGCATTCAAGTGAAAGATATTACCTTTAGTCTTTGTACCTGATGCAATCTCAATTCCGGAGCTACTCAAGATCTTACATTTGTCATTATTGAATTGCAGATCATATCCCTTGTCAACCATCTATTCAATACTCAAAACATTATGCTTTAGACCTTCAACATACAAAACATCACCAATGTTATGCTTACCATCAAGAGAAATAGAACCTCTACCACATATTATACCTACTTAAATATCTCCAAATCTTACTCCACCACCATCATACTTTTCCATACTTACAAACTTACTTTTATGACTTGTCATGTGATTAGGGAAACCACTGTCAATAACCCATTCATCTTTCTATTCAACTTTAGCAGCCAGAGCTTTGTCTTCAACAATACAACTAGTAGAATCAATAGTCACTGGATCATCTTCCTTGACAGCAATGAACACCCATTCATCTCATAAATTTACCTTCTCAGACTCATCATCTCTCACACCTTCATTAGAAACATAATAACACTTCTTCTGATATTTAGGCTTGTAAGTCTTAAGTGGCTTATGAGAAGTTCTTTCTCTTTTTGGACACCTCGAAGCAAAATGTCCTATCTTATTACATGAAAAACACTTAAGAGGCAATTTACCTTCATATTTACCAGCACCTTAGGCAATCTTATAGCAATCAGGGCTTCAAGTATTCAGGCTCTCTTTCTTCTTCTTCTTCAAGCTCTCTCATCTCCTTCTCATATCTCGATACCCTTGTTGAACTTTCTCCCAGATAAAATTTTTGCTTTCCAGATATAGTAGCTTTGAATGCGGATTCTGATTTAGGAAGAGATTCACCAAACTCGCTCAACTCAAAAGCAACAAGCTTTCCAATCAGCATGTCTCTAGTCACACTAGTCACCATCTGAATTTCTTCAATAGCAGTAGCCTTATGCTTGTAAGCAGGAGGCAAGGATCTCGGCACTTTAGCTACAATCTTATATTCTTCCAATACTCCATTGACACATCTGATATTCAACACAAGCTCATTCACTTTCTTCACAAATAAGGTAATTTTCTCATCTTCACCCATCTTCAGCATTTCATACTTTCCCTTCAATCTCTGCAACTTACCAACTTTCACATGACTATCATTTTAATACAAAGTCTCTAGCTTCTTCCAAATCTCATGAACAGTCTACAAATACATCACATTAGTCATCTCAGAATCAGTCAAGTCACTTAACAATGCTTCCTTAGCTCTAATATTTAATTCAACTTCCTTTATCTCATCCAGAGTAGTAGGACCATTCAAAGGAGAAATATACACATTCTTAGTAATCTTCCAATAGTCTTCACCGATGCATCTCAAATGACATTCCATCCGGTTCTTCCAAAGAGTATAATTTGTTCCATCAAATCTTGGACTATCCTTCTTAAAAGCAAAGGTTGTCATCCCATATCTCCTCAAGCGGCCAAGCTTCTTCTGGAGGATGTAGGTCTGATACTAATTGTTGGCAAAATGCAACAAACTGAGAGGGGGGGTGAATCAGTTTGCACAAAAACTCTACACAACTCAAACTTAAATTCAGATTTGATATTTAACGGTTAATTCACAAATCAACACCACATCAATAACACACATAACACCAAGATTTTTGACGTGGAAAACCCTGTTAAGGGAAAAACCACAGTGGGAACCTACCCACAATGAAACAATACCCTGTTAGGAGTAAATGAAATATTACAATGGGAAATGAACATGCATTCAGGAACACTGCCTAGATCTCACTGCTCAAATCACATAACAAGAAAGGTTACAACCCTGAGGAAGACTCACTGTCTTACAAAAAGATTCGGATTACATCTGGAGAATTATGAATTGATCAAATAACATCTCCTCATGCCTAGTTACAGTTCTGACTAAGCACATATACATAGACTCTGCTCTTTCGCACTTCTACACACTTCTGCATACTTCTCCTCTAATATTGAAAGAGCAAATCAATGTTTGCACATGTAGATACATCTCTCAAATGAATATTGTGTGTATTTATACAAATCATCAACCTATATTTCAAGGTCGGCTCAACCCTCAACACAAATTACAAAATAATAGCCTTACGAGTTCAATCAACGCATGCAAACCAAAATAATGTCAGCTAAGACATTGTCTGGACCCAAATCAACACTGCAAATACGAAACACAATTATGCCTCAAACATCTGCAACATGCTACGAACACCGTGAATGTCGCATAACACAAATAATACCACCGGAACAAGAAAATGATCAATAACACGCACAACGATCAATGTGAACCAACAACACAAATAAAAAATGATCTAGAAACATCCACAATTAATTTGAATTACCACATAAACAACCACAACATCACATCTTACTAGAATATCCATCATCATTATACCGAACCTCAAGAACATACGCTGAAGTGACTATGAAACTGAAAAATTCACTTGTGAACCTCCAAATCATGAACCATTAGAATTGGGGACACACCAAAACGTTCCAAACACTCTACCAAATCTACAAGCCAAGATATTGCAATTGTGTAGAAATGCATAGAAAAATCCAAAATATCGAATAACATGAACAACTGAAAACCAAACTGAATATCGGATCACACAACTTGATCAGATCACCATGCGAACCATCTAAAATTATGTTGAATCAACTAGAGATACTTATCTCAAAACCCATTAAACCACAATAGCACAACTGCGACATATTAGCGAAACCAACTTATTTAATCTGACTGCAACACTAGAACACACATAAGATGCTGACATCAATGACAAAACATTGTTCTAGCAAACTTCTCAACAATATCCAACACTATATTACATATTCCCTTGGAGACAATGCTTTCCTTGGTCATCTATTTTGCATTTTTAATTGCAAATTTCCTTTCATAATTCCTTTCTTGGTTATCCTTATTCAATTCAAGTGGTAGATTTCCTTAGAGACAATGCTTTCCCTAGTCATCCTTTTGCACCATTAATGCCAGATTTTATTATTTATCTGTTTGCTCCATTTTCATGGATTTCCTTATATACAATGCTTTTCTTGGTTAACCTTGGATAGGTTGACTAGAATAACACAACTTGCAAGACTATTTAACCTTTCCTCTGCATTGATACATATTTTAGATGGGTGTACTAGCATAACACAAGTTGCTAGGCTATTCAACTCTCTCTTTGCATTGAGCTCTCTTGGAATGAGTGGAACCAATATAACATAGCTCGCTAGACTATTTTATACTCTTCCTCCTCTTCAATGGATCACCTAGGATAACACAAATTGAGATCCCATAGAATCCATGCTCTATTTCTCTCTCTCCTTTATGATCCCATAGGATATATTTGCTAGTTGATTGGAGCATAGAATTTTATCTTGTCTTTGATGTGTGCTCTTGTTCTTTCTAGGCAACACCGTGCTCTTGCAATAGCATTCTGAGGGTTATATTAGTGGTTGAGACATCTTGCTTATCAAGGTCTCTTCAACTAGTCGACTTAGAACCTTTTTTCTTAGTACTAATCCCTTTTTTGTGTCTTTTGTTTGTTGTTTGTTGTTTTTGTGTGTCCTTGTACATGGTTGCATGAGTTTAGACCCTTGTTTTTAGGATGTGTCTCCTTCAACTTAGTAATGTCTTACCTCTTTGTAAGCTTGCATAATGCCTCTATCTTTGTCTTTGTCTCCCTCTTCTAATTTACTGTGAGTATGTGTGTAGGTCTCATACTCTCACTAAAGTGGTGTTAGACACAATGCACCACTGAGAGGGGGAGGGGGTGAATCAGTGGTTCTCAAATCTTTTCTTTTTACTAATCCTATGTGAGCATAGATCTACCTCAATGCATACTGAGCGGTTAGTGGGAAGACCAACACAAATGCAATCACACAAGGGACATCACATAACACTAGCATATACGAGGAAAACCCGAGATGGGAAAAACCTCAGTGAGCAATGCTGCTGGAGACTACTTCTCCAATCCAGCCTCATAATGAAAACACAGTTACAAAGTTTAAGGCACCAACCCAAGGAGCTACAACCCCTACCTGATTTATGGGCTACAACCCCTAACTTTAGGGCACCAACCTAAGGAGCACCGACCCTTGCACCAAGATACAACTCAGTGTTCACAATATAAACATCAAATACATAAGTAGTTATCTTATTACAAGTGAATCTTGCAACCTTATCATATGTCTTACTCTGTTGGTGAGATACCTTCTCTGCTACACCGACTCACTCTTCTACTGCTCTCTCCTGCTGCTTAGCTGTCGATGAACTCTTCCGGTACACTTATCCTCTTTTTCTACTCTGCTGGATCTCCACCTTACTCTCTACTCTTCACCGGTATAACACTTAGCCAATTCTTTGTCTTCCTTCTCTGCAGCCTCCTTCACTTCTGCTCTGTCGGTATGAACACTATAGGTTCTTCTCTACTACCGATTGAATGCTTCAACCAGGTTCTCCCTCACTCTCACTCACTTATCAAATGATTGTCAAGCACTAGGTTGATTTGCTCTTACCTATAGAAGTATCACACTTCGCAGTAGCACCAATATTCTTCTATTACAACAGTCCCTTACAATGTCTTTTGCCTTCATCTTTATAGACTGGTTTCCCACCAAAAGACCATTTCAAAAATCAGGCGGTTGGGGTTTCTTCACCACCTCGAGGCAAAACCATATCCAATTAGATCTTGTTTGATCTGATCTTTCAGACAGCCTGTTTGCACAACTCCGCCATTTACATACCTCCTGGATCACGCCTTCCATCTCTGGTGATCTACTTTTTATCCTAACAACAAATCTCTTGGTCAAAACACACAAGATTTGTCTTGCTATTTCCTTCATTGCCTTGATCTCCTCAATCGCCCTTAGCTGGCTCATAGTTATCCTTCAGACCTCGAGCCACAAACCCCTACAACAATTTACAACATGTCCTGTGATTTGTGGGACCTTTTATCACAGTCGATCAACTCTACACCTACCCCATCGATGTACATTCCATCTTTATCTGATGCAGGTTCGCCACCTCATGCACGTTTGCCATTTCATCATTTCGTAGCATCACTGTCGGTATCCACCTCATCACACTGTTATGTCTGTTCATGCCTAGTCACCAAACATTCAAACAACCAGTTCCATCTACCCATAAGAAAACCCTACTGGAATATGACACCCTTCCAGTTGTCCTTCTTTTCATGACCTTTCTTAATCTGCAGGTGTAACACTCAAACCGGTCTTCAGACATGACAGACCTATGAACACACATTCCCATCAAGTATCTGCACCTTGTCCATATTAACAATGGAATTACATACCAGTTACCACTCTTGATGACACCATGTCATCAACCTTCATAAAACTCCATCTTTAATCAGGTTAATCTATTTCTGGCTGCATCTGCTTAGCCTTACCTTTTCCCTCATCAATTTTGTTCATTTATCTACGAGTTTGTCAAGGTGACAAACACTTATGACTTCCTTTGAACTGGTATCTCAACATGCCTTCTTTGTCGGTCCTGATCTCATGTACTTAAGGCATTCCCTCAATTCACCGGTGGATCTGATATGAGCCTTCAAGTACTTGACTTTACCTCTTCACACTTATGCACGTAGTGCATAATAAGAGATAATCTCCACTTACCGGTGGAGTGACACCTTGCCTTCTGCATCCTGTAATGCTCTTCATGTGAGTTCCCTATTTGTGCAACATCTTTTCAAACAGGCACATGTGATCTGAAGTGAGCACATTCACTGTCAGTCATTGCTTCTCATGATGACTGCAACTTCATCCGGTGAGAGTCTCGTTGTTCTGCAAACTCACAGTATATCGGTGACCTGTTCATTCTTCTTGTCCAGTGTCGATGCGATTTAGGTAATATTTTATCTCTTCATCACAAACAACCGCTCAAACACTCCTCTATCTCATCACACAAGTCAGACACTAACTTGTGTACTGGTGACTCCATTGGCCACTTGTTCTTGCCTTCCCGATTTACCGGTTTTCTGTAACATAAGGTGATATCAAATATATCACATCTTGTACTCCTTCATACCAGTGTTGCACATCCATCTCTACTATCGGTGGTCATCTCATACCAGTTGACATCAATGACAATACAATGCCAACAATCTCCCCCTTTGGCATTGATGTCAACACATGTAGTATCTAACATACTACATAGTCTTTCTTCCCCTTTGCTGTGATCCATGGATTCACTCACATGTAGTATGCAATCTACTACAAAATCCTTCTCCCCCTTTGACAACAATGACAAATGGTACTGTCAGGATATCATTCCTTCCTGTGTTTACTGGTCACTGACAGAATTATTTCTCCCCCTTTGTCTTCATTGGATGTAATTCTTCTGTTGATACCACTTGTTATCTTTGTCACCAATTGTTACATCTTCTCAAGTCACAACACTTGCGATGGGGAACTTAACCATTAGATGACACCAATTGAGCATGCAAGTCAGAAGCAATTTGAACTCAATTTGCAGAAATCCTGTTACCAATTGCTGATGTGTCAGTGAATACTACTCATTTGTCGGTCAACCTGCAATTTCCATTTCCTGCAGTTTGGCAGTCAGTATCCTTACAAGTTCAAGCAAGTCAGCTCTGCATCATGAGAACTTGATCTCTCCCTGAGTCATACACCTCAGGGTCTTATCTTCGGTTAGATACCCTACAAGGATTCCGATCTTCTCCATATACCGGTTTAGTTGTGCATATGTGATCATCTTATGATCTTTTTGTAGATAGGAATTTGGAAATCATCAAAGCAAATAGCAAATTAGACTAGCTCAATCACGAAAACTAAATTGCAGTGATAAGAAATCCTAAAAACATTCAATAGAGACATGAAAAACAAGACATTCAATTCAAATGCAAACCATCGCAAACACGAATGCCTCCTCCATAATTCTCCATTGTCCTTCTTTCTCCTTCAAATTGCTTTGTTTGTGGATCTCACCTACAAGTGCATAAGCATGAGATGAAAGCAAGATTGACAAGACAACATAAGGATACTAGAAGCGTGATTGATTCGACGTCCTTTGATTGAAGAAATTCATCCAATTTATAGATAAATTGGAGAAAAGACAAGATTAGCATGAATTGATTCGAATCAAAATTCAAATCCAGAATAGCAAAATTATGACAAGTGTATGACAAATTGCTATGCAAGGAGTTATGACAATTTATGACAAATTGCTATGCAAGATGTTATGACAAAAATTTGAAAATAGAAATAGAAATTAGAAGAAATTAGAAATTTAGGTTAGAAACGATGACTTGGAAATTAGGAAATTAGAAATTGATGAAAATTAGGTAAATTAATTAATAATTTTTTCATTCATTAATTAATTTACAAAAAGAGGAGGAATTAATTAGCCAATTAAATAAATATTTAATTGTGACAAGAAGACTTAGGATAAATAAATAAATTATTTAACCTGGAGAGAAAATGACAATCAAGATTAAATGAATAAATCATAAAATCCTAGAAGATGAATTAGAAATGCAAGGACAACAATCAGGTCTTGACAAAAGATAATTGATGTAAGGTCGATTTGATCATGATTCTGACTTGATAAATGATTTGATTGATAAACAATTGAGATTGGTTGACAAATTGACCAATATTGATACAGAGACCAAATTGATATGCGCTAATTGATGAGGAACAATGACTAATTGATCCAAATTGACATGATTGAAAAGAACAACGATCGATGACAAATCGATCACAAAATGACAAGATTGACAAGGATCGATGATGAATCGATCGCAAAATTGACAAGATTGACAAGAGGACAAGGATCGATGATGAATCGATCGCAAAATGACAAGATTGAAAAGGACAACGATCGATGACAAATCGATCACAAAATTGACGAGATTGACAAGGACAAGGATCGATGATGAATCGATCACAAAATGATGAAATTTGACAAGGACAAGGATCGATGACGAATCGATCGCAAAATGACGAGATTGACAAGAGGACAAAACCCTAATTCGAAAGCGATAAAAATGAGGAATACAGAAGAAGGACTCGATGCTCGCAAATGATAAAGACCAAGTGCGCAACATAGAAGAAATGTTAATGTGACACAAGAACCCTAAAATAAGGCAATGCGCAAATGTTAAAGTATGACTCCACAAGCGTTGACCATTTTTAGATGTCTACACTTTTAATTCCATTATATTCACCACAGCCTATGACATGATCTTGAATCTACACAATGCCAGACAATGTTATCATCATGCCAAGAGTCAAATCAGTTAGCCCAAAAACATGCATGCCTGCATGAACAACCATGGGGCCAACAAATGTCATTCAGGTCTTTTCCAATACCACCTGAGACATGAACTCCACATTCCATGCTACCAGGATAGATGCAATGAACTTCTAACTTCATTGTCTTACATAACCTGCAAATACCTGTTAGCATACATGTCGGTAACATCCTGCATATACCGGTTAACATCTGGTGCTAATTGTTAACCTCCACTTATTGACACATGCAATAGTGATTCATCACTTATCTGTAGATGTGTAGACAAGGCAACTTCTACACATACTTATCTTCACCTCAGTTCTCTTTGCACCGACAACAACATGTTTTTCCATGATACCATCTTTGTTGAGGGGGTGAATGATAAATTCAATGTGCCACTCCCCCTGGGGTCCTGCATCTCCTTTAGGCCTTAGGAGATATAACCTATGCCTTGGATGCACAGTGCTGGTCTATGGTCTTCTTCCTGCATGCCTGCTTGGTCTCATCCTTTTTCCCATTTTCAGGCTTAGGAGCAAGTATTTCCTTCTTCTACTGATGGGTCTTTCCATTTCCTGATTCTCCATCACAGCTAGAAGTAGTGCTATAGTAGCACACAATATCCATCCCAACTTCATGATTGGGAAATCTCTTGACATACAGGTTTGACCATCTTCTCCTGGTCATGTTGCTGTGACTGGCAGTCAAAACCAGTGGACCTCTTGCTCATGTAGGGAGAATTCTCCTTTGGTTCCATGCAGGTCTTTGCCTTCCATATGCTCTGTTTTCACTTTTTTGCAGAGCATAGCCATTTTGTCGACCTCCATGTGACTACAGGTTCCTCTTCCTGCATTCAATCTCTCTATGGCCAAAACCATTGCAGTTATGACAAATAACATTTGCATAACCGGAAGAGGAGACATGCATGTATCTATTCCTGGATACATTTTGCATGTTGTCTATGAGATCCTAGATTATTCCTTCTAGATCTCTTTCTACATTCTTCTGCCCTATGGCCATAGGCATTACATGCAAAACAGTATCCGATAAATGATGGAATATGACTTATAAATTTATTTTGCCATGCACGAGAAGATCTTACCGGTTTTGCATCTCCATTCTTCTTCTTTGATAATGGATCCTTGGTTGTCCATTCTGTGCAACTCTTCCATCTGGTCTATTCTTCTCCCATATTTTCTTTCCCTTGTGGGTGATAGCATTTCTTTGTCCTCTACTGGTAGGAGGTCTTCTTTGCTGCTTCCTCATCTTCTTGCTTCTAGTGAAGCTTTCTACTCTCATCTTCCCCTTTCCTTTGGGATCTTCAGTGTTCCTTCTTCTTGTAGCACCAATCTTCTTTCTTGTCCGCAAGTCCTCACCAGTTGTATCTAGATCAATCTTCTTCGGGGGATCATTTCTCACTAAGAAGGTTTGGCCTTTGTTTTCTCCATTGGAGGAGACAAATAGAATGTCATTGTGCGGGACATCCTTGCTGATGGAGCATTCACCGACACCACTTCCTGAACCTTCAGTATCCTTGGCATGCTTTTGATTCTTTAGTATCTTGTCCAAGGTATCTTTGTTGCCATCAAATTGGACTCTTACCTTGAGCTCATCTTGACACTTCTCAAGGTTATTTCGGAGAAACTTCATTTCTCCAAGCAACTGTTGATTTTCTTCATTCTTCACTTCTAGCATAGATGCTAGATCTTCACATCAACACTCCTTGGTGTCTCCTACTTGAGACATCAACTATGAGAGGCTTTTCTCAGATTCCTCAAGGCATTTTGATAGCCAGTTCTGCTCTACTATGGCAACATTCTTGAATAACTTGTATTCCCTTCTAACTCTACTAAGTTATTCAAGTGCATTTACAAGTTCTCCTTCAAGGTCAAATTCTGCTTCTTCATCATTATCAAATGGATCTTGATGGCTAGATCTATTTGCCATTTCTTCCTCTTCATCATCATCACTGCCCACCACATCTTGTTGGGGGGAATTGTTTTCCCAGTCACTTTCAGATTCTTGAGCCACAAAGAGGTGAGCTCCTTCTTCATCACTGTTATGGCTGCTAGTAGATCTATCTTCATCATCCAAATAAACATGAGATGTATTTCTCATATTTCCTTCAATTGTTGGTTCTACAGTAGAGGGTTAATTTCCATAGAGCTTCTTCAATCTTTCCCATAAGCTCTTTGTTGTTTTACACCTGTCCACCTATGAAGATTAAGCACTTGTGAGTCCACTAAATATAGCCTTCATGGCCTCTTTATTGCACTGGTTTCTTCTTTCTTCTACAAATCCAGTAGAAAGATGTATCTTTCTAGGGAGACCATCAACTACTAACATCCATACATCAAACCCTAAAGAGCATAAAAAAACTTCCATTCTACAACTCCAAATAGAAAAATTTGAACCATCAAATATAGGAGCAGAGGTTGACACTAAACAAACCATTGTGTCCTTAAGCTCGAATCTACCCAAGTTGGAGAAAGCTCGTCTAACTGGGAACCTACGCTCTGATACCAATTGTTAGACACAATGCACCATTGAGAGGGGGAGGGGGTGAATCAGTGGTTCTCAAATCTTTTATTTTTACTAATCCTATGTGAGCATGGATCTACCTAAATGCAGACTAACCGGTTAGTGGGAAGACCAACACAAATGCAATCACACAAGGGACATCACATAACACTGTAATATATGAGGAAAACCCAAGATGGGAAAAACCTCGGTGAGCAATGCTACTAGAGACTACTGCTCCAATCGAGCCTCACAATGAAAACACAGTTACAAAGTTTAGGGCACCAACCTAAGGAGCTACAACCCCTACCTGATTTATGGGCTACAACCTAAGGGAGCTACAACCCCTGACTTTAGGGCACCAACCCAAGGAGCACTAATGCCTGCACCGAGCTACAACTCAGTGTTCACAATACAAACATCAAATACATAAGTATTTATCTTTTTACAAGTGAATCTTGCAACCTTATCATATGTCTTACTATATCGGTGAGATACCTTCTCTGCTACACCGACTCACTCTTTTGTTGCTCTTCCCTGCTGCTTAACTGTTGATGAATTATTTCGGTATACTTATCCTCTTCTTCTACTCTGTTGGATCTCCACCTTACTCTCTTCTCTTCACCAGTATAACACTTAGCCAGTTCTTTGTATTCCTTCTCTGCAGCCTACTTCAATTCTGCTCTGTCGGTATGAACACTACGGGATCTTCTCTCCTATCGGTTGAACACTTCAACCAGGTTCTCCCTCACTCTCACTCACTTCTTAGATGATCGTCAAGCACTAGGCTAATTTTCTCTTACCTACAGAAGTATCACACTTAGCAGTAGCACCAATATTCTTCTATTACAGCAGCCCCTTACAATGTATTTTGCCTTCATCTTTATAGACTGGTTTCCCACCAAAAGACCATTTCAAAAATCAGGCGGTTAGGGTTTCTTCACCATCCTCAAGGAAAAACCAAATCCAATCAGATCTTGTTCGATCTAATCTTTCAAACAGCCTGTCTACACAACTCGGCCATTTATGTACCTCCTGGATCATGCCTTCCATCTCTGGTGATCTAGTTTTTATCCTAACAACAGATCTCTTGGTCAAAACACACAAGATCCATCATGTTATTTCCTTCATTGCCTTGATCTCCTCAATCGCCCTTAGTTGGCTCGTAGTTGTCCTTCAAACCTCGAGCCACAAACCCCTGCAATAATCTGCAACACGTTATGTGATTTATGGGACCTTTTATCACAACCGATCAACTCTACACCTACCCCATCGACGTACATTCCATTTTATCTGATGTAGGTTTTCCACCTCATGCACGTTTTCCATTTCATCCTTTCTTGGCATCACTATCGGTATCCACCTTATCACACTATTATGTCGGTTCATGCCTAGTCACTGAACATTCAAACAACCGGTCCCATCTACCGATAAGCAAACCCTACTGGCATATGACACCCTTCCAGTTGTCCTTCTTGTCATGACCTTTCTCAATCTACAGGTGTAACCCTCAAACCGGTCTTCAGACATGACAGACCTATGCACGCACATTCCCATCAAGTATCTGCACCTTGTCCATATTAACGATGGACTTACATATTGGTTACCACTCTTGATGACACTGTAGCATCGTAAATTGTACGAACTTGCTAGGGTGGTACAATTTCACACCTAGTTTAGCACCCGCCTTGGCACATTTTGCATTTTGCATTGCATTTCCCCTTTAGCACTTAATTAATTAAATTAATTAGGTCTAAGGTTCTATTTTATCATCTCCCATATCATAAAGTTGGGCCCTTTTCATTAAAGTGTGCCCCTTTCGTTTTATTCTTCCAATACATCATTTAATCAAAAACCCTAATTAGGTCCTATTTTGAACTTGGGGGCTTGATTTTGAGGGTCAAAACATCTTGAAATCAGCTGTAACTTCGGGATTTTGTCTAAAATCATCATATCCGACGGCCCTGAAAATTTGGTGAAAAGTTGTCGGGACCATGGCACCCGGAGTGCACACGGTCCCGGACATTTTTCTCAAAATTTTAGGAGCGCGATCCAATCATAAAATAAAGCTTAACCCCAAGAAATTGGCGGGAGATTCAATCTCTAAGTCGGCCTAAAGTTGAAATTAAGACCTAGGGTTTCATATATAAGAGCTCTCTTTCTTCATTTGAAAGGATCCGGATTTTTGGTTTTAGGGACCTTTTATGCAGCGAAAGAGCATATGTTTGAAGACTTCAACAACATTCAACATCCATCCATCAAGCATTCATCAATTTCATCATCCATTTAGGGCTTTGAAGACATTGAAGAGCAATAGGAGATCACTGACTGAAGATTGGCTTGTACCCCTCCCTTGGGGTTGGGTATGATTTCATGTTGTTTTCATGTCTTTGCATAAGCCTCATTATATCATTTGTATTCATGCTTTAGATCACTTTGCATCTTGATTTGGAGCATTTACATGATCATTTACAAGCAATTAGGGTTTACTTTCTAGGTTGCTCTAGTTTGCTTGCATTTTAGGATCTTGCACACACACAAGGTCTGCACACACACTGCTTTTACAATACAACTTGGCTATTCGTGGAGGTGGAAATCACCAAAGTGGGGGTTTGACTAAGGCAAAACCCTATATAGCCGCCTACAACCCTTTTCAGATATAAGTGCAGATTTCTGAATTTGAAGGACGCCGCAAATTGCAGATCTGACGGAAGCGGACCGAGACAAAACTTCACACCAAATTCCAACCCAGAAAGCTAGGACAGGGGCGTGGGGCGCCCTGGTCCTTGTCTATTTTAGTGAATTTTGGCAGTTTCAGAGGTAGCAGCTTCAGTATTTCAGGCTTCCGGCTTCAGCGGCAGATCTTACAGAATAAAATCCATTCAAGGTACACATTTACATTTCTCCTCTTATCCTTACAATTGTTCATCATTAAATCTCAATTCTACAATCTTGTGCTCAAAGTTACTAGTTCATACTTACACTTTAGGGTTAATAGTTGAACTTGCATCATTCTATCTATCATTTGCAACAAAGGAATAGAAATCCTAATAGGTAGTCCGTGGCTCTCTCTTCCACAAAAAGAAGTAGCCAATTGTGTGATACCTCTAGGCTCTTTCGTATTCCACAAGTGTGTGATTGAAAGTGAGATTAGGGCATGTTTGCTTAGTGTCACTTTTTCCCCTACACATTTTTGGTGAACCCGATGTGAACTCCAATCTTCTCTAATTCTGATTGTGTTTATGCTATTTCAAATTCAAATTTGTATTTACAAGTTTTAATTTCTTGCAAGATTCAAAAATTTAGAGGAAATTTTTGCTAAAACCCTAATTTTTCAATTCAAAGTTGAACTTGTGGATAGCTTAATTGGGATCACTAATTTCAAATCTGATTTAGGAACTCATTTGAATCATAAATTTCATTTTCTAAATCTACATTCTAAGTGATTGCATTGGTTAAAATTAAACATTTCCTTCTATTTTGCATGTGTTATTAGTTGAAAGAGGAAAATTGTTGTCATGATGCATTCATTTCATAGATGTGATAGTGGGTTAGCTTCCCTTGTTTCAATTTTTCCTTCTCCTAAAGAACCTCCCCCCATCTATAACAACATTTTAGTGCCTAAAAGAGTTGCTACCAATCCCTTTGAGACTCTCCCATGCTCTAAGGATGAAGACTTTAAGAGTGATCTTCACAATTCTCCTAAAATGTGCCATTCCCATTTAGCTATCCTAGAGGAAGAGAATGATATCATAAACACCTTTCTTAATGTTACTTCATCTTTCCTACATGATGCCTCTCTAAGTGAAAAGGTATCGATGGACATTGACTTATTTTCTCCTAAAGTTGGTCCTTCCAATGGGGGCATGTTAGTGCAACAAGAGGTTATGAATACTTCTTTCAAAGATCTCCTTCCTAAGCATGAATCTTTGGAGAAATATGTTCATGTTCCTCCTAAAAAACACTCCCTTCACGAGGACCCTTTTGTGCAAGAAGATGACATTATCCCTACATTTCCTAGTGATGGTATTTCCTTTTCCAACAAAATTCCCACTAGAGATGATGAATTAATGATAAATGCTTACCCTTCTCCTAAAGTTTGTCTTACCCATAAGCATCCCTTTGAGAAAGAAGAGGAAATAATAAGCAATTTCCTTAACTCTCTCTCCCCTAAAGATCATATTGAACATATTTTGAGGAAAGAGGATGAGTTTAACACATCTATTGATGCTCTCCCTCCTAAGAATGAGGAATTAATAAACAATGTTATCTCCTCTCCCGAAATTGACAATACTTCAAACATTCCTTTCAACAACCTCACTATTTGGGATGAACCATTAGAAGAAGGTGTAGATTATTCTCTTCTCCATGAGAGAACCCTAGCCAAAGGGGAAGAAAACAAGATTGAAAACTGCCTTGATAGTTTCTCACCTTCCTTGAATCTCAATCATTCTCCCTCTAAAAATAAAGCATCTCCCTCTCCTCAACTTGGTTCTACTCATAAGGATACCCTAGTTCAAAGCAAGATGGTTAACATCTCTTTCAAAGATCTCCCTCTCAAAAGTGAGACTTTAGAGAGTAATGTTGATCCTTCTCCTAGAGAGTTTATTCCCCATGTAGACCCTTTGATGATAGAGGATGATATGACCTTTCCTAGTATTACTCTTCCTACTAGAACATCAATGCCTACCCCTTGTCTCTCTCCTAAAATTGATTTAATCCATGATAAGATTTTAGTGCAAGAGAAGACTATCAATAATTCTTCCTACACTTTTGTTCATTCCTATAAACCATCCTCAATCAATTTGATACATGTGAATGAAACACCTAACAAACCTCTCTTCACTGTCCAAGGTGCTTGTCCTTCTCAAAATTCTCAACCTTTAAATAAGCCTATCTTAGTGGTTCAAGGTGGTTATGCTAATGATTCTTTTTGCACTCCTAACAAACCTATTATTACTGTGCAAGGAGGTTATTCTACTAAGAGCCCTTATGAGTATGCTAAGCAACTGACTAGAGAGATTTATAATGCAGTGGCTCATACCTATAACACAAGAAACAATAGGCAACCTAATCCTCCTCCAGTTATCCCAACTTCACTTCCTCCTTCCCAACCTATTCTTCCTCAAGCTCCTCGTATTTCACAAGTTCTTGGTAAGGAATATGATCTCATAGAACAACTTAAAGCTACCCCTGCTAAGATATCCCTTTGGGATTTGATCCAAACTTCTTCCGCTCATCATGGAATGTTACAAGATGCCTTGAAAGATTTGAATGTTCCTCCACTTAATACATCTAGTAATATAGTGTCTTTGGTTAACTCTGTGATGAATCCTAAAGCTCAAATTGTGTTTACTCAAGATTAGTTGCCTACTAGTGAAATTCAACATCAATATGATCCCTTGATGATTGTGGTTATCATAAATGACACTGCTATAAGACGAACACTGGTAGATAATGGTTCTGGCCTTAATGTGTGTAGCATTAATCTATTGCATAAGATGAATGTGGATACATCCCTTATTGAGCCTGACTCTCATCCCATTTGAGGCTTTGATAATGTGGCTAAGTCTTCATTAGGTATTATCACCTTACCCATCATAGTGGGACCTGTTACTTTGCCTACTCCTATCCATGTTATGTCGGGAAATCTAACATACAACTTGTTATTAGGGAGACATTGGATTCATAGTATGCAAGTTGTCCCCTCTACATTGCATAGACAGGTTAAATTTATTTATAATAATAAGACATATACCTTGTTAGGTGATACTAATTTTCAAGCTTGTTTTCAAACATCTACTTCCAAAGGGAGTTCTTCTAAGCCTTCCTCTGCTAGTGATGACTCGTTAAACAAGATACCTATGGATGAATCATCACCCTCTGATAATCAAAATTCTTTGGATGAGTCTGAAGTTCCTGAAGAAGATTTTTCTTGACTTGAATCTACACATGAGAAGGCTTTTGATCCTGAGAAGGTTCTCGCAGAAGACGATTGGGGATCTCTTGATTTCAATCCCACCTTTGTAGGTGAGTATAGGGTTCCTCCTAGAGAGCTTAAAGTTAAAAAGAAGGAAGAAACTAGAGATCAATCAGTCTTACCTGAACCTATGAGCAATAATTTTGTGGCTGCTTCTCAAACTTCTTCTGCTCACACCTCTAATTCTGAAGGATTTGATTCTTTGTCTTATGAAAAACCACCTTCTCTTTCTGAAATGGCTAATCGTTATGGTCATGGTTTTCATATTTTGGCTAAGAGTGGCTATAGTGGAAGTGGTTGTGGCACAAATGAACAAGGAATTAAAGTTCCTTTAGAACATAACATGCATGAATATTCATTTGGACTTGGATATAATCTTTCTAAGCCCACCAAAGCATCTAAAAGACCATCTCTCAATGTGAATGCTATATTTAGTAGTGATGATGATCTCACTTCAACTAAATCATCTTCTACTTCTATCAACTCTCATTCCCCTCATAATGAAATCTTGGCGATGAACAAATCTCTTTATGACTCCCCTCAAATTTCTAAATCCAATTATGAATCTTTATCTCCTATTCATCATAAAGTCCTTTCCTCCAGGGATAAGGCTCTAATAAATTACACGCATCCCTCTTCTAAGATTTCTTGTGACTTTTCTTCTTTGATTTTTATCATTTTATACATGTTTTTGATCTCACTTATAGTTGAGCATTTGGCATGTCATATTCTAATACCTCATTCAATCTATCATGTCTTTAAATAACATTAATGGCTATTATGTTGCTCATCATTATGTGACATTGGTAGCTCATTTATTGGGGGCTCATTGTCATTCATGATGGTACAATTTCAAGTGCAATCATATTTTTTGAAGCAACATAACAGCCTAATTTTCTATGTTATCTCTTGTTCCTATGGGGACAAGAGTGATTTCATACATCTCTTCTTTTTATGATTAAAATTTCCCTTTGGGGTAATAGTGTGGAAATATTGATCATCTTTTCTTTAGAATCCTCTTTTCCTAGATATGAGAGAAGATGTGTATTCTCTTTCTTATCCTACCCACTTCTTGTGAGGAGCATTTTACATAAACTAATGTCTTACTTGCATGAACTCATGTGAGTATGTAGTACATTTTGCTTATGTCTAAATCTCTCCCTAGAAGATTGTGTAAGTCCTTCTTATTGTCCTTATCCTTGGGAGGCAATGATCTTTCCTTATTTTTATCTAAGGATCCACTTTTTCCTATTTCGCAGATGGTGTGAACTTTATTACTTGATGTTATTCCTTGTATGCATTTGTTGTTGTTTGTTCAAGGATTATCTCTTACAAGAGGTGTAAGTCCTTGACTACAACCTCATTTGCACTTGGTAAAATACATCCATAATGAATTCACTCTCCCAATTAGGTTAAAAAGAGCGTCATCCTTCATTAAGAATTACTTTCACCTCGCAAAAGAAGGAAGTATTGCATTCTTATTCTCTTATTTGTCTTATTCTAGAAGATGTTATATTTGTCTAAGACAATTCCTCTCAGGGATAGGTGTCTTTTGTACAAAGATCTCTTCTCCTCTAAGGATCTCCTTTACACATACCACAAGATATCCCTTTTCAACTATCTTATCCTTGCTTAAAGAGTGCAAAACTCTCTTGCTTGGGTCTATGACATTGTTGCATTTTTGGGGTATCTTCTTTTGTGATGAAGGTAGGTATCCTTGTTCTACTTTGCTTATGACATAAACATTACACTTTTTGAGCAATGGGTCATTCTCGGAACCAGAGCACAGACTCTTAGAGCGAGATGTCACGCTTTTGTACTATACATATACAGGTTGTAGCATACTCGGGCATAGACTCCTATGAGGTGCTTCTAACCTCCCTTACACACACATGCACGAGGTTGAGTGGAACTAGCGGCATAAGGCTAGACTTTCTCACTCTCCTCCCTTACATGTATCACCTAGACAGACTCTAGGGGCTAGTTTTCCATGTCCTTTTTCCCATGGATCACCTAGACAAGATCTAGGGGTGAGAAGTCCATGTTTTCTCTCTCACTATTTTTCTCATGGATCACCAATGTGTGTATTCGTGCTTTTTTCCTTTCTTTTCTTCTCTTTGCATTTTGTTTCCATTTACATCCTTCATCTTGTGTTAGAGAACTCTCAAATCCTCACACTCTTTGTTGTGATTGGAATTGAGATTTAGTCCTCTTTCTTACCAAATGATTCTCCATTAGTTTTTGATCTCATATCAAATCTTCTTGTGAGCATTTGTCATCAATATTCTTTAACAATTCGAAGTGGTAAACATGATACCCTGTTTCAACTCACTAAAATTAGCAAGCCGAAATAGGGGGGGCCATATAGCTACCCTCGAATTTGCATCACCTTCCTTAGTAAGCATTAGGTGATTTTGTGATCTAACACGTGTGTTTTGTAGGGTGCGGTTCCTAACTGTGTACTGCAGATACTGCTGGGGGCTTCGTTCGACAGACTTATGGATATATCCTTTTTCAAATAATGTTTACTTTTTTGTAGTTTAGCTTGCATATGGACGTAGTGTTCATATGACCGCTAAAGTGGGGGCTAAATGTAGCATCGTAAATTGTACGCACTTGCTAGGGTGGTACAATTTCACACCTAGTTTAGCACCCGCCTTGGCGTATTTTGCATTTTGCATTGCATTTCCCCTTTAGCACTTAATTAATTAAATTAATTAGGTCTAATGTTCTATTTTATCATCTCCCATATCATAAAGTTGGGCCCTTTTCATTAAAGTGTGCCCCTTTCATTTTATTCTTCCAATACATCATTTAATCAAAAACCCTAATTAGGTCCTATTTTGAACTTGGGGGCTTGATTTCGAGGGTCAAAACATCTTGAAATCAGCTGTAACTTCGGGATTTTGTCTAAAATCATCATATCCGACGGCCCTGAAAATTTGGTGAAAAGTTGTCGGGACCATGGCGCTCGGAGTGCACACGGTCCCGGACATTTTTCCCGAAATTTTAGGAGCGCGATCCAATCATAAAATAAAGCTTAACCCCAAGAAATTGGCGGGAGATTCAATCTCTAAGTCGGCCTAAAGTTGAAATTAAGACCTAGGGTTTCATATATAAGAGCTCTCTTTCTTCATTTGAAAGGATCCGGATTTTTGGTTTTAGGGACCTTCTATGCAGCGAAAGAGAAGATCTTTGAAGACTTCAACAACATTCAACATCCATCCATCAAGCATTCATCAATTTCATTCATCCATTTAGGGCTTTGAAGACATTGAAGAGCAATAGGAGATCACCGACTGAAGATTGGCTTATACCCCTCCCTTGGGGTTGGGTATGATTTCATATTGTTTTCATGTCTTTGCATAAGCCTCATTATATCATTTGTATTCATGCTTTAGATCACTTTGCATCTTGATTTGGAGCATTTACATGATCATTTACAAGCAATTAGGGTTTACTTTCTAGGTTGCTCTAGTTTGCTTACTTGCATTTTAGGATCTTGCACACACACAAGGTCTGCACACACACTACTTTTACAATACAACTTGGCTATTCGTGGAGGTGGAAATCACCAAAGCGGGGGTTTGACTAAGGCAAAACCCTATATAGTTGACTACAACCCTTTTCAGATATAAGTGTAGATTTTCGAATTCGAAGGATGTCGCAAATTGCAGATCCGACGGAAGCGGACCGAGACAGAACTTCACACCAAATTCTAACCCAGAAAGCTAGGATAGGGGCGTGGGGCGCCCTGGTCCTGCCAGGACAGGGGCGCTGGGTGCCCTGGTCCCTGGGACAGGGGCGCTGGGCGCCTTGGTCGTTGTCCATTTCAGTGAATTTTGGCAGTTTCAGAGGTAGCAGCTTCAGTATTTTAGGCTTCCGGCTTCAGCGGCAAATCTTGCAGAATCAAATCCATTCAAGGTACACATTTACATTTCTCCTCTTATCCTTACAATTGTTCATCATTAAATCTCAATTCTACAATCTTGTGCTCAAAGTTACTAGTTCATACTTACACTTTAGGGTTAATAGTTGAACTTGCATCATTCTATCTATCATTTGCAACAAAGGAATATAAATCCTAATAGGTAGCCCGTGGCTCTCTCTTCCATAAAAAGAAGTAGCTAATTGTGTGATACCTCTAGGCTCTTTCGTATTCCACAAGTGTGTGATTGAAAGTGAGATTAGGGCATGTTTGCTTAGTGTCACTTTTTCCCCTACACAGACACCATGTCATCAACCTTCACAAAACTCCATCTTTAATCAGGTCAATCTATTTCTGGTTGCATCTACTTAGCCTTACCTTTTCTCTGATCAATTATGTTTATTCCTCTACTAGTTTGTCAAGGTGACAAACACTTCTGACTTCCTCTGAACTGGTATCTCAACATGCCTTCTTTGTCAGTCCTGATCTCATGTACTTAAGGCATTCCCTCAATTCACCGGTGGATCCGATGTGAGCCTTCGAGTACTTGCCTTTACCTCTACACACTTACGCACACAGTGCATAATAAGAGATAATCTCCACTTACCGATGGAGTGACACCTTGCCTTCTGCATCCTACAATGCTCTTCATGTGACTTCCTTGTTTATGCAACATCTTATCAAACATATTCACTGTCAATCATTGGTTCTCATGATGACTGCAACTTCATCCGGTGAGAGTCTCGCTGTTCTGTAGCCTGACAGTATACTGGTGACCTGTTCATTCTTCTCCTCCGGTATTGATGTGATTTAGGTAATTTTTTGTCTCTTCATAGTAAACAACCGCTCAAACACTCCTCTATCTCATCACACAAGTCAGGAACTAACTTGTGTACTGGTGAATCCACTGGCCACTTGTTCTTTCCTTCCCGGTTTACCAGTTTTCTGCAACACGAGGTGATATCAAAGATATCACATCCCGTATTCCTTCATAGCAGTGTTGCACATCCATCTCTACTATCGGTGGTCATCTCATACCGGTTGACATCAATGAGAACACAATTCCAACAAGTGGGGGTTAAATGTAGCATCGTAAATTATATCCCTGTATAATTCCTTGCTTAGCTAAGCCCTATTTTGGTATGTATAACCTCCGACCTCGAGTCTCCTTTATCATAGGTCAATTCCATATATCATTTTGGCTTCTCCTTCTCATTTTGGACCTAAGGTCCCAATTTGAGGCCGCATTGGGGAGAGAAAGTCGCCCAAGGTGACCCACTCCTAAATGTTTGGTCCTAAATTCAAACCACAGCATGCTTGGCAAGGTTGAGCAAGAAATATTTTCTCGTGTCAGCCTACTTTGAGTTTTACACCTCGAAATTCCTAGGAGAGATATATAAGTAAGGTATCCTCCCTCATTTTAGGTAATCATGAATCACAAACTAAGCACATGACAAGAACTATAGGCAATTCAATTCAATAATATAAGGCATTTAATCCCACCATATTCTTCATTGTGGCAACCTTCAACAATCTCCATCCAAGCATGTCTTTCATGATTTCCTTTTAGGTATTTTGTATGGATTCATGTTATTACATTAAAATTTGTGATCATCTTCAAAGAAGTATTCACATCATCAACGTACAAGACACTTTTATTCTCAGATCTAGCCTCTACTATATATCAAGACACTTTTCTTTCAAGTTCAATTCAATTCAATTTTAAGGTGGATTCTAAAATTGGGGTTTGACTTAGGCAAACCCCTTTCTCCCCAACATTTTCCCTCTTTTGTTTTGTGCAGGAATAGGTGACACACCTATGGAAATAGGTATAGGCTAATTAGGTGGAGATCTACAGTCTAAAATTTGTCAGAGAAGAAACTATCAAAAGTAGGTTGAGCACAATATCCCAATCCAAGGAGCAAGCCGATCTTGGTGACCTAGTCCCTACTCTTTTTCCTCAAATCTGGAGTATGGTCTGGTTATAATCCGACACAAAAGAAGGTCATATCCTCATCTGATATCATCTTCTTCTCCCTAATTTGCAGAGTCACTTTCAAGTACCCCCCATGAGGGACTATTTAATTCATGTTGTTCCTTAGGACATATTAGTCCAAGTGGATCATTCTCTCTCTCTCAATTTAATCAAAGCGAAATAGGCCTAAGTTTCCTAGTTTTCTAGTGAGCCCTATTTCACCAATCATTACACTAGTCTTTACATTACATGACACAATTTTATCAATAACTCAAAATAAGTCATTAAGATTATAAGAATCACATAACTGAGTGACAAACACTAGTCAAATAGATGGAGAAAAAGCTATACAATTGTTAAGAATACATCATCCCAGGTCCATTAGAAAGCATACATATGTACACTACATAAACGAGTCATCCAAGACTTCAAGAATATGCAACAATTTTAATCATCACTACAAGCAACTGTATGTATACCTAACACACCACAGGATTGAGAGGGGTAGTGAATCAGTTTGGACCCTAAAGAAACTTGCAATCCTTTAAACTTCAATCCACGATTAACTTATCTCTGTAAAACATGAAAAAATGAAAGCACAAAGTATAACATAAATAAGAACACTATATTTACATGGAAAACCTAAGAAGTGAAAAACCATGATGAGAATCATACTCACAATATGAATAATTAATTACAATGTTTTAGGCTCAAGGCTAAGGAGTTCATTGTAGTTGATTGGACTTGCAAAACTAAGGCGCATAACCTTAGGCTAAGTTACAAAAGACTTGCATTATTGAAGCTCACTGCTCTAGGGCAAGATACAAAGAACGACATAGGCTACCAAAGGAACCATTGTCTTCTAGTAGGTACAGAGAATAATGAATTTTTATTAACAAGATCTCATAATCATGAAACTATCCTTAAACCACTGAGTCAAGTGAACAATACGATGGCAAACATCTCTAACTTTGTTCACTATCTCAACACTGTCGCACTAAAAATATGATCATCAAAGCTCATCACAAATTTAAATTCACACATCTACTATTTGCATATCATTCACATCCAATTCATAAAAATCTACACTTCAAATCACATCCACACAGTCTTTTATATAATGTTAAACATTGAAACCCTCAACTAGGTTGTGAAGTTTGAGTTGTTTGTTGAGATAATGGTGGTTATTAAAGATGTGTGTGATTTTTCCAAGATCAAGAGGCAATGGAAAGCATTTCCTAAGTAAACTTAAGTAAAGTGTAACAATATCCAAGATGAATAATTATTTACACCAACACCCCCCCTTAAGTGCAACTTAGGAAATGCTTTCCATTGCCTCTTGATCTTGGGAAAATATCTCCTCTTCTTCTTCTCTCATATGGGGGGGGGGGACTTTTTCCTCACATGGGGTTTTGTCCTTCACATACTTCTATGAGAGTTCTTTGTATCTACTTTTCATATCTCTTTTGGGGGAGGGTTTTTTCCCATTGGGTTTTTCTCTCTTTCCTCGCTTTGTGAGAGATTTCATTGCGTTGGTATATGCATTTAATAGTAGTTTGGGTATGAGACACTTGGGTGTTTGTGCCACATTGGGATAGTGCGAGTACAACATTGCTCAAGCAAGAGCATACATCATGATAAATATTCAAATGTGGAAACATGAAAATGATGCCACCAACAAAGAAGCCCTGTAGAATACTAGAAATGAAAATGCCTCTGAATGGAATTTCACCAAGAGATATAAATGAACAATTGACCCCCCATAAAAAGATCATGTTGGCACTTGCAAATAATGGCAAAGTGGACTTTTGATTTCAATTTACAACTTCTCAAGATGAGATATATGAGACTTCAACAAATACTACTAGTGATCTAAACTGAGATCCAAACAAAATGCAAGTACCAAATAGGCCAAAAATGACCAAATACTGAAAGTACAATTTCTACTCAAAATTATTGCAAACAAATGGCAGATTATGAAAGTAGACAAAAAATTATGCACTCTAAAAAAAATGACACCTGAAAAGGAGTCCATATGAGCCCAAATGAAGCCTCCAAAGTTGTAAAAATCGAGATTTCATGATTTCCAAAAAACTTGTATCCGAAAAATAGAAAAATCCTGCACTGCTGTGCAGATCACGAAATTCAACCCCAAAATGATTGCTCGAAAAAAGGAGTCTGAATGAGTGAGATATCACTATTTGAAAATTGCCTGGAAAATTTATGTCGCAGCTTCAAACTTCAAATGCCTCTAGATTTGGCCTCTAAAGTCCAATTTGGATGAAACAAAAGACAAAATTGATTTTCTTAGACCTCCTCAATCCAATGATAACCTCATATTTGATCCATCAAGCTTTAATAATAACCTGCAATAGAAAGCTCCAAAATATACAACCCCAAATAGCATCAAATTTCCCTCAATTGACAAACTAATGACACTCTAATGGATCTGATACCATGTGAGATTTTGCCAAGATCAAGAGGCAATGGAAAGCATTTCCTAAGTAAACTTAAGTAAAGTGTAATAATATCCAAGATGAATAATTATTTACACCAACAAGATGTTTGCCATGATGTTGGTCACTTAATATAGATGTTCAAGGAAAATTTCATGATCAAGAGATTCTTCTCATATCAGTTATAATATTCTTCTTCTTGGAAGACCCTTTTTGTAGCTTGCTTTGAAGTAGATTGCCTCAATCTAGTGTTGGTGTGTTGATGGTTCATGTTTTAGGTGTTGTTATTTAATATTGTTTAATATCAGTTAGATTATATTTAAAGTGTTTCGAACTAATTCACCCCCCCTCTCAGTCCTGCCATCATTTTCATAATTGGTATCAGAGCGAGGTTCCTCTTAGAAGATTTGACCACTTGAGATGCATCTAGAATGGCACAAGAACTTAATTCCAAAGTACCGAGGTTTGATGGAACATATTTTCCCTTTTGGAAGGAGAGGATTGAATCTTATTTGGAAACTCTACTAGATGGCATTTGGGAATTTGTCAAATCTTAATTAGGGATTAGAAGAATTGATTAGTATGGGGAGACATTAATTAATTAATCAAAGGGGGATATGAGATGAACTATATAAATAAATCATTTAGATTTATTTACTAGTAGATAAATAGAGAAATTAATTAAATTGCTTGTGAATTCAATTAATTGGGAAGGGGAATTAATCAAATGACTGCATATTTAATTAACTATCTTCAGACCATTTTTAGGTGTATACATTTTGCCCCTCTTTGAAGCGATGTGTGACGATGCATTGGTTCAAAGAAAGCTCGATTGATGATGTTGTTGATTTGATAGAATGCAAATTTGATCTTGATTTGATGCAGATTTGGTTTCAATGTGATACTGATTTGATTTGGAGATGATAAATCTCGATATGATGTTGATTCGATTTTTTTGGAGATGATAAATCTCGATATGACGTTGATTCAATTTTTGGAGATGATAAATCTCGATATGATGCAGTTTCGATCTTGGAGATGATAAATCTCGATATGATGCCCCAGACTCTAATTGATAAAAATTGATGCGAGGATGCCCCCTTAGGAGATGAATCGGATAATTTTCAAATGTTTTTTGAATTTTTCATGATTTTTTTATTTTTTTGAAATTTTTGAAATTTTTAGATTTTTTAATGATTTTTCGATGTTTAGAGGTTTGTAGAGTCAATCCGATTCATTTCCTGATAAGAAATTTGAAAATGTTGTCCTGCCAGGTTGATTAGTTGATTGGATGATTAACAATAAGTGGAATAAAAATCCCACTTAAATGTCCCATTATGAGTTTAAAAAGGTGACCTCCTTTTTCCACTCCTCATTTGTGCACTATAGTTGTTGGAGAAAATTTGCTCTGGAAGATAGAAATGGCGATCCCGTACCATCAGCATAGGTTTGAGCGAGTTTGGCGATACGAGCGTCCTCCGGCATACAGTCCATCGATACGTACTTCGAGAAAACCCAACTTTGTTGATTTTTTGAAAAAAAAATTTAGCTGTTTGCATAAAAAATCATTTTTTAGCATTTTCGCCAGATGGCTGGGAAAAAAATTATATTTCTGAGATGGGTTTTTTGGATTTAAAAAAAAAAAATTATTCGCATCTCAAAAAATTTATTTATACATGCATTTTTGAATTTTTGAAATTTAAAAAAAAAGGGCGGACAAGGGAAAAGAAACCCCTTTTTTTTTTTTTTTCCAATTTTTTTGATTTTTTGATTTTTTCGGTTTTGATGATTTTGATTTTTTCGGTTTTGATGATTTTGATTTTTGACGTTTTTTTTTTTCAATTTTCTGATTTTTGACTTGATTTTTGGAAATTTTTGATGATTTTTGGAAATTTTTGATGATTTTTCGATTTTTCTGATTTTTGGAAATTTTTGATAATTTTTTTATCATTTTGACGATTTTGACAAAATGATTTGATTTGTCGATTCGTTGGATTTGCTGCCAATTGGATTTGATTTTTTTATTTTTGATAGGATTAGATTTGATTAGCTATCTAATTGATAAAATTAGACGCTCCTGATTGATAAATTTGATGATCAGTTCTGATTATCTCAATGCATGCGAGAGATGAGATAAGATTGATAATGACCTCATGATAGACGAGTGTCATTGATAGGGGCCCAATGAGATTTGATAAAAATCTCAATTGAGCAAAATAGACCGATAGATAGATAAATCAAGAAACTGATATGATGAGGTGATTTGATTGCAGGAGCACTTTACTGTTCTTCAGTCTCGGGAGCGTTTCCCAAAGACATGGATGCTGATACCCCGCCTTAGCTAGGCGGAGTGAGATCACATTAGCAGATGTGGTTTGTCTTCCCTTCTTGACATGCCCTGGCCTCTGATAAACCGGGGATTATTAACAGCTTTAGCAGAGTGCTGGCATAGTGAACATAACACGTTTCACTTGCCGACTGGAGAGATGACGGTGACACCCGAGGATGTCTACCAAATTTTGCGGATCTCTGTAATGGGCGATTTAGTATATTATGATCTCAGCGAGCGGGGTGGGACAGAGGCACTTTGTCACGTGTTTGAGGATGACGAGATTGGTGGGTATGATATTGCATGGTAGGAGATGTTAGAGCTAGGGTATGCCACGTTATCGACTGTGCTTGCTGGATTTATTGGAGGCTTCCTTTGTCTTGACATAGGTCAAAGGGATTATCTGTTGGATGGGGTCATCTGTTTGAGTAGATGGTGATAGAGGGGACTCAATTTTCATGGGGATCATGTATTTTAGCGCACTTGTATCATGACTTGTACCGAGTTGTGTACCAGGGATCAGCTGCGTTATCAGCAGGGGTGACTGTGCTTCAGATATGGGCCTGGGAGCATTTACCTATCACACGACCATTGGCAGACAGAAAGAGACCTGTAGGCAAACCTTATGCTGACGGGTATCCTGGTGTCATTGTCCAATGAAAGCTGGGCAAATTAGAGTACTGGAGATGAACCTTGGATGACCTAGATACTGTGATATGGAGGCCATACAGGGACTGTGAGATTTGGCCCGAGGATGCAGCGGAGATGCCATATGTATTCATGACATGATATTTGATTGGCTCGACACCTTATGTCATCAAGCGATTCCCTTGTATGAGGGTGTTGAGACAGTATGGCAGGATACAGGGGATACCACAGGGTACAACTCATTATGCTCGTCGGAGATTGGATGTGGCTACTTGGGGGCCTTCTATTTCATATGACCATGCCTACGCAGAGTATCGATCATTGGGGCCTATGGATTGGGATTATCTTCCAAGTGTGATGGATAGCGGGATGACACATGAGTACATCGTGAATTGTATTGTACATAGGTTTCCAAGCTAACACGTCCGGATGAGCCAAAGCCATTGTTAGATGAGGATGATGAGAGGCCACGACGCAGAGCTCCTAGACGATGGAGGGATGGTAGAGACAGAGATGATAGCGGAGATGGAGATGGATATGGAGGAGATGCAGGAGATCAGGGTGTTGGGGATGATGATGGAGGAGATGATGATAGGGGGGATGGGGGAGATGATGATGAGGGAGATGGTTGAGCAGTGGCAGTGACAGTGATAGGCACACCAGGAGCTAGCAGTTCCAGATCTGCTAGGGATGTATATACAGATTGGATGGACTGGGTGGTCAGACGCAGGAGATCAGGTCCAGGGGATCAGGGGCATCAGGTTCCAGAGTAGGAGATTCCCCCGGTTGAGCGGGTACCTATGATAGTATCATGGGCTGAGTAGCCACAGGCAAAGGCACCTTGACGGATCCTCATCAGGATGTCGTCGCATTAGCAGCATGCTCAGATTATGGACCTACAGGCTCAGGTTTAGCAGCTAGAGAGTCAACTAGTAGAGAGGGACTCTCAGATGGCCCAGCTAGAGACTCAGATGGCTTCTCTCCTAGTCTAGAGAGACGCAGCTATGGATAGGTGTCGGCAGGCCGAGACACAGGTATAGTTGTCAGGAGGGTCTACTTCAGGGAAGAGTGCCCTGAAGATGATGCGCTAGGGGATCCGAGAGGCTGAGTATTACAGGACATTATACTTTACTGTTGTTCCTCCTGAGCAGAGGGCTCTAGGATTTTCACAGCTGAGCAGGAGATCGGGACAGAGCCAAACTGAGAGTCAAGGAGTGACAGGGCCACTTCAGAGAGCTCCCCCAGGTGGGGACTCAGGTACAGGGGTACTAGTTGGTGCTACTCTACCTGCCGCATTAGGACAGAGTTCTGCTCCGCATCCGAGTGGTCACACTAATATGGGACATTGATCTATTTATGTACACACCTTTTTGTGATGAGATATTGATGATTCCTGCGATGTATATTTGTGATGTATCTCATATATTTTATGATATCATTGTACCTTGGACATTGGTTTATTTTGATGATATGATATGCAGTCGATCCTATTCATTCTACATGACCTATGAGATGATGGATGCATTCTATTTGGTATATGATTATGATGTGCAGTTACTTTCATGATGTATGCTTGATGTATGCTTTAATTTCTATATGATTATGAATTATAGGTGATGGATATATGATGATGCAGTATTTACATGATGTATACAAATGCAAATATGTATGGTGATGCTTATAATTTCTATGTGATGTTTGTGCAATTGCAATGTTTTCTATGTTTATGATATTTTTTTTATGATTTTCTCATGCATGTTAATATGAGATGGATGCAATGCAATACAATGGTGTTATTTTATATGATTTGAGATTTGATGAATGTCATGCAATGATCCTACTAAATGAATGAATAAGTTTATGCTTTATATGAATGATGCCTTGGTATGCAATGGTTACATGAGATGAACTAACTTATCATGCAGGATGATTGAATTGATTATTTTTGTTATTGTCCAATGTACTCAATCACGTAATAAGAGAGATAACACCATGTTAGCTTTGGCCTTGGAAAAGATGAGCATTGTGATCCCATGCAGAATGAAATACAAATCTATCTTAAAATGCAATGTAATGCAGTGATCGGACCGGTCATGGAGTCATTGCTTTGTTTCATCATTGAGCCTTTAAAATGTGGGAAGTGAGTGCAAACATCAATGGTATAATTGAACCATGATGACCTGAGCACTACTTTCCTGGGTTTTGATATTGCAAGTTAGCACAAGCATCGAGGTATAATTGAACCAAGATGACCAGAGTGTTGCTTGGGTAAAACAGGCAATATTAACCATTTCTATATGCAAGTTGGAAATGTCTTCCATGATATTCTGATGATCATTTCCTTAGACAACTTTGCACATATTAATGATTAATTTATAGACAATAGACAAGAAAAAAATCATGTTCCTTCCTCGTTCCTCTAGTCAAAGACATCCTGGAGTTACTTAGAAATCATGATAGCGAAAATCCAAATAAAATAGTTGAACCATTATTGCCAAAGTGTTAAAATCATGAGTCAAGATATATCATCCATTGATATGTGTTTTGTCATGTTTAGATTGATATGTGATAGTTAATGGTTGACAATGTGATCTTATGTTCAATGTTGAATGTATCTCAGTTTTTCGCTTTACAAGCGTTGTCTGACTATTGTTCTACCTGCTTTGATTAAGCTCAAAATGATTGCAACTTTTTTGCCCCCAACCGAGTTCAGGATTTTGCCCCAGCCTAGAAACAAGCCTTATTATGATATAGTCAATGATCCTAACCATGATGAGAAACCACTTGGGATGCTTGCGTATGTACAAAAGCTTTATGATGAATATGAATAACGTCGATGGAAAAGAATGCAAGCAGAAGAAAGCGCAAACCAATAGATGGCAGAGCTAGCCGACATATAGCGCTTGTTTGCCAGGTTTTCACCGTCTGTTTTTATTGCACCTTTTCTCATTTTTTATTTTTTTACTGTTTTTGCTTTTTCACTATTTTTGGATTTTCTGTTTTTTCACTGTTTTTGGATTTTTCTGCTTTTTCACTATTTTTGGATTTTTCTGCTTTTTTACTGTTTTTGGATTTTTCTGCTTTTTCACTGTTTTTGGATTTTTCAGACATAAAACTTCTTCAGATGCATGTTATTGATGGTTTCCTCAAGCTAATCTTCGTCTTGTGTTGATAGCTGATATGCCCCTGACCCAAATACTGTTGTGACCACAAATGGACCTAACCAGTTTGGTTCAAATTTTCCCTTCTTTTCTTGATCTGATAGATTTCGTGGATTTTCCTTTAGTACTAGTTCTCCCACTTGAAAGATTCGTGGTTTGACCTTGTGATTATAACTTCGGCACATTCTTTGTTGATATACCTTTAAATGGTCAAAGGCATTTTGTCTTCGTTCATGGATCAGTTCCAACTCTTGTAGTCTAGACACTCTTTGTTCTTCATCTGGGATGAGACCTTTTAGTGATACACATAGAGAGGGAATCTCTACTTCGATAGGAAATATGGCTTCTGATCCGTATACAAGAGAGAAAGGTGTGGCACCTGTTAGTGTGTGAATACTGGTGTGATAGGCCCAGAGAGAAGGGTTTAGTTGAATATGCCAATCTTTCCCAGCATCGTTCACTGCCTTTTTGAGGATTTTCAGAATAGTTTTATTATATGCTTCTGCCTGCCCATTCCCTTGTGGATAATAGGGTGTGGAGAATCTATGCTGGATCTTAAACTTCTCACATAGCTCTTGTACATCCCGATTCTTGAATGGTCGCCCATTATCAGTGATAATGGTCATTGGTATTCCATAGCGACAGATGATGTAATTCAAGATGAATGCAATAATTTGTTTTCCTGTGATATTTGTGAGAGGTACTACCTCGATCCATTTTGTAAAATATTCTATAGCTACAAGGATGAATTTGTGACCATTAGATGAAGAAGGATTTATCTTTCCTAATAGATCAAGACCCCTTTGACAAAAAGGCCAAGATGTTGCCAAAGCATGAACTTCTTGTGCTGGTGCATGGATCAAGTTCCCATGGATCTGACATTGTTTGCACGTTCTAGCTATCTGAAAAGAATCTCATTCCATAGTCGACCAATAATAGCCCAAGCATATGAGTTTTTTCAAAAGGGTAAGACCACTTGAATGAGTGCCACAAATGCTGTTATGGACTTCCTTTAAGGCCTTCTCAGATTCTTCTTGTTCGAGACATCTTAAAAGAGTACCGTCTAGACCTCGTTTAAATAGGGTATCTGCGACAAGAGTATAATGGGAGGATTGGCGAATAAAGTTTCTCTTTTGATTTTTTGATAAGTCAGGAGGTAAGATGTTATCTTTCAGGTATGTGTAAGTTTGGCCATAGCGGGAGGAATCGTATCCTATAAGTTGACAAATGTTTTGGGAATCAAGACAACTATGAGATGGGTAAAACAACTCTCCAACCAGGAATTCATAACGCTCTTGATTTTTCTGTGTTTGTAATAAAAAAGCAAGTGTTGCCATGGCATCTACTGCTTTGTTATCATTTCTTGGAATTTGTTCAAAAGTGATTTCAACAAAATATTTCTTGAAGTCATCCACCATCTTTTTGTAAGGCATGAGTTTTTCATCTTTTGTTTGATAGTCATCATTGATTTGATTGATGACAAGCTGAGAGTCTCCAAAGACCTAAAGTTGTGTAATGTTCCATTCCACGGCCATTTTGATACTTGTAACCAAAGCTTCATACTTTGCAGTGTTGTTGGTGCATGGAAAGCTTAATTTGTATGCTTTCAAGATGGTATGACCTTGTGGTGTGATAAATAGAATTCTGGCTCCTGATCCGTGCTGCGTATATGAACCATCAAAGTATAGTTGTCATGCTTTTGTTGTGACTGTTAGGATACCAGCGTCAAGAAAATCAATCTGTAGAGGATGATCATCTTGAAGTGGTGCCTCTGCTAGTTGATCTGCGATGACTTGTCCCTTGATAGCTTTTCTATCTACATACTCAATATCAAACTCACTTAGGATCATGATCCATTTTGCTAGTCGTCCTGACAATGTTGCCTTGCTGAGCAAATATTTCAATGGATCGATTTTAGCTATCAACTTGATGGAGTGAGAGAGTAGATAGTGTCTTAATTTTTGAGAAGAAAAAACTACCACCAAGCATGCTTTTTCTATTGGGGAACAGTTGAGCTCGTATCCTACTAGTGTTCTACTGATGTAGTAGATGGCTCGCTCTTTTCCTTCATTATCCTGTTGTGCAAGAAAAACTCCTAATGATACTTCAGTGGTCGATACATAGAGCAATAACGACTTGTCTAGAATTGGTGACATTAGAACGGGTGGTTGCATGAGATATGCCTTGATCTTGTTGAATGCATCCTCACATTGATGGTCCCACTTGAAATGAACATTTTTATGTAATAGATGGGTGAATGGTTGACATTTATCTGCTAATTGAGCCACAAATATTCTGATTGACTGTAGTCTTCTTTGTAGTGATTTGAGTTGACTTATATTCTTGGGAGATGCCATTTCCATGATTGCTTTGACCTTAGCTGGATCTACTTCGATACCTCTAGCTGAAACAATGTATCCCAATAGCTTTCTTGAAGTGACACCAAAGGCACATTTCTTAGGATTTAGCCATAGCTTATACTGATCTAACCGATCAAAGATCTTTTCTAGTATTTCAATATGTTCTTCCCTTTTGTATGATTTTGCCAAGATGCCATCCACATAGTCTTCCATGAATGTATGCATCATGTCATGGAATATCGTTGTCATGGCTCTCTGATATGTGGCACCTACGTTCTTTAGTCCAAAAGGCATGACGTTCCAGTAGAAAGTACCCCATGGACATGTGAAAGCTGTCTTTTCTTGATCTTCAGGTGCTATTTTAATCTGATTGTATCCAGAGAAACCATCCATTAGAGAAAACATGGAGTATCCAGCTGTTAAATCTACAATGATGTCAATGTTAGGCAAAGGAAAGTCATCCTTTGGACATGCATTATTAAGATCTCTGAAGTCTGTGCATACTCTGATACTTTTGTCTGGCTTTGAAACATGAACAATGTTTGATACCCATTGAGGATATGCTATAGGTCTGATGAATCCTACATCCAGTAATTTTTTTAGTTCTGCTTTGACCAAGAGAGCAATATGTGGATGTATCTTTCTTAATTTATGTTTGACTGGTTTTGCTCTTGGATTGACATTCAAGTGATGCATAATAAGCTCTAGATCCAATCCTGGCATGTCTTCATATGACCAGGTGAAATTGATTTGTCGTCGTTTAAAGAATTCCATATATTATTTCCTTTCTTTTTCTGACAGAGAAGTTGTTGGATGTAGGATCTTTGGTTGCTCTGATGTCCCAATATTAACTGCTTCTGTTGGTTCAATCAAAATTGATGACCTTTCTTGATAGTACTCAGGTAAAGTGTCAAATCTCCCATCTTCCAGTGCCTCAAGGAGGTTTTCACTGTTAGATGCGTCCTTTCTTTTTACTTTTTCCTGATCTAATATTGCCAAGAAATGGTTTTCAACATTAGACCTGATATTGTTTTCTTTATTTTCGCTTTTGCGACTAGGAGATTTGGCATCCACTTGATTGGAAGATGCATGGCTGAAATTCCTAGTGGAAGTTGTTGCGGGTTTGATTGCATTAAGATATACAAATATGGCATAGTCATTTGGAAAGGTATCAATGGCAGTATGTCCTTCATTTTCCCATTCAATAAGTTCGGGGTGGAGTAGAGGTAAAGGATCATCTGGTTGAGATGTTTCGAGAGTATTTAGGGTCATGATTGAGTTATCAAAGTTTTCGATATGTATGTCAATGTCTAGAATGGTACCCTCATTAGAATGACCTCGCCCAAGAAGTTCTTGATCATCCTCAATTAAGTCCAAGTCAACCAAATGTGATTCTAATTCAAGTGAACTAGTTCCTAACGTTTGCCCTGCATACGTGTGAACTACATCGACTCCTACATCTTCTTGAAAGCAATTTTCTTTAGCTGATTCTTCAGAATGATAGGAATTCCATTCCCATTTGTCAGAATCTGTCTCACTTGCAGCTTGCAATCTACAAATTTGTTCATATAGCTTTTGATGTGTTTCTTCTGTTTGTCTTGATATATCTTTCCTTCTTTCATATTCAACTTCTTCTGGACTAAGATTGAGTTCTGTCAACTTTACTATCAGTTCTACTTGATTAGTACTAGGTTCATGCTTGTTTTGATTGAGAGTTAATGCTGCTTGGGAGGTATTATTGGTTTGTTTCTCTTGTTGATTTGAGGATTGTTTATTTTGCCATTTCATGTTTGGTTGTGCTCGTTGCTTTGCAGATGCTTCTTCCCTTTCAATTGCAAGTTGTTCTTGTCTGTTTTCATATTCTTCTTTTTGTTGGTTAGAAAATGTGTCTTCTGGTAGAGTAACTTGTCCATACCCTAAGCCTGCTTTGTCTGTAGCTTGCTGATTATGAGGTTGGATAGGTTTTGAGATACCTTCTTTTATTTTTCCTATAGGACCTGTTCCAATGTATCCCATCTTTTGAAGAATGTTGAATCCTTTTCCATATTTTTCTGTAAGTATTCTGACATTGTTGACCTTTTGTTGAATTTCTTCATCTTTGTATAGCCACTGTAGCACATCTTTGTCTTTTGTCTCCTCTGACAAGGTTCCAACACTAATAAATGCTCCATCAAATATCGAAAGATGTTTCACAATCGGTTGTTGTTTAGAGTTTGACGGTTTTCCAAAGGATTTAGGAGAGAGTGGTAATTGTGATATTGAGTATTCTCCATTTCCTTGATCTCTTAACTACATTTGTTTTTCCATACTTGATAAAATAGAGGCAAAGGATTGTTCTTTGGATTGTGTGTTCGAAAATGACGCCTCCCTGTTATGAGGAACAATGACTTCTTGAGCCATTTTTAGATTGCTGCAATACTGGAATGGATTTGAATCTGCATATATTGTGATTTCTTGTTCATCATAGGGAAATTCGACACACTGATGATAGGTTGATGGGATAGCTTGCAAGTCATGTATCCATGGTCTCCCCGGGAGTATATTATATGATAAGTCCAAGTCCAGAACTTGGCATGCTGTGTTTTTCTGTAAAGGGCCCACTCTGATGGGTAGTATCACAATTCCCTTGGAGGAACGTTCTTCTTCGTCATAGGCTTTTATGGTGATCTTTTTACGAGGATCAACTGCATCTTCTGAATATCCTAAGGCACGAACAAGACTCAATGAACAAATATTTAGGCCAGCTCCACCATCTATTAGAACATGTTTAACTCGCGTTCTGTGAACAAGGACTTCGATATGCAAAGGAGCGTTGTGGGGATGTTGCAAGGACATGTCATCTTCTTCGGTAAATGATAAGCAGTGAGGAGTTGTGAGGTGTCCCACCATGGTTTGGAATTGATCAATATCAAGATCTTTGGACACTGTGGTATCTACTAATGCTCGTTCAAGAATCTCTTTGTGTGCAAGTGACAGTTTTAAAAGTTCTAAGATGGATATTTGTGCGGGTGTTTTTTGTAATTGATCCACTAGGTTGTATTGTTTGGTAGTGGATGACGTGTTTGTTGTAGGACCCAGCAAAACCACTTTGGCTTTGCTTCATGTGATAACATGAGCGGGTTCATGATGTTGTTGCTCTTTAACCACGATTACATTTACCACATTGTCGTATGCATGAGCATAGTTTACCTTTGCTTTACCTTTACCGTTTTGCCCTATTGATGATTCACCCTTCTCATAATTAGGAAGTGGAGTTTTGAAAGCTGTGTGAGATTCGTTTGTTGTATGTCCATCCACGGTTATTATTCCATTATCAATCAAATTTTGGATGACATGTTTTAATTGTTGACAAGCATCTGTTTGGTGTCCTTTGTTTCGATGGAAATCACGATAATGGTTGTCATTCCACCAAGTAGGTTTTACCTTGGGTTCAAAGTTTCTTTCTTCTGGTAAAGTAATCAATTTGTTTGCAATAAGTGTTTTTAATGCAGACCCAAGGGGTTCACCAATGTTTGTAAATTGTCTTCGAAAGAAATTTTTGATAGTTGCTTTTTGGTGATTGTTGTTTTGTTGAGCTGCTACTGAGCGATTAGATAAATTAAAAACTGGTTGCTTTGGTTTTACATTGTTGTTATCCACTATCCCATCATTGACAACATTACGATTTCTATTCCAAAATTTTGGTTTATCATTGTGATTATTGTTGTTAGTGTTGTTAGGAGGGTGAACTCCTTCTTTGAATATTTTCAACTCACCTTTCTTTATCATGGCTTCCTCCATTCTGACTCCATTGTCAATCTTTTTTGCAAAACTTTGATTTCCTTGCATTTTTAAGTAATAACTCATTTGATCATTTAAGTTGTCGATAAATATGTCCATTTTTTCATACTCCAGCACTATACGAGGATACCTCGAAGCTAACCGCCTCCATCGTTGTAAGAATGTCATGAAGGGTTCTCTGCTTTTTTGTTTTGTGTTACACAGGTCTAGCATGGTCATTTCATGTTGGATGTTATAAGCGTATTGGGATACAAACTTATCCACCAACTCTGAAAATGATTTGATTCCTGGTGGAAGTTTGGAGAACCATTCCATAGCTAATCTAGTTAAGCTTTTTGGAAATAGTCTCATTAAGTATGTATCTTCATGTGCAAACTCCATGCTCATTGTGCAAAATTCTCTTATATGATCTTGAGGGTCAGTGCTTCCATCATATTTTTCGTACCTCGGAGTCTCAAAACCTATAGGAAAAGGTATCATGTTGAGGTTTCTGTCAAATGGATAAGGACATATTTCTTGAAGCGAGTATCTTCTAACATTTCCTCTTTGCATATCTTGGATTTGTGTTTGCAATGTTTGTAGTTGTTGTGTGAGAGTCATGATAGGATTATCAACATGATTTGTTCTAGCATAACCCTGATTTTGTATTCTAGGAGGATCTCGATCTCTTCTTGGTTCATCCCTAGTCCTTCTTGTATCCTCATTAGATTGAATGAATTTCTACTTCATCTCTGTTGGGGATGTAAGTCTCTTCATTGGTTTTGGTGTTATTAGGAATTGATGTGTTATTCATTTTGAGACCAAATATGTCCTCATATTGTTCGTTATTAGGAGGAGGATCACTTTTCTTTTGTGTCAATTTGTTTACATCAAAATCTTGGGGGAGTGTAGCACCAAATTTTGCTAACATTAGGAAATATTTTTCTTTTTCTCCCTCCAATATTTTTTGCATAAATTTTTTGAATTAAGGATCTTTTTTGATGTCTCTGACATGTTGTTCTATTATTTCCTCTTCAATTTGTATTTCATCTTCGTGTTCCATGTTTCTATAGTCTTTAGTTATTTCAAACGTTTCTATTTCTGTTTCTGCAATCTTTCGTCTCTGAGCCCTGGTTAGAATGGGCATACACATGTTTTGAATGTTTTTTGAGGTTTAAATCTTGAGAAATGTGTCGTTATAAGTGACCAATTGTTGAGGTGAAAGTTGTAAGTGGATAGACACGAAATGATCTTTTCAAGTATTTGCTTGTTTGCAAGTTTTTTGATCTTAGTTTAGGAGTGCAGATTTTGTGATTTTTGATATGACCAAGTTCAATAGGAACGATATATCCTATGATAGAGAACGAGGTTATTTTGATCAAGCATTGTAGTTTCATGATTAAAGGATGATAGATCTTGATGAGAAATTATGTTTGAATGATCAGTTTATCAAAGACAATGTGGTGTTGCACTTTAAGGTGTTTGATCTTTAACTTGTTTGAGGTGAATACTTGAGACTTTTGTGTGTCTTGTTCTTGAATCTATTTTTGACAATAGATAACCTGATTGAATGAACCAACAAGATGACCTACTCTCTATGTTTGATTGTTTGAGAAATGGGTTGTTTTGGTTTTCTAATTTTGATGTATTTTACCAAAAACGCTGACAAAATGACCAGGAACTCTGCTGTACTGACCAGAAACGCTGTTGTTTAGACTAGGAACTCTGTTGTTTAGACCATAAATGCTGTTGTTTGGACCAGAAACTCTGACAGACTTACTAAAAACGCTACTATAATGACCAAAAACGTTGACATATAGACCAGAAATGCTGACTGACAGACTAGGAACTCTGTTCTGCAATATAGTGACTCTAAAGTTCAAATAATGATATGTAGGTTTATCAAATTGAGTGTTTGAACTTAGGAGGTTACAATTTTGACCCAACTCTGTAATATGCTCAACCTTTGAGAGTTAATGTGGAAATATGAGAAATTTGACATTAACACCAAGAGAGCTGACCTTTGGATTGAAAATGCGACTGTTTGGACTGAAGGTGCGACCATTTGGACTGAAAGAGCTAATGTTTGAACTATAAAAGCTAATGTTTGGACTGAAAAAGCTAATGTTTGGACTATAAATGCGACTGTTTGGACTGTAGATGCGACTGTTTTGATTGTAGATGCGATTGTTTGGACTGAAAGAGCTAATCTGCTGCAAAACTTGTGAATTTGACAGTTTGAAGTTTGAGTTTTCAATGTATGTTGTATTTCAATGAATGATATCTTGACTTGACTTACAAACATAGAATTCAGATTGTATTTTTGTCCCAAGAGTTTTGAATAATTAAAAACACATCAATCAGTCTATCCTAAGGAGATTGGCTGAGAATGAAAACCTTTTCTTGCTGACTTAGGTACACACCCAATAGCTAATCAGAATACAGCCATTGAGTCTCACGCAATGGATTCTCAACGCCGTATTATCCGACTCCAAATGATAATGGGGGCATGATATGGCAAGTGTCTTGGGAGAGTTACTATCTCTCTTGTATAAAGATTATCACCCTTTCGGAGGTGAATCATGTAGCTTCTATTTTTATAGTTCTTAGTGAGGAATTCCGTTTGAAATTACCCCTTGAAGTCACGCAAGCATGATTGAGGCCTATAGCCCGACAAGGTACCGAAACAAGCTGTAGTAACGTAAATGTGATTGAGACTGCGAGGCCCTACAAAATGTCTGATATGAGAGATCTCAAAGAGAAAACTCAAATAATCCCATCCTCTGAGACTTTAATCATCAGAGACCTATTTATTATAGTGAGTTGGAATGCTCAGGTCTAGTTGTACTCACTTGGGTCATTCTCACAGGGTGATTACTTTTTCCCACTGTGACAGGCCCGCTAAAGATATGCACTATTGAAAGCAAAGGATGAGTCTAGCTTTCTGATCACCTAAGAAAGGTGAGAGCATACTCACCTATCATCAAGACACATAAGACATGTTTGTTCATTTCCATTGTAATTAGTCTATGTGCCTAATTTAACAAATATAAGTGCAAAATCCCGCGGTTGCAAACAAAGTTAGTAGTTTATATTGCATTCTTTGGCGGCGAAATAGTTTATGACTCCGGTCTTTCACAACGAAATAAGTACCTACAAAACCAACAATCTGCAAATTAGGTTTAGGAAAATGACAGTCCAGAAGCAGAAATGAGGAATGCAACATACAATATTTGCAAAATTAATAAAAAACTGAAAATGCCATCAAATTGACCAAGAACGCCATCATATGTGCCAAGAACTCTGCTCTGCACACTAGAAACGTTGCTCTGCACACCAGAAATGTTGTTCTGCACACCAGAAATGTTGTTAAACAGACTGAAAACCCTGACAAATTTGCCAAAAATGCCACCATACATACTAAAAATGCTAAAGTGCAGACTGAAAGCGCTAAAGTACAAAAAAGCATAAAAACAGAGTTGAGAAATCTCCCATAAACGTCATTTGAGGTGCCAGAACGCCACAAAAGAGGCCAAGAACGTGATTCAGGAGCCCAAGAGAGCTAATCTACACTCCGAAAGAGCTAATCAACCTGTTAATGAAATTTCCTGTAAGCAAACTTATTAAAGATCAAAGGGGTTAGGCCCCACGGTGGGCGCCAATTAATGTGATGCTAAAAATTTTGTTAGTATAAGAGGCATACACATATAATGAGACAATAAGATGTAATTGAAAAGCTTAATTGAAAACTAAATCAAAGATGCAAACCATAAGCCTTCCTTGAAATGTCCCATTTTCCTCTATTCTTGAGGACCTTGAAGGTGTTGGATTGATGGGCTCTCAGCGGAGCAATGACCTCCCAAGTGACAACTCAAGAGTTGAGTAGCTATTTGATCATGATTGACTATGGAGATGATATGAAATGCATGATTTGAGAACCTAGATTAACATGCTATGATTAATCTAAAATCTAATTACTAGATAATTGAAATGCAAATTGCCTATAGTAATGATGCCTAAATTGATATGAGATGGGATCCTTATTGCTCCAAAATGATGGATATTTATAGGAATTCCAAGGCCAAAGTTGAAGTGGCAGGAATCGACTGTCCAGATTTGATCTGAAGATATCAAGGGCCAAGATTGAGGAAGTTGGAGAAGAGGTTGGAGGAAGGGACACTTGTCATCTCTGTGGTGACAAGTGTCAAGGAGCCTTGCTCATGAGAGGGCAAGTGTCCAAGGGAGGAGACATGTGGCAAAAGTGCCATGTGTCTCAAGGAGAGAATATCCACACCATGGGAGGTTAGGATAAGGAGGTTAGAATGTGCAAGATAGGATAGGGTTAGTTAGACCCAAGATTAGATTGAATGGGTTAAGTTAGGGGATGGTTAGGTTGGGTGGTTAAAGTTAGGAGCCATGTGCTCATTTGAATTTAGAAATTCAAATAATTGGAAAATGGTAATTAATCTCAACAAACTTGAGTTTGTTAATCTTAATTAGGGATTAGAAGAATTGATTAGTATGGGAAGACATTAATTAATTGAGAATTAATTAATCAAGGGGGGATATGAGATGAACTATATAAATAAATCATTTAGATTTATTTACTAGTAGATGAATAGAGAAATTAATTATATTGCTTGTGAATTCAATTAATCGGGAAGAGGAATTAATCAAATAACTGCGTATTTAATTAACTATCTTTAGACCATTTTTAGGTGTATACAATACTTATAAGAACTTTAAGGTGTATCAAATGGATGTTAAGTCATCTTTTCTAAATTGAGAACTTGAAGAAGAGGTATATGTTGAACAATTGGATAGGTTCAAATTGTTAGAAGATTCGGATATGGTTTGCAGACTGAAGAAGATGTTATATGGACTCAAACAAGCACGCGGAGTTTGGTATGCTAGACTAAATAGATATTTGTACAACAAAATTTCAAAAAAGGTATTGTAGACACCTAAAATTGTACTGTTTAATTAAATAAATATTTTATCTTAAGTATTTTATTAATTAAATAAATTCTTATTTATTTAATTAATTCATTTAGCCTCTTCTAGCTCTTTCCTCATTTAAATAAATATATTTTTTATTTAAATTATCTTTCCCTAAATTAAAGATTTATTTAATTTGTCCCACTTCCTCTATTAATTAATTAAATATTTATTTAATTAATTAATTCATTTACCTTTTTCCTCTATGACACATGTCATTTATCTCTTAATTTTCTTCTACCTACCCCCTTCATTATTTTATTATTTCTTCTACCTACCCTTTAATCCTAGCTGACCATTTATTTCTTTAACCTCTTAATCTGGTGTAGTCATAGTTAGGAGGGACCTCAATGAGATCTATTTGGATCATGTAGCAAGAGTAAACACAACGAAAGAAAGGCAAGATGATGGAGGCAATGCATAATTGAATGAATTAGATTATGAAAACTAATTACAAATGACTGGTAACATCCAGACTTAAAGATTCGTCTCACTGGCCTGCTACATACATGCTCAATTACAAAATCGATCAACTCTGGACCTCCAAATCTTAAGATATATGTCCTATATTCTCTGGAATCAATTATGATTCTTAATTATATTGATTTATATGCTCAAGAGAGATCTGCATCGGTCAAAGAGGGATCAAATTCCGAAGAACAAGATCAAACGTGTAAAACCACCAGGTCAACCTCCACCATTGAAAATCCTCTGGGAAATCCAAAAGAAGAAGTGTGAATCAGATGGAAGGTCAGCCACATGCCAAGGAACATTGGAATCAATGAACTAAATCTCCACAAGCTATAGAAAGGTTCCACAAGATTGACCAATAGCAGATAGGTCCAAGCGGTTCTAGTGTTCTAAGCCAAAAAACTGTCTCAGAATCCGGAAGTGATAACTTGTCAGAAAATGATCCAAATGTCTCGCGGTTCAGGAATAAGGAAGATAATTATCTTTATAGGCAAAATCCAGCTCCATAAGATCCGGTGATAAAATACAAGAAAATATAGGAAGAAATGCTAAAACTGCAAAACAAAAAACAAATTGAAAAGAAATGTTTTTGGTTGATACAATATTGCTAAGAATTAGGGATGCTCGTGCATTAGACATCTAGGGTTGTTGAAAAAGTGAGTCCCTAACTTTTCTGGGGTCAAAGGAAAACTAAGGTGGTCCACCTCTTCTTGAGAAATCCAAGATTAATCTTCAACTGGTCTGTCCTTCCATTTCAAAAGATACTCCTTGTATTGATTTCTCTGGGTGCTATGACCAATCCTGTTGTCCAAAATGTCTTCAATCTGATCTAGTTCCTTCTGGGGAAACTGCTTCTCCAAGTTTGCAATACTATCTTCCCTAAATTCAGATTCATGATACTGATGTAGATCTACAATGTTGAATATAGGTGAAATACTCAAACTATCTGGTAACTCCACTTCATATGCATTTCCAAAACTGGATTTCCTCAAGATCTTGCAAGGTCCAAACTTCCTCATCTGCAACTTGTTATAGGTAACTGGAAGTATTTATTTTCTCAGACACACCATCACTTCATCACGAACTTTAAATTCCTTATGTCTTGTCTTCTCATCTGCTTTCTCCTTATATTTGTTGTTCATATCCTCCAATTGTTGTTTAACCTGAATATGTAAGGTCGTCATGTGATCTACAAATTATTTTGCCTCTTCACTCCGCTTGTCTTCATTACTGATATCCCTCAATTCTGATATACCCCTAGGGTGTGCTCCAATAACAATCTCAAAAGGCGTTCTTTCGGTACTCCTATTTACTGAGTTATTGTAGGCAAAATCTGCTTGTGCAAGAATGAAATCCCAACTTTCAGTCTTCTCTCCAACTAAGCATCTCAACAAATTTCACAAACTCCTATTTACTGCCTCTATCTATCCATCAGTCTATGGGTGAAAAGTAGAACTGAATTTCAAATCTATCTTCATCTTCTTTGAAAGTGTTCTCCAAAAATAACCAACAAACTTAGTGTCTATGTCTGAAACTATGCTCTTAGGTAATCCATGCAATCTCACCATTTCCTTGAAAAACAAGTCAGCTACATGCACTACATCTTATGTCTTCTTACAATGTATGAAATGAGCCATCTTTGAGAATCTATCCACCACCACAAATATAGAATCATTTCCTCTCTGTGTCTTAGGTAACCCAAGTATGAACGTCATGCTTATGTCCTCCCAAGGTCTCTCTTGTACTGTCAAAGGTTTATACAATCCCACATTCTACCTACTACCTTTTGCAACTTGACAAATTCTACAGCTCTGCACAAATTTATTGACATCCTTATGAATCTAAGGCCAAAAGTAATGTTCACTCAGTAATGCTACTATTTTGTCAATACCAAAATGTCCGCCTAATCCTCCACTATGTTTCTCCTTTATCAGATTCTCCCTCATAGAACTCTTAGGTATACACAATTGAACTCCACTGAATAAAATTCCATCTTGAATGAAATAATTCAACCACTTACTCCTATCAACCATAACCGATTCTCTACATGCTCTCCAAGGTTCTGCAAAATCTGGGTCATCATCATACAAGGTCTTCAATTCCTTAAATCCTAACATTGTCACTCTCATCTTTGTTAGCAAACTTTTTCTTCTACTCAATGCATCAACAACTTTGTTTGACCTTCCACACCCATGCTTCAACACAAAGGTGTAGCTTTGCAAGAACTCTACCCATCTCATATGTCTTTGATTCAACTTACTCTGACTATTCAAATACTGCAAGGCTTGATGATTAGTACAAAACACAAACTCCTTAGGAAACATGTAATGTTTCCACTTTTTCAAGGCTTGAACTATAGTAAAAATTCCTGATCATACATTGAATATCTCCTTTTGACATCATTCAACTTTTCACTGAAATAAGCTATTTCTCTCCCTTCCTGACTTAACACTACTCCAATTGCATTCCCACTTGCATCACAATCTACTTGAAATAATTTGTTAAAATTTGGTAAAGTTAACATAGATTGTTCAGTCACCTTCTGCTTCAACAAGTAAAAGCTTTTATTTGCATCGGTTGTCTACTTGAATTCTTTCCTATCTCTTCTCATTGTCTCAATCATAGGGCTACAAACTGAACTGGAATTCCTAATAAACTTCTGGTAGAAACTAGCCAGTCCATGAAATGATCTAACCTCTCCAATGCTTTCTGGTATAGGCCATTCAATAATTACTCTTACCTTCTCAGGGTCCATCTTCAATCCATCCACAGATATCACAAATCTCAAATAGACTAACTCTTCTTTCATGAAACTGCACTTCTTTAGATTTTTCAACAACTTCTTTTCTATCAACCTTTGCAAAACTTGTCTTAAATGCAACAAATGCTCCTCTTTTGTCTTACTGAAAATCAGAATGTCATCCAAATATACAATAACAAACTTACCCAAGAATTTCCTCAATACCCCATTCATCAATCTCATGAAAGTACTTGGTGCATTAGTCAACCCAAAAGGCATCACCAACCACTCATACAATCCTTCATTTGTCTTGAATGTTGTCTTCCACTCATCTCCTTCTCCGATTATGATTTGATGATATCCACTCTTCAAGTCTATCTTTGTGTAGTATTTGGCTCCACTCAAACAATCCATTATATCATCCATCCTAGGCAAGAGAAACGGGTACTTCACTATGATCTTGTTTATTGCTTAGGAATTTGTACACATCCTCCATTCTCCATTCTTATTAGGTGCTAATACTATTGGTATTCCACAGGGACTCAAACTTTCTCTGATCAAATCTTCCTTCAACAATTCCTGCACTTGTCTATTCAACTCTTCATTCTTTGTTGATGTCATCTGGTGTGTAACTTTTTTAGGAAAACTAGCTCCAGGAATCAGGTCCTTGCAATGATTGATGCTCCTCACAGGTGGTAATCTGAAATGATGTCTTCATACTCTATTAGCAACTCCTTTATCTCCTCTGGTTGTTCTTCTTCATGTTCTGGTTTCCCAGTCTTCTTAGGAACTAAGGCAAAACACACGTTCTCATGTCTTATTCCGTCTAGGAATTTCCTTCCATCCACCAAATAGATTCTAGCATTCGTACAAACTTCGCTCTTTAGGGACTCCTCCAAGGGTAACAAGGTTTGTTTTATCCCATTTGCTACAACAGTGTATATTTTCTTCCTTCCATCATGTATTACCTGTCAATCAAACTGCTAAGGTCTACCCAACAAAATCTGACAAATATCCATGGGCATAATATCACACAAAACTTCATCATGATTATTTCCAATTTTCAATTTCACCAAGCATTGATCACTCACTAAAAAATTATGATAATCTTGAATCCATGCTATTTGGTAAGGCTTAGGGTGTTTCAATCTTTCCAACTTCAATTTATTCACCATTTCTTCTGAGACAAGATTATCCGAACTACCACTATCAATAACTAATTTGCAACACTTACCAGATACCTTGCACCTGATCTTGAATAAATTTATCCTCTGCAAGGGCTCTTCATCCTCTCTGGTATGACACAAGGCTCTCCTCGTTATCAATAGTTCTCCATCTTCCGGTTTATTGGCTAATCTAATGGGGCTTTCTTCTGCCAATGTTGTTTTCCCAGTGTTCTCTATCTTCTTACATTCGAAAACATGATGTCCTTCTCCTCCACACTTAAAGCAAGCTCCTCTAAACACTCTCTTGTCTTGGTTTTTATCATCTTTTCCAAATCCTTCATTCTGGTATCCATCAGGTTCTCTTCTCCGATAATTTTTTTTATCGTCCTTCTAGTATAAACTACCATCTTTACTTACTTCCTTGTCCTTGTTCTGATCTATACAGGTTCCTCTTCCTTCGAAATATCCTCTTCCTCCTTGAAATCTTCCTCTAGAAAACCTTCCACCTCTACCTCTCTATCTTTGCTCGTGTCTTTTATCAAATTCTCTTCTTCTTTCAGGGCATATTGGTAAGCTTCCTCGACACTCTGCAACTTGATCAAACTGAGTTCATCTTGTATTGACATCCGTAATCAATTCAAATATCTTGCAACTTGTTCAATCTCATCTTCGACATGTCCAGATCTGATATTCAACTTGTAGAATGCTTGAGTATACTCCTTCACACTAGACTCTTTCCGCTTCAGGTTCTGCAACTTCCAGAATAGATTTACTTGATAATCAATAGGCATAAACTTTGATTTCAACTTGGAAACCATTTGCTCCCATGATTTGATCTTCTCTTTGCCTCTTTTATGTCTATCACCCTGCAAATGTTCCCACCAAATAGATGCATGACCTTTCAACCGAGTACAAGCATATTTCACCTTTCTTTCTTCTTTGATGTTCTGAAAATCAAAATACTTCTCCATCTTTGAGATCCAATCCATTAATTCATCTAAATCAACCTTTCCATCATACTCCAACGGGATAAAATGAGGGTTGGTGTTCGCCCTACTCAAAACCCTCAATAACCTCTCTTCATCCAGATTGATCGCCGATGGTTTTGCTACTTGTTATGTTAGTGCTTCTTTGTCCTCATATTCACTCACATTTTCAATATGTTGACCTCTTCTCTGGGCTGTTTTAATAACTTCTAACCAGGTTGCAATTCCTCTCAACATTTCCATCACATCAGGGTTTGCATTCCCACATGCTCCACCATTCCTATTTCCTCTCTGTGCCATCTTCATGCCAGTCCTCTACAGCTGCAAGTCAGTTCCACAATCCGCCACGCCACAAGAAAATCTTCATGACAACGTAATCTCCGAAATGAAATCTCACTCTAATACCACTTAGTGCAATCACGGTTAGGAGGGACCTCAATGAGATCTATCTGCACCGTGCAACAAGAATAAACACAATGAAAGAAGGACAAGATGATGGAGGCAATGTAGAACTGAATGAATTAGATTATGAAAACTGATTACAAATGGCCGGTAACATCTAGACTTCAAGATTCGGCTCACTGGCGTGCTACATACATGCTCAATTACAAAATCGGTCAACTTCAGACCTCCAAATCTTAAGATACATCTCCTATATTCTCTGTAATCAATTATGATGCTTAATTATATTGATTTATATTCTCAAGAGAGATCCACGTCAGCCCAAGAGGGATCAAATATCAAAGAACAAGATCAAACATGTAAAGCCACCAGGTTGGCCTCTGCTAATGAAAATCCTCCGAGAAATCCAAAGGAAGAAGTGCAGACAAGAGGGAAGGTCGGGAACATGCCAAGGAACATTGGAACCAATGAACTAAATCTCCACAAGCTACAGAAAGGATCTGCAAGATTCACCAATAGCAAATAGGTCCAAGCGGTTTCGGTATTCTAAGACAGAAAACTGTCTCAGAATCTGGAAGTGATAACTTGTAGAAAAAATGATCCAAACATCATGTGGTTTAGGAATAAGGAAGATAATCATGTTTATAGGCAAAATACAACTCCGCAAGAACCGGTGAGAAAATGCAAGAAGAAATGCTAAAACTGCAAAATATAAAACAAACTGAAAAGAAATGTTTTTTGTTGATGCAAGATTGCCAAGAACCGGGGATGCTCCTACATCATAATCTTATCCCTCCATTTTCTAAACCATCTTTTATATAAGAGGATTATCTCATCCTTTCACAATCCAAATCAACACTTTATGCAATCAAGCCTTCTTACAATCAAGCAACTTCACAACCACAATCCGTTCTTTATTGAGATCTTGTGCACATACAAAATCTGAGAGCAAATATATCAAACAAGATCAATGGAGATTGAAACCCTACTTGACATGTGAATGGTATTATTGTTCAATTTGTCGATTTGCATGTTATTAGGTATCTTTATTGGTGTATGGTGAAATTTTTATTGTAGGACTAGGGTTTATTGTGGTTGGATCTTTGTGGTTTTACAATAGTTTATCATCATCATTTTTTCCCGCATACAGGTATTGTTGATTGTTGGTTAACAGATTTTATTCCCTTTGAATTATAATGATATGACTCCTAGCTTGGACTTAAGAACAAACCATTAATCAACAGTTGGAGAAGTTGTGCTTTCTTCTGCAACTTTCCTCTGAATTTTAGAGGTACAACTCCCTCTTATGATGTGAGTTTAGGGTTTTTCAGGGTATGCTTTTGACTAGAAAGCAGGAAAGGCAAAATACAAAGTAAAAGAAAGACTGAAAGATCAACTATGCATGATCTCCAAAATAAAGTATAAAGATCAATTACTACAACTTCATATTTAAATCATCCACCAGCATTGATATACAAATTTGTACTAATGAATGACTTTCACACAAAGAAACAACAACATCAACATGCAATATATCTAACACAAATTCACAATAATGTATAAAATAATCCTTCCACACAACACAAAGTTTAGATAAATAAATTATTTCATAACATCCAATGAATAATTTAGATATAATCATTGATGATAGCATCATTCATAAATCAAAATCCTAACCGAAACAACACAAAGTCTTTTTCAAACAGAATTCCATTGATCTTTTCTAAAAATTGCAAGATTATTATCTACTACAAATTATGCCTTCAAAACTCAAACTCGGAACCTCTAACTATGGTTCCATCCAACATTAAATAGTTACACTTAAACTAACCAAACATAACGGCTTCTCGAAGACAATCGTTTCAAGAAATTCATAAGCATAACCATGAAATAAATGGTCCTCCAAAACTAATAGTTCAAGAGCCAAGATAGGAAAATGAAACAACTAAATAAAAATAAGAATTAAATTGCCACATCCCCATCTATTTCTGTTGGCAACAACAAGGAAGGAAAACTGAGAGGGGGGGGGGGGCGGTGATTTAATTTTCACCGGATTAAACCAATTAAGCACAATCTCATATCTGATCAACTACAACAAAAGAGAAAGATAACAAAAATAACAACACACATAACACCAATATTTTTGACATGGAAAACTCGGTTAAGGGAAAAACCATGGTGGGAACCTACCCACAATGAGATGATACTCTGCAATAGTATGTGTAAATAGTACAATGGGGAATGCATATGCATTCAGAAACATTGCCTAGAGCTCACTCCTCAAAATTACAATGACCTAGAAGGCTCCAAGCCTTAGGGAAGGTTCACTACCTTACAAAAAGATTCGGACTACAATCTGGAAAGAATGAACTGCAAAATTAGCATCTACTAATGCCTGATGATAATTTCGATTAAACTTAAATGTCTGCCTTTCACCAATCTCTACTCAACACACCACACTGAAAGATGAATTCACTTGATTACACATACACCACTCTCTGAAAATGCAAACTCAATAGTAACCTCACCAAAACCCCAATTACATGAATACTACACCCATTTATACAAATCATCAACCTTGACTACAAGGTCGGCCAAACCCTTAACACCTAATTACAAAATTACATCACATGATACATAAATCAACCACATACCAATACAATGTCATAGACATCATAACATTGACCTAAATCAATTCCTCAAACATTCACCACCACTGGAAATCTTGCCAAGATCAACCGCAACACATTACACCACCAAAATATTGCATAACACGAAGAATATCACTAGACCAAGAATATCATCAAGAAATCACACAATAATCAATGTGGACCACCAAAACAAATAGGACATGATTAGGAAATATAAACAAGCACGTTAGAACCATCCGCAATAGCTGCACCAACACCATTTATTCAAATCTTCATTGATCAACATGCTAACACTCAAAAACACTTAACAACAACAACTTCTGGAGCACCAAATCACGAACCATTTAAAATGAAGATACACATGAGCATCCCAAACACTCTCAAATCTACAACACAAGATATAATCATACTGGAGCACAACAAATCAAACATCAGAATATTGCAACATTGAACACTGAAAACTAGTCTCCATACCAAAATCCACAACTAGACCAAATCATCACATAGAATCATGGAATCAACAAAGAATGAGGTATCTCTAGTTGAATCAACATCCTAAATAGATAAACCAATCAGATCAACTCATTGCAATCACCAGATCACTAAAACATTTCTCTCCAACACCAAAACATAGAAATATGTTAACATCAATGACAACAACATATCCTAGCAGCAACAATATCCAAAAATTTCTTCATCTTCCATCTCCACATCATCCTCCATCGCTTATTGTCATTAAATAAAATAAGATGGTTTTGTATTTTCGCTCGAGAGTCCTTCCCAACTCCTTAGAAGTCTTGAATGAAAATGGCATGAGCGAGGTTGGCAGACACACGAAAAGCTGGAGCAATTAATCTTTGAGTTTCAACGGTTTTTGTACTACTTTGGGATTTGAAACAAAGCTTTTATTTATTGACTTATTTATTACCCATTACGGAAAAGAACTCCACTAACGTCATAATGCAAGTTACTGGCTTTAGGCTTGGCACCATCAGAGTATTAGATAGTCGCATTTGTTGAGAACTGTTGATCAAATAAAGTGTGTGCGAGAAAAATCATAAAGTGCAATGAGTTGATGTATCATTTGTGAGGGACCCACTGACAATGGACTATCAAAGATCACAATATCGGGTGAGACAAAGCTTACTGACACTAATGTTTATTCAAATTTCATAGCGATATCCCGATAATGCGAGGTGAGGCCCCTTTAGACATGCACAAGACTTGATGCCTAAAGTCTTATCGGGGTTTTTTTAGAACTACTGTAGGTGAGGGATTGTCGCGATGATGTGAAGTTCATGACATTAAAGGTTGACCATGGGAAAAATGTGCAGGACGAGCAACAACTCACTTTGAATGGGGACGAGGACCAAAGGGATGTTGAGAACCTAGTCTTAACATGGCGTACAACCTTATTCCTAAGGGCTACATAGTCAAAACAAAAACTAGACTACCAAAATTACTGAAACTATGATACAAGGACCAAAAATTCCAAAATTAGTTACAAAGTTTTAAATCCTACCCATTGTAGGGAAGAGGTAACTATGTTTCATCTGGGTAAGCCAGATAAAAGGTATTTTCTCTGACAACCTTTCTAATAAAACAATGGCCCTATCCATAGAGAATCAAACTGCTTATGTGCTCCCTTAGGTTTCCTCCGCCAATCCCATAGAAAGGTTGAATCACCAATCACAAATTCCCTCCTTTTGGCTTTCTTGTCGAACGCCTTCTTCACCATTTCTTGATGCTTGGTTATCCTGTCAACAACGTCATGCCTTTGTTCTTCTATCTTGCTCAAATACATACTTCTTTGTTCCAATGAGGACTGAAAGTACTCATCTTCGACACTTTTCTAAGGCTTTGATGCTGAGATTTCCAGAGGGAGTGGAAACTCACTTTTTGGTCCATAAACTAATTAAAAAGGGGACATCCCTATAGTCCATGTCTATGAAGTCCTATTAGCCTACAAAGCATAATATAAGCTTTTGTGCCAGTTCCTCTAATTTTATTCTACCAATTTCTTCATGATGGTGATGAGGTTCTTGTTGCTCAACTCGGTTTGCCCATTTCCTTGCGGGTAATAATATAAAGAGTGGGCAAGGTTAATTCCATAATTGTAACAAAACATTGTTAATTTGAAAGATGAGAAACTGTTGGCGTTATCAGCTATAATTTTTTTTGGGACACCAATTATAGACAAGATATTCTCCTCAAGAAACTTAATTACCACTTCAGAAGTAGTGTGTTTAATAGGAATAGCTTCTATCCACTTAGTGAAATAATTTGTAGTTGTAAGAATGTATGTATGTTGAGAACTTGAATTTGGATCGATTGGTCCTATGAAGTCCAAACCCCATTATTGGAAAGGCTCTTCAACAACTACCGATCTTAAAGGTAAGGCAGCTAACTAAGGTCTACCCAAAAATTTGAAGCATTTTTTGCATTTTGCTACCCAAGCATATGAGTCTTTAAAAATACCACGCCAATAGAAACCCTGTCTCATAATCCTGTAGGCAGTAACAAAAGCTGAAAGATGTCCATCACAAACTTCTCCATGAAGAGTTTCTAGCAACTTCTATTTTTTTGTATCCACACATCTTAAAAAGGTACCATCCATACTCTTTTTGTACAGATTTCCTTCCCATAGGACATACTTGGTTGCTCTAAGCTTCAAATTTATCTTTTGCTTCAGAGACATCGTAGCAGGGCATTCCCCATAATTTAAGAAATAAGTGACATCTTTAAACCAATCATCTAGAGTGATAGTAAACAACATGAATGGGAGATCATCTTGCTACTCAGGTTTGTTTTCAACGATCATGGTAATTAAGCCTTTTCCCTAGACTAGAGTAGTCAGTTTCATATCGACATCATATTCTTGAAGTTTTGTAATCCATGCACCCCTTTTATTCCCATTGACATCTTGTTGAGATAGGACACTTTTGACCATGGAGTTAGGGACAAACACTTTCGAGTGTGAATGCAAAATATTAAACCTAAAATTCTTCAAGGGTTTAACAACATCAAAAGCATGGTTTTCAGCTTGTGTTTATTTCAACTCGTTCTTTTTAAAGGGTTGAATAATAAATTCTATGGTTTCTTTCATACCTTGATCATCCTTTTGTAGCAAGATAGCAGACAAGGTGTTCTCGAAGGCATAACTATAGATAATAAATTCTTTTTGAAAATCAAGATGTATCAAAGTAGGGTTGTTAGCTATGGCTACCTTTATGTCTTCGAAGGCCTTCTTTCCTTTAGGGTTCCATTTAAAGGTTGGCTAACTCTTCAATATTTCTACAATATTTCTTGTCAGCTCAAAAAAATCTAGCATGAATCTCCTCAAAAAGTTCACCTAGCCAAAAAAAGATCTGGTCGCATCTAAGGAAGAAGGAAGATTTAATTGCTGAATTGCCTTAACCCTCTCGGGATCAATCCTGATACCATCTTTTCAAACTATGTGACGCAAAAGTTTTCCCTCAGTGATTGTAGATATGGACTTCTTAGGGTTTAGGGAAATGTTGAAATCTTTGCATCTTTGTAGTACTTTCTCTAGATCTTGAAGGTGATTTATTCTCATTTTTTAGAAAATAGTCAAATCATCCAGGTAATAAATAATGATCTTATTCTTCAAATCTCCAAAGGTTAAGTCCATTGCCCTCTTGAAAGTGGGTCCAACATTAATAAGACTAAAGAACATCCTATTGTAGGAAAAAACACCTATAGGGGTAGTGAAAGAAGTCTTGTGTTCGTCTTCTGGAGCTACTTCTATTTGATTGTACAGGGAAAAACCATCCAACATGGACAATATTTTTGACCCTGACACCATCTATAGTATATGGTCCATTATAGGCAATGAATAATTATCATTAAGAGAGGCCTAGTTCAGGTTTCATAAGTCTAAACATATTCTTATCTCTGTATTTTTCTTCCTTATTGACACAATATTAGCAACCCATGTAGTGTGATTGATAGGATAACTTATCCTTGCTTTTAGCATCTTGTCAATTTTACTGAGGATAGCATCAACAACTTTGGGGTTCAAGGTCCTTTGTTTTTGCCTAAACGGGATAGCTCTTAGTTTAAGAGGGATATGATGTTGTATTTTCTCATCCTTGAATCTATTGAGATCATTATAACACCATGCAAAACATATTTATACCTAATGAGAAGAGAAATTAGTTTTCTTTTTTCTTTAGGAGTGCAACACTTCCCTATATATACCATTTTTGGATCTTCTTCTGTACCTATATTCACTTGTTCATATTCACCTAATATCAACTCGGGGTTGGGCTTTCTCTGCTTGATATATTGATCATGCCTATTGAACAAATGTTCCAAAGACACAAGCCCCTTAGGCATTTTATTGCTATTTAGTTGCACCACACCTTTCATTTCTTGTTCCTTGAATCTTTCTTCTCCTTCAAGGATATCAAGAACACCCCCATCACTGCCTTTAAAAAAGGTGTTACAGAAAGCACTGGTATTTTCTAGAAAATCAATAATCTACTTATTATTGTTGAATACTTGTCAGTGATTTATATTGTTTGGAAAATTCAGCCTATAGACAACCTCAATACTATATTTTTTATCTTTAAAGTCTAGGTGAGGTAGTAGAAGACATGCAAACACAACTAGAGAATCAACTCTACTGTTTTGCATCCTAGGGATGGATTCTATGATGAAAGCTTCAAAATCTTCAATACAGTCCTAGACTCTATTCTAATAATGCTTTAATCTGATATTTTTCATGGTATATTGTCCCTGGACTTGCCTCACTACCAATTGAGCATCTCTTTTCACGCTTATTGTTTAACTCCCATTTCTTTTGCGGTATCCATACCTAGAAACAAAGCCTCATATTCAACAGTATTATTGGTGTTTTCAAATTCCAGCTTATAAGCTAGAGGGAATTGGCACCCATTTGGATCAATGAGGACCATGACAACACTAGATCCAGAGGAAGAATAGCTACCATAAAATTCCATGACCCAAAGCCCCTCTTTTGATTCATCAAAGACAAAACAATCACCTGAGCCTTTCGAATAACTACGCATGTAGGTGTTAAGGCCTATCTCTACATATAGAATTTATGACCTTGGATCATAAGACTTCATCAAAGTAAATTTGGCTTTGGGCTCACGTTCTGGTTTGACTTTTTTATCGTTCACTGGAATAGTAGCAAATGAACAATCCATTTGAATTTCTCCCCTCGGGTCTTTAAATTAATCTTTGACTCAGGAGCATTCCATAACTTGTTGGGATATCACCAACCAAAATAGTAAGTTTGAGTCTTTTAGAGGGATATGAAACAAGAGCTACCTAAGAATCCTTCACTTGACCTAGTATAGGAACTTGAGAGGAGTCCATTGAGAAACACCCGCCACTGGTAGAAGTGAGGGTCAAGCTTAGAGCTTTGGCTACTTGAGATGCCATCACATTTTTAGAGGCTTTAGAGTCAATCACACAGTTGCTTAGTTTGAAACCGACAATGAATAAGGACACATAGAACGGTTTGGGCTTCAAAAAGGGATTGACCAGGTCTAGAGGTTTCGATTCTTGGGTGGAATTGAGGCAACTAGTATCAATATAAGCTAGAGGATTGTCTTCATTAACCTGAGCATTCACAGGTTGTAAAAATGATTCTGGTCTGATGAATTTAACAAGTCGGTCTAATTTGGAGGGGTTTAATCTAAGGTATCCAGCTTGAGTAATTTGTATTTTTCATGTTTTTATATGATTCAATTATACCAAATGAGCTAGGAAAAATTCCATTTACAAGAGTAGGAGGTACCTCAGCAAGATTCCTTACTTGGCTTGTCTCTGGATTATTGAAGTTAGAAGAAGACCCCCTTGTCATGATGTATTTAGGGTGTGAGGCAACATTATCATTTCTAGACTTGTCCTCTAAATCTTTCTTTTGTTCATATTGACTTCTTGTTAGTACTACACAATTTGGATTGTCTATCTCTGTGAACAAATCGTCTCCTCCAGCATTGGATTCATATTCCAAGAAATTGATATTAGCATCTCCCGAAGGAGTAGGCTCCTCAACTTGATACTCCTCTTGTTTATTTGTGGTAATCATTTGTATGGCTCTACTCATCTTTGGGAAAGATGTACCACCATGATTAGTGTTCAAGTGAAAGTTACACACCATTTGATTCCCTTTGCTTGAGGAAGAAGGGCCTTTTATGGCTAATATTTGAGATGGGCTGGCTATACTCAATGACTTGGCAGATGATCTTGGCACATCTTGGTAGAAGGGTTTTTGTGGTCCCTTAGGCATCTATCTTTTTAGGGTATGATAACATTGGCTAGCCTCTGAATCACTGGATTAGTAGAACTGAATTATTGTGCTTTTCTAGTTTGCAATTCTCTTTTCCACTTCCTAGAAGTAATTACATCATCTTCTATTGAAACAACCATACGTCGGGTTGCCAGCAAGTCAACTTGTGGATTCCTCTTGATTAGAAATCTAACTTCAAAGTGCAAAATATTCATGAAGAAATATTTCAACAAGGTGTCATTTGGTGTTGCATTAGGTGGTATTCAGCTTACCAACTTATAGAACTTGGCCACAAAATCTCTCATAGATTCCTGCATTTATTTCTTCATAGAGGATAATTGAGCTACTAGTATATATTCATTTTAAACAATTTTAAATCTCTCTTCAAACTTACATTTCATGGTAATCTAGTTATCACTTTCACCATTAGGTAGATGATAAAACCATCTACAACAACATCTGTTAAAGATTCAACAAAAAGCCTAACTGCAACATCTTCATGTTGAACTCCTAAGATAGAGAAAGCTCCAAAGAAGGCATCCATGTGTTTGTCTGAGGTAACCTTCCCATATCCTCTAAATGTTAGGGTTTCAAGCAGATTCGAAGCAAATATGAACTAACAATTATATGCAGATTTAAATACAAAAGATAAAGAAATAAAACATGACACAGATAACACAAAGATTTAACGTGGTTCACCCAGAATGGGTTACGTCCACCATACACAGCCATCCAATCTTTCTTATTATCCAACAAAAACAATACATCAACCTTACAATGTCTTAAGCATCCCAGCCGCTTATAACATGCGTTTTTAGGGCAACAAACAAAGTCGGCCTTTTTAGAGTTTTATTACAATGTCGGTTTTCATCAACGAAAAACAGCAAAAAAAAATTTCTCGGGGGCTGCCGCCCCCGAAACCCTGCTCAAGGCCCAGCCCAGCCCCGAACCTCAGTGAGGATACATGCTTAGTGTACAGTACTTTGCTGATCAGTCACCACATTTCAACAATCTCCCACTTGGAGACTGATCAGGCTCCACACCGAACAATCTCCCACTTGGAGACTGATACTACACGACACCACTGTACATGCAACATCCGTTGGATAAAACACTAGGACTTGACTGGTATAAATTCCACAATTATCAATCAAGAAGACCAACAGAAACTGATGAAGAAATCAGCTTCTCCTGTGGAACTGCCTTTGTGAACATATCGACAGGATTCTCACTTGTGTGAATCTTCTCAAGCCGTAACTGACCCTCCTCCAAAATAGTCTGGATGAAGTGGTACCTGAGCTGAATGTGCTTTGTCCTTGAATGAAAAGCAGAGTTCTTCGCAAGATGAATGACACTCTGGCTATCAGTATACAATGGGCTATCCTCTTGTGTCTGACCCAATTCCTTCAGAAAACATTGCAACCAAATCATCTCTTTGCTGGCTTCTGTAGCAGCAACATACTCAGCTTCAATGGTTGAAAGTGCAACAACCTTTTGCAGCCTAGAAATTCAACTGACTGCAGTTCCCCCTATAGTAAAAACATACCCTGTAGTACTCCTCCGTGAATCAATATCACCCACTAGATCAGAGTCAACAAATCCACTTAGAGCAGCATTAGATCCTTTGAAACATTATGCCTTCGTAGTAGTTCCTTTCAAATACCGAAGAATCCATTTCACAGCATTCCAATGTTCCATACCCGGATTACTCATAAACCTGCTCACAACTCCCACTGCATGTGCAATATCTGGCCTTGTGCATACCATTGCATACATCAGACTGCCAACAGCTGATGAATACGGGATGTTAGACATTTTATTAACCTCTTCCTGTGCCTTTGGGCACATCTCCTTAGTCAATTTGAAATGACTAGCCAAAGGTGTACTAACTGCTTTTGCATTCTGCATGTTAAATCTTTTCAACACCTTCTTTATATACTCACTTTGGGACAAATTCAAGGTTCTATTTTTCTTGTCCCATGTAATCCTCATACCGAGAATTTGCTTAGCTGCACCCAAATCCTTCATAGCAAATGACCTGGCTAATTTCTGTTTAAGATCATTTATATGTTGCATGTTAGACCCAACAACAAGCATGTCATCAACATAAAGCAACAGGATAATATAACTGCCATTATCAAATCTCTTAAAATATACACAATGATTAGAATGACATCTATGATAACCGTGTTCAGCCATGAAACTATCAAATTTTAAATACCATTGTTGGGGTGCTTGCTTTAGGCCATACAGACTTTTCTTCAACCTGCACACCAAGTTCTCCTTACCTTTGACCTCATATCCCTATGGTTGCAACATGTAAATTTCCTCCTCCAAATCTCCATGGAGAAAAGCTATTTTGACATCTAATTGTTCAAGATGTAAATCATCTGCAGCCACAAGACTAAGTACAGTTCTAATTGAAGTCATTTTTACAACTGGAGAAAATATTTCATCATAATCTATACCCTTTTTCTGTGCAAAACCTTTTACCACAAGTCTGGCCTTATATCTTTTCTGACCTCCTTCCTCCTCCTTTAGCCGATAAACCATTTGTTAGGCAAGGCTCTTTTTTCTGCAGGTAAAGGGACTAAGTCCCAAGTCTTATTTTTCATCAAGGAGTCCATCTCCTCATTCATTCCTAGTTGCCACTGTTGTTTGGCATCCACCTGCATTGCTTCTTCATATTCTTCTGGTTCACCAGAATCCGTTAATAAAATAGAATACAAAGAAGGAGGAAATTTTTCAGGGGGTCTACTTGTCCTCGTAGAACATCTAACACTTGCAGGAGTTTGTGGGACAATCTGTTGTTGCTGAGCATCTGTGGCATTTCATTTTCAGGAATCTCATCCAACACCACATATTCTTGTTTGTCCTATTCATGCTTCTTTTCCTGCATCTGTTCTTTATACATAACCTTCTCATTGAATATAACATCTCTACTTCTAATTATTTTCTTATTTTCAAAATCCCATAACCGATAGCCATATTCATCTATCCCATATCCAATGAAGGTATATTTCGAAGATTTAGCATCAAGATTGGTTCTGTTTTCTTTATCAACATGGACAAAAGCTTCGCAACCAAAAGTTTTTAGAAAAGAATAATTTACCTTTTTACCAGTCCATTCCTCCTTTGGAATACCACCATCCAAAGGGGTTGAAGGTCCTCTATTTATCAAATAGACAGCAGTATGTACAACATCTGCCCAAAAATGTAAGGCCAATCCAGCATGCAATCTCATGCTCCTCGCACGTTCCATGATGGTTCTATTCATTCTCTCTGACACACCATTTTCCTGTGGAGTTCCTGGAACTATCTTCTGCTTTCGAATCCCATTTAAGGAACAGTAATCTTCAAATGCTTTGCTGCAATACTCACCTCCATTATCTGATCTGAGACATTTCAACTTTTTTTTTGTCTCATTCTCAACCAAAGCTTTCCATTTCTTAAAAGTTTCAAAAACATCTGATTTTTGTTTTAGGAAATATACCCATGTTTTTCTGGTTGAGTCATCAATAAAAATAACATAATAACAAGAGCCACCAAGAGATGATACCTGAGCCGGTCCCCATACATCTAAATGTACAAGCTCTAACTTCTCACTCTTCTTCTCTTTCCCAACCTTGAGAAATCTGACTCTTTTCTATTTACCATAAACACAGTTTTCACAGAACTCTAAATCAATCTTCTTTAGTCCTGGCAATAGATTTTTGGAGTGAAGGATTTTCATCCCTTTCTCACTTATGTGCCCAAGCCTATGGTGCCACATTATCGAATCTGTTCTTGCAACATTTATTGTTGCTGTCCCTGCAGTAACTTTATCTGTAGCAGCTAAGGTAGAGTAAGTGTTACCAGTACAAAGATATAATGTGCCTACCTTCACACCTTTAGCTACTACTAATGATCCTTTAGTGACCTTCCACATACTGTCTAAGAAGGTAACTATGCAACCTTCACTACCTAGTTGCCCTGCAGAAATTAAATTTCTTCTTAAATTAGGAACATGTCTTACCTCCTGCAGAAACCAGTCATTACCATTTTGCAACTTGATCTTTATCTTTCCTTTTCCAACAATTTGACAGGGCTCATCATCACCCAAATATACCTGTCCAAAGTCACCTTGAACATAATCTAGAAAATATTTTCTATGGGGTGTAGCATGAAATGAAGCCCCAGAATCTATTACCCATGAATCATTAACATTATCCAAACATAAGATTAAAGCATCTGTATGCAGAAAAAGCGAGTCGATAGAACTCAAAATGCGAAAAATGGAGCTCTATGTAGCCTTGCTCACACACACACAGGACTTCTTGGTGCAAGCTATGGAGTAATGAAGTATCACTCAGCTTCCCAAGGTTGGTCCCATGGTTCTCTATCTTACAATGTCCCTCAAACCAATGTTTTTGCTCTCAGATCACTGAGCAAAATGGTTTAGGGATGGCAAATGTAAGAACGAGGGATGCTTTGATAGATTTTAGAATGAAATGCATCCTAAGCTATGCATGATTCTAGAAATGCAATAAACTAGATTATAAGATGACAAGGTTAGTATGAATACTATCCTAACATGATATATTGGTCTATGATTGAGCTAAATGATAAAGAAAGTATTCTAAACATGCATATTTAGACTAATTCCTAGTTAAAGAGAGGCTAAAATGATGAGCATAAAAATGATATGAAAGTTTGAATGTATTTGAGCATAAGTATGATACTACAAACTTGGATTGATGATTGTTAAAAATGGAGGAATGAGAGCTCTATTTATAGCAAAAACAGGGCAATGGATGGTCAGGATTGAAAGAGTTGATCAAGGGTTGAGTTTGAAAGTTGGGGATCCATGTTTGCAATTTGCACCAATGAAATGGTGACAAGTGTCAACATAAGACTGGTTGAGAAAAGGGGTTGGAGACATTAAATGCCTAAGAAGACCTCATGGTTATCTAGAGATAAGGGTTAAGCTTAAGTTAGGCTTACCCATTGGATTAAGAGTTAATCCAAGGATAAACTCTTGTGCAAATGATTAAGAGATAATCATGGTCAAAGCATTAAAGGCTTGATGAGACCCTTGGGTTAGATGAAGGTTAAGTTAGGCAAAAAGTCTCTAACCATGTAAGAGGGTTGAATTAACCATTAATAGTTTGGGAGACTTTGGGGATATTAAGTGGTTGAAGACTTGAAGCTTTTAATGGTTATCAAAGACTTTAAGGGTTTGAGAAGTGACTTCCCTTTGTTTAGGGATGTGACGAAGTTTAGAAGATGGGTTAGGCTAATTAGAAGTGATTAGAAGAGTCTAGAGGGATTAGAAATAGGTTTTAGAATGCAAGTGGGAGATGTAGGAAAATGCAAGTGGATGGAGGGATAATAGGATTTAATTGAAATAAAGTTAATTTAATTCAATTTAGTTGTAATTTGGGGAAATTAAATAAATTAGATTTATTCAATTTAGGATAACTATTTAATTAAATTTGAATTTAATTAAAAGTGGATAGGGGGGATTTAATTGAATAAAATGATTTATTCATTAAATGGGTATAGTGAATTTAATTGAGTAATTTACTTAATTAAATAGAGGAATACGGGTAATTTAATTAAATTGGATTTAATTAAATAGAGAAATGAACATAAAATATTCATTTAGGAATATGGTCATTTTTATACGTCTACAACATCTTGTAAAGTATTACTTGCAATATTAGCTTCCTTACTGTCATTTTCATTTTTGTCTCCTTCTTTGTATTTCCGAGACCAACAGTCTTTCTTTAGATGACCAGGCTTTCCGCAGTACCAGCAATCTTTCTTTTCTCTAGATTGAGAGCGTCCTTTCTTTGACTTCCCTCGTGACTTCTCATTCCCAGGGCCTTTTCCTCTTTCCTTTGATCTTCCTCTATTCTCCACATTCAAAACACTACCCGATGATGTTGAAGTCTCAACTGTGCTTTTCCTTTGCATTTCCTCGCTTAGGATAACACCAACAATATCATCAAATACCAAAGTATTTTTACCAGAGACAGAGTTACTTACAACCATAACCAAGCTATTCCAACTTTCTGGCAAAGAACATACAATCAAGAGAGCCCTAACCTCTTCTGCAAAGGTAATTTTTACCGAAGACAATTGACTTGTAATTGTATTAAATTCATTTAAGTGCTCCGCTACAGATCCTCCCTCACTCATTTTCAAATTAAACAAACGCTTCATAAGAAATACCTTATTCGAAGTCGAGGGTTTCTCATACAACTTAGCCAATGTTGCCATCAAATCTACAGTTGTTTTTGCTTCTGTTATATTGAATGCTACAAACGATGCAAGGCACAATTGAATGGATCCCAGTGCCTTTCTATCTAAAATGTCCCACTCTTCATCTAATATTATGGTTGGTTTCTTTTCCTTTCCTTCCAATGGCCGCCACAAATCCTTTTGATACAGGTAATCCTCCATCTGCATTTTCCATAACTGATAATTCTGGCCGTTAAATTTGGATCTCGAATGCCTTGTTTTCTTGGACTCTTGGTATAACTCTTGGAAGCCAGTTTTTGAATATCAAGGGATAAGTAAATAGAGTCGCCAAAGATTAATGATGATTTTGAGGATTAACAACTCTTATGACTAGTTCTCTTCTCAAGGGTCTTGGTGGAGCAACAATGACAGGACGAAAAGGTTCAACAACTCTAACATAAACCACATCAGGGTTTTCAACTATTCTATCTTCTTCATTTGAGACTGCTCGAGTTTATTTAAAATATTCTTCACTATGCCTACACTCCCAAGCCAAATTATGTAATCCAGAAAGTATATGATCTTGTGGGTTTTGCCAATTTAATTATGGTTGCACAACAAGAATAACATTTTCATGAAGCAAAACCATGACTCAAGTAGAAAAGGGCAACATTAAAATACTTATTTGTAATTACTTTATCTTCTTCCCCAATAGAGTCGCCAAAAATCTATTGGTTAACATATTTTTCCCTTTGAAATATAATGATATGACTCCAAGCCCGGACTTAAGAACAAACCATTAATCAACATATGGAGAAGTTGCATTTTATTTTGCAACTTTCTTCTGCATTTTAGAGGTACAACTCCCTCTTATGATGTGAGTTTAGGGTTTTTCAGGGTATGCTTTAGACCAAAAAATAGGAAAGGAAAAATATAAAGTAAAAGAAAGACTGAAAGATCAACTATGCATGACCTATACAACAAATTATAAAGATCAATTACTACAACTTCATATTCAAATCATCCACCAGCATTGATACACAAATTTCTACTAATGAACGACTTTCACACAAAGAAACAACAACAATAACATGCAATATATCTGACACAAATTCACAATAATGTAGAAAATAATCCTTCCACATAACACTAAGTCTGGATAAGGAACTAATTCCACAACTTCCAATGAAGCATTCAGATATAATCATTGATGATAGCATCATTCATAAATTAGAATCCTAACTGAAACAACACAAAGTCCTTTTCAAATAGAATTCCATTCAACTTTTCTAAAAATTACAGGATTACTATCTATTGCAAATTATGCCTTCAAAACTCAAATTCAGAACCTCTAACTATGGTTCCTTCCTGTAGCATTCTAAAATTTCACCCCTCACAATTTTTTTTATCACATTTGGGTCTTCACCTGAGTGTTTGCACCCCTTGGCCTGATCGAAGACCTGATTATACTCACACATGTCAAAAACACCATTCAGCTCAAATGTGCACCACACTGCCACCTTGATCCTGCCCCAAAATAGGGTAGGACTAGGTCATGGCGCCATGGTCCTCCCTAAAGGGGACCTAAATTGGACCCCTTGACCCATCTCAAATTTGAGCAAAAAAATACCCCTCTATGTCGGCTTATGTCGGGAAATTAATTAATTAATCCGATAGGAAAGTATATAAGAGGATTTCTTCTCTCATTTGGACATCTATCAAGCACACATAAGAGGTCTTCAAGCTTCTAAGAGATCCAACATTCAAGCATTCAAGAGAAATTGAGCATTATCAGTCTTCCTTCAATCTTTGGAGCAGTAATAGAGTCAAGATTTCAAGCATTGAAGAGGAGATCATAATTATAATTCATGAAGTCCTAATTCAATGTGGAGGCAAGAAAAAATTCATAAGGAGGTGTAACCATTTCATTTTCAATCAATTCAACATCCCCTCAAAGAGGAGGATTTCTACTTTCAGTCATTTGAATTACATTATTTCAACCACTTGGTTAATTCCAAAATTGGGGTTTTACCTAAAGGCAAACTCCTATTCCCAACATATTTCCCTTTCCTTCTATGTGCAGGAATCAGGTGTGCACTTGTACCTATGGAATTAAGCTTTATTTGCAGAGATGAAAGAACCATTTTTAACGCGCGGAAATTTCGGAAGACCAAGAGTGTGAGCGTCCTGGTCCGGACACATGGTTCCTGCTATGTTTGATAGATTTTGCAGAGCAACTCCGAATCATCTTAAACTTCTCAGATGTAGGTGCACAACAAAATCCTGAATTTGTAGCTTACTATTTTCTCATATTTGTCTTCATTTCCAACACTTAGTTTTAATTCAACTAGTAAACTTACACAAGAGGGTCAAACACATTCCATTTCAATCAATCTACGTTGTATTTAGTCCTAATCTGATTAGTGATTGAATCTAGTGGATTTACCCCCTCTTTTGAATGTAGCGACATCATCTCCCCAAAGAGAAAAATAGGTGATTTAGTGATTTCTCCTTCAATGTTGCAAATTGCCAAGTCACCTAATTTGCCCATTTACATTTTGGTGAACATGACTCCTTCCACCCTCAATTGTGATTTTTATTTTCAGATTTGAGTGTATGCAATTTAAAATTCAAATCTTCAATTACAAGTTTAATTTCCTTGCGATTTAAAAAAATTAGAGGTTAAACTCATAAAAACCCTAATTTTTAGATTAAAAAATTGAGCTTGTTATTTGTCTAAATTGGATTGATTGTTTCAAATATGAGAACTCTTCAATTTTACAATTCAAGTTTTCATATACATGTTCAATTTTCATTTTTTAAAAATTAAGTGGTTAAATAAAAAAACCCTAATTTTTAAAATTCAACTTGTGGATTGTGTAGATCTTGAATTAATTTTCAAATTTGAATCCTTGCTTTGATTTCAAAATTCAAATTCCCACCTTACAACATTCAAATTTTTTAAATTTAAATTTTTTAAATTAAGCGGTCTCTGCAACAAACCCTAATTTTAAAATTTAAATTAATCTTGTGCAATTTCAAATTTGCCTTTAAGCATTTAATCAATTTAATTAGATCTAAAGCTCATAAAAGTTGGCGCTTAACCTTAAGAGTTCACTTTTTTGTTTCTTTCTTTCAATTAATCATTTTATTAAACATACTAAGTGTGTCCTATTTTGACATTTAATGCCTTATTTCGCATATCTAGACATCTCCAATTTCCATATCTTTTTGGAATTCGCATTAAAATCATAATATCTTACTTCCTCAAAATTTTGGTAAAAAATTGATCGGACCAAGTAGCTAGCTACCTGGTCTCAACTTTTTCTCCTCAAATTTTGAGTGCTTGTTTTGACTATATTTTGTTGTCCAAATCCAAAGATTTGTGAAATTTTATTGATTTTAGGTCACCCTAAGGTCGAAAACAAATTTGAATTTCAACATTTTCAATTTAAATTTTAAAATTAAGTGGTTAATCAAATACACCCTGATTTTTTTAAATTAAATTGATTTATGCAATATTTCAAGATTTCAAAAATTTAAAATTAAGAGGTTAGTTTTGCACAACTCTAATTTTCAATTTAATCTTCCCTCCTTCCAATTTTCAAATATTAAAAATTAAGAGGTCCTAATTTTAAATTCAGTCACCTTTGGATAATTTTCAATTTCCTAGGAGATTGCATTATTGCTTTTTCAATTAATTTTTTCATCTAATTGGGTAATCATCTTCCTAGAATTTTTGCATTATTCAGTTATTTTGCAACTTAATTTCAAAATACAAATTTCCAATTTCCCTCCCTTAGTGCATGAGTTTTACTACTATTATTACTACCTATAGTATCCCCATAAGAATAAGTTATAGAATTAAGGTTGCCTAGGGTTTAATTACCGAGGAGATGGAGCCTAATTTGGCTAGCTTTTTCAATGAGGATATTGGTGTTTCTTCCAATCCTATAGATATCCCTGTTTATCCTCTTGATAATTCTCATGATGAGGAGGAATCACTAACTAGGGTATTCGTTGACCAATTGGCAAAGATGGATAATCAATTTGACAATCTTCAATAATGGATGAGTCAAGAATACCCGGAAAGTGAGGCTCTTCCATTGATTGAAGGATTAAAACAAATGATTCAAAGTGATAAACATGGTGTTGATATCTTGCATGGTATTTCTCATATTGTTGATTCTAAAATCATGCCTATGAAGAGTTGTGCTGAAAACCTAGGTTATACACAACCTCCTAGTCACGTTAATCATTTCATTCCTTTGACAACTCATATGACTAGTGTTCCTACCTTCACATCAAACATCATGGCTACCTCTACACAAAAAGTCATACCTACAAGTGTTAGTCATGGGGGCAATCCCTCTACTTTTATTCCTTCTACCATGAGTGTTCCCCTCGTTACCCAATCACCTACACCACCTATAAATGTTAGTCTTCCATGTGTTACCCAACCTTCTCCATTACCTACTTATCATAGTGTCCCACCTCTTATTCTCAATCTCTTCCTTCATTTAACAATGTTACTCTTTCCTCTCAATCCAACGTGTCTATTTTCAATCCTCTATCGAAGCTACAATCAATAGTATAGACCACACAGTGTCTTCCTTACAACAACAAATAGCTTCTATGAATCAATCTAAGCATAATGTGCCCACATTTGATGTAGTGAGCCCATTATCCAATGACATTGTTACAGTTGTCCCTCTTAAAAATGTAGAAGTCTCTTAATTGGAACTTAATAATGGAAAAGGTAGTCCTTTAACTCTGATGATGTGATGAATCAATAAGGATCTGGTCAACTACTGAGAGTGGGGGGGGGGTGAATCAGTAGATAGAAAAAAAAACTAAACTTTCACCAAACTTAATCCCAACTCATAAACAACTTGCAAAACTAACTGGTTTTGACTCTGTATCAAAAACTGAAATTGCATTGACAAGTTTACTGGTTGACTAGAATACTAAAGATACAATGTAACAAATCTGAAACTCACATACCATTTAACCAAAACATCAAACCAATTTACTAACATTAGTAATAGCTCATTTCAGATCACTTTCGGTCATCTAATCATATCTAAGTGGCTTTACCAGTTAATCATATCAACCATATCAAAACATAACCACAAAATCATTCACCACTTGACACAATGATTTTTGACGTGGAAACCCAAATGGGAAAAACCATGGTTGGGATGAATACCCACAAGTATTTTGAACTCTTCTGAAGTTTGCCCTGTTAGGAGCCAAGCCTTGTTAGAAGCTTTGCAAAAATGTCCTGTTAGGAACAGATTCAGTTAAGGACCACCCGGTTAAGGGATTGACTACAATACCCTGTTAAAGGCAATACCCTATTAGGAGTAACCTCGATAGAGGATTTCAAATCCAAGCTAATGGATTACCTGGTTAGAGGATTTAGAAATCACCAAGCCTGTTAAAGCTTACCCAGTTAAGGGATTTAACTGTTGTAATTGTTAGAGAACAACAGGGTTTTTGCTAATCTGGTAATAACACTACTCTCCTTAATCAGATCCTTTTATGCTCCTATTTGCCTTCAAAACATTTTGTAGATACTCCTTTTGGTTCGACAATCAATCACACTACCACGCTTAACCAAATTGCCAACACAATTACAAACAACTCATCGACCTTAAAAAGAAATACAATAGGTCGGTAACACATCACAAAACCTAAGATCTCATAGAGATTACAAACATATCAATTCAAACATGACTGTTGGATTACATAGCAATTAGCTGCACATTGTTCAAGACAACTTCGACTGCTCCCGGATCACCGCACATTGGATCTTGTAACTCATCACGCGTTATTCACTTCATGTTATGCATTTTTGTTCATTCCCAAGATAAAACTGTTATCTCTACGTGCCAAAACCACTTTGAAACCCATCACCTGCGTCATGCATATGTGGCATAATCATCTCCGATCACCATTTGATCATAGATCATCATAACCGATTCACCAAGCTCCATCGGTTAGGGTTACCGGTTGATCACTCTGCTTGAAATACTAATACTGATTTCCATCAGTGCTCTACTACCGGTTGCATTACTGCATTACTACTAGTTGCAATACAAATCCATTACCGGTTGTAATTGACATCAATGACAACACTTATACTTCATCAATGCAATCTTCATGCAATGCCAACAGTACACAATACTTCACAATTATCAACTGATTGTGAGTCAATTGGAGCAATCTTCTTCAATGGCTCTGAGTGATAAGGGTGATAGTACTCAACAATCATTTGTGAAGTTCAAAACAAACAAAGGATTCATCAAATTCAATGACAACAACAACAACAATCAACTGGTAGCCACTGCAGGTGTGCCTCCTTTGTCTAAATACTTTAAAAGAGAAAAATAATTTACTCCTTTGAATGAATATTTGCATAGCATTATGTATCAGTTAATGCAAAGGAATGTGTTAAAACTTCCCCAAATCAAACCAATTGATTCATCTAAGACAACTTCACCTTACTTTGATGCTAAATCCTTTTGTCAATACCATTATTAGCCTTGTCATGATATTGAAAAATGTTTTTCATTGAGAAGTAAGATTCAAGAATTGATTGATAAAAATACCATATCTGTGGCAGGTGTGAATGATAAAGGAAACAAATCCATAGCTCCTCCTAATAAAAAGATTCAATTTTTCATTGATCCTTTACCATCCCATTCCACGAATGTGATTTAGACTGATCATCTTACTTTCTCTCCCGATGATGTTAGCCTTGAATCTAACAATATGGTGAAACGTGTAGATAAAAAAGAACCTCCTAAGGACTTGTGCATCATGTTTGATCCTAGTGAGACCATTAAATCACCCAATGGCCCGTTATACATAAGTGAAAAAATCATAGGTATACTCGCTAGAGGAGTGCTTATTGATCCTACTTGCATGGTTAATGTGATAACTAAATAATTTCTTTAATACTTTACAATTGCATCAAATGATATATGATGATACTGATGTGGTAGTTAGATTCTTTGATGGTTTTTCTTGTCCTGTTATTGGTTCTATCACACTTGCTATTGATGTCAATACTAAATGTTTAGATGTTCAATTTTCTATCATTCCTACATCCGATCCATTTCGTGTGAAGTTGGGACATCCTTGGGTCTGTTCCATGAAAACGGTCACTTCTACTGTTCATAAGTGTTTGAAATTTCTTCATAATGATAAAATCATATCTATCAATCATAGCATGTATCAACCTATAGCGAGGAATGGAGATGTTTGTCTTGATTACTTTTGGTCTGAACAATTCCAACCTCTTCAACCTAGAAGTGATGTTCTCTTTAGATCATATCAAAACTAGAAAAATGAAATGATTTTATCCTTGAGTAAACCTATAAATCCAACACTTATCATCCTCTTGATGATCATATAACCCTTCTTGAGGATAAGATTCTTCTTCCTCCTAAGGAAATAAATAGTCTTCTTCCCAAAGAGACACCTATTTCTTCTCCTAAAGAGAAGAGTATCCTTTCCCCTGGTAAAAGAGATATTCTTCTTCCTAAGAAAAAATCTATTAATTCTCCTAAAGATGAGTCCATTCTTCCTCCCAAGGATAAAAAATCTCTTCCTCCTAAACATCAATCTATTCCTCCTAAAGGTAGACCTATTCCTCCTCCTCATGATGGACTCGATCTCTTTCCTACACCTCCCATTCCTCCTTTATATGGTGTGGTTCCTCCTCCTCCATCTTATAGAGAGAAACGAATGACCTCTCCTATTGTCCAACCTAAAATAACAGCCCACTCATCCTTTCCTAAAAGAAGAGCACAAGCCTATACCTTATGAACCTAAACCTCCTCAACTTTCAGCCAAAAGTAGAAGAAACTGTTATGTGAGATAACATCGACAGAGATGTTGCGCTAGAGCTTGTGAAGTTGCTTCCCAAACCATTTATTCTCGTAAGAACACCAACTGTTGACATGATTCCATTTTATCCTAAACAAGATGTTCAACTTAATTCTCCAAGCTGCAAAATGCTTAAGACAAATGATGGTTCAAGTTCCATTCCTATTGGAGCTCCTATTCTTATTAAGCTCGATGAAGAAATAGGTGAAAATGTTGTTAATGATGAAAATATTAATCCTAATATTTCTGATGATGAATATGAATATGTTGATGTTGACAATGACTTATCTGCAAAATTTTCAAAAGCATTAATCCTAGATCCTAGCAACGAACAAAGTGACTCATCATTAGAGCATGGTCCTTGTTTGGAACTTGTGATAGCTATCGGCATTCTACACTCTTATGAGAATAGTGGTGTTGTCATTGATGGAAACCTTCTGACACTCATCTGGTAAAGCCATCGACAGTTATCGACACCGGCATAGACATCTACATACACCGACAGACACTTCACCGACAGCGACAACAATGCATACCGACACCCAGCTGACAGGGAATAAACTTTTGTTTATTGTATTTAAATGTAATTATCTTTTGTAAAGCCGACATGGCATATTGTAAAAGACTCATATATATGTATGAGATCTTATAGGTTATTTTGTGTATTAAGTTAATATGCATGGAGAGAATATATGGATGATATTTTGTATAAGGAGATATAGTTGACAACGAAGGTTTTGGTTATAGAATGAGCTTACACCGGTACTGAACCTGGCATAGTTGATGCTGATTTGAAGCAGTACATTGTATTGGATTTCATAATCCACTTTTGTAGTCAATGTGAGTCTTATTGAGCAGTGAGCTCTAGGCAGTTGGCCTTCCTGCATGTGTAGGCCCCTCATTGTAAGTAATATTTATTCATTGGCCAGTGAGTGAATATTTTGGGTCACAAATCCCACCAAGGTTTTTCCCACACCAGGTTTCCTCGTTAAACATCTTGTGTTATGGTGTGTTTTCTATGTTGTCTTTATTGTTCCTGTTTACTGCATTAATTCTTATTTACTGGTACACTATTTTGGGATGCAATGTTCTTGATAAATTTAAATATTATGCTAACTAGTTAGATACTGATTCACCCCCCTCTTAGTATCTTTGGAACTGCCATTAATCCTAACAATTGGTATCAGAGCCTGGTCCTTTATTTTCAAAAGCTTAGCAGCTTGAGGAAGATTCTGACACCGGTACAGATGGAGAACTTAAGAAAACAATTGGAAGGAGCTCTTGTAAACTATGATGCAGAGAAGTTGAAGAATATCAAACTTGAAGATGATCTAAAGACTACACAGTAATTCATTCAAGGACTTCAAGAGAATATTACTATAGCTTGAAATAAAAGAAAAGAAATTCATGATAAGATGCAGAGTAATAATGATGAAAAGGAAACTCTTAATGAACTTGTGAACAAGTTGAGACAAGAAAATAGTACTATGAAGAATGAAATGCAAGATATGACTATGAGGTTTTGTAAAGACATTGAAGACAAAAAGAAGAATGAATATGACTTGACTAGGAGACTCAATGATGCTGGAAATGAAAATCTAAGACTTAGTCATGAAAATGATATGTTGAAGACATATTTGATTCACATGCAGCATGATAAAACTGAACTTATGAGACAAAAGGGAATTATGAAAAATGAGTTGGTTACTGCAAATCAACACAAAGAGAAATTCAAGAAAAGTTCAGAGGAACTTGATGATATGCTGAAAAGTCAGAAACCAAATGGAGATACTAATGGAATTGGATTTGAAGTTGGAGAAAGTTTCGGTACTGCAAATAATCATGGTCACAGTAAACCAGTAAGATAGCCTAGTGCTTATAAATTTAATGGGAAATGCTTTAACTGTAACAAGTATGGTCATAGAGAAAATCAGTGTAGATTCAAAAATAATCAGAACACAAACCGACATAGGATATGGAAAAGCTATTCAGAAGAATAATGTGACTTGTTATGCTTGTAACAAAATTGGACATATTGCAAAATTTTGTAGAAGCGAGACTTCACCGACAAATAATAAAGGACCCAATTTGAAAGGCAAAGAAAAGGTAGATGAGGTAAAGAAGGAATTTTCAAAACAATGGATTAGAAAGACAAATCAGAATGTTGATGAGACTATTTCTTCACTGGTAGAACATAGTATTACTCCACGAGCAGGAGATTCTTCATCCAACTAAGAAGTAACCCTTTGGGGGTATTGCAGTAAATTAAATATCATACAGATTACCCTCGGTTGATGGTGAGAAAATAGATTTCTTCTTTACCGACAGATGTGTTAAGTTTTCACTTAACCGATGAGCATTTAATGCAGTTGTTGACATAAATTTCATTATAAATAATCGGTTTTCCCTCATTTTTGATTCACTGAGCATTCAAATTAGTAGAGAGTGTGAAATGTGAGCTAAGGCATTCAAGGTGAAGGTGTGAAGCGATTTATTTCAAGCATTCAGACATTATCAGGTAGCTAAAGGTAGTTTTCAAATGGCTTCTTCTTCTACTCCTGAATTTATTGTGAACCCTACTATTGTGGAAAACATAAAACGCCCTAGGCCTGTGTTTAAAATTATTCCCAAAGTAGCTAAGCAAGATGATTCTATAGGAGAATTTTTGAAGATTCCTAAAGGTGTAGCTTATGTTGAAGACCCTAGGATATATATTTATTGCAACATTGAAGAATTAGGTTCTGAGGAATTGTTAAAAATGTTTAGAACCACAATTTGTGATGAAAATGGCACTGTTAAACCCGAGCACAAAATTGTGGAGACTTTAGGTTTTGCTGAGATACTGAATATCCCTGAATTTCTGGAAGAAGTAGTGAGAATTGTCCTAAGTAGGGCACATGGAGAATTTCTATGGTTAGACTCTATCTGCAAATTCATCCAACAAGCAATTAGGACAGTAACAGGTTTACCCTCAACCGACAGCCGACCAGACAAAACAAAGAAAGTTCCTAACAACTAAGTAATGACCCTAACTGGAGCAACATCAGACAATAGATCACTAAGAGTGAATGACATCAAGGACATTAATGTGAGATTCATAAGTATGGTTTTAGGCTACAAGACTACTCATGCAAACAGACTTAATTCAGTTTCTAGTCTTTGCATTAATAGTGCTTATGAAATGGTGAACAACAATGCAAAAATAGATGTGTGTGAATGGTTGAAAGATGAACTCATAGATAATTTGAAAAATATTAAAGGTGATAAGAAAGGGACATTTCGCTTTGGTAATCTCTTATTATGCTTAATGTTGTATTTCACAAAGGAAATCCTCGGTATAGGACAAAAAGAATTTGGATATGACATACCAGTAGGAAAACAATTACAGGAAGTTCCACTAGCATGGGAACTGCTAAGAACAACAACATAACTAAATACTTTAAAGTTTTTCAAGCTAAAATGAAACTAGAGAAAGACTACCACAAAGTGTAGTGGATAAATATGACAAAGAAATATGTTTTGTCATCAAGAAGGATAAGAAATGGATGGAAGTTGTACTTCCTAGGACTGTATGGGTAACTGAAATGGGCTATGAGGTAGATCTCAACATAATTGAGACTTATGCAAAAGCTTTGTTAGATGCACTAAGAGAACCAACATAAGAAGTTTTTGGTAGTGCGGAAATAATTGAAAGTAATGTGAAAACAATGAAGCAAAGGAAGAAAAGAGAGAAATATATAAGAGATGCATCAAAGCAGGTAAAGGAAGACAAAGAAAATGTTATGAACATTACTGGTATATCGGCTAGTGAGCTGGAAGGACTGCAACTGGAGGCACACATTTCACCGGTTGGCACATCTTTTGATAGTGAGATACCAGCTGAATTCAAAAGAGTTGAAAGGAAGAGAAAACCTTCATCGGTAGCCTCTCCTCCACCCAAGAGAACAAGGACTTTAAGGAAGAAACAACAAGCAGTAAGGAAACCGGCTAAGAAACTAACTCCCAAGAAGAAACAGAAATCAGTTATACCTCCATTGGATAATTTGTTAAATGAAATAACTGATGATGGCAATTTGGCTAATGTGAGTAAATTGTATAACACATTCAATGATCTAGAAAAGAAAAGCATTGAAAACAGTATAATTTTACATCTGGATATATACAAGAATGTTTTAATTGAAGTAGTGGATGATTTTCCCAATGAAATATATAGAAGATTGGATGCCAAGAGGATTGCAGTGATGGAATTGGACAAGAAACTAAAAGTTGAAAAAATTCTAGCTGTACATCTAGTTAACTCAAAAGAGGAGATTGATGACCTGATTTGTGAGGCTAACAAATCCGTTTTTGCTAGTGGCCATCGGCAAGTAAGTTTGATGGCAGGTAGAGTAAATGAGACTGCAGAGGAGACTGTTGATAAATGGGATATCTTTTTTGTGGAAAAAGAAAAACAAGAGGAATTGAATCGACCAAAGAAAACATTCAAAGTTTATCAGAAGGATAAAGACAAAAGGAAAGGTAAAGTTGGTGGAATACCAAACATCAAGATAACTGATAACTTGCCACCACCTTTGGATACTGCACTGGTACATATTGTTGATCCATCGGTTACTGAAAGTGAAGGTATCAGACATAATAACACTAATCCTGAATCCGAAATACTATTCACCATGAATGTGGATACTCAGGAAGTGAATATTGTTGTGGACAAGGATAGTACAGAAGTTAAGGATGATAATATTGACAGTGGCAACATTGTTTATAAACCAGTAGAGATTGTTGAGGTTGAGATCCCAACAGAGCAATCATTACAAATAGAGAAACCATTGGACACTGGGAAAAATACTGAAGGTATAGATGCTAGCATAGAGAAACCTACTAAGACTGAGATTCCTACAGTTGAGCATACAGAGAAACCAACAGAGGCAGAGGTACATATTGAAGTAGAGAAACCGATAATCACTGAGATACCTAAGCAATCAGACAAACCTTTACTGGTTGAAATACAAACTTAGACTAATCCATCGGAGGTTAACACAAGAAAAATGGTTGCAAATGTTGGAAGCACATAGGTAATTAAGGTAATAGGTCAGACATATGGTACTTGATCAAGTGAATTCAGACCTACTAATGTAACAGAGGTACTCCTGGACTCTATCAAGAAGATAACTGACTGTAATGCATTGGCTTACAAGGCAATTGATGACACCATACCAATTCTTAAACTGATTGCACTGAAATGTAACATAGATCATATAAAGGATTCTTTAGGTAAATTGGACACATTGTCCAAATTTATTACTAATAATGTAATAACAGTTGATAAGGTGAATGAGGACACCTTCAAAGAGAAAGTTGAAAAGGAAAAGGATAAATTCTTCGAGGACACAACAAAGAAGTGCACAGAACACATGAATACACTATTACTGACACTGAACACTACAATTTTGGAATATAAAGAGCTGTACAGAGAAACATGCAAACCACATCTTTTGACACAAGACATAGAAAAGGAAATAAGCAAAGTATAGAAAGAAATAGATGACATAGCTTATAACATAATTGGTTCATCCAAACCTATATCAGTTATTGAGTAGGAAATAACAGGTTTTGAGGAGAAATTGGAGAAAGAGAAGGCAATGATTAAGGCTAATGTCAGAGAACTTAAGTATAAACTTGGTCCTAAGTTGGACAATCTAATCTCTCTGAGAAATGAAATCTCTAAGGCATTACTTCAAGGAGAAAGATCATCGGAAGAGCACATGCATCATCTCATTAACACGATCCACCAGACTAAGGCAACCCTGAACGAAAGCAAGAGATTCATGCAGAGTCTTAATTTGGTTTTGGTAGATATATTCCAGATTGTAACCAATTGGTTACAAACTTTAAGGTGAAATTTTTGTACTCGTTTGACAAATTTTGACAACCTTTATCATTGATGTCAAAGGGGGAGTAGTGGATAGATAAAAATGATTAATCAAAGGAGATCATCTACTCAAGGGGAGCACATCTTTTTGGTAACTTTTTGGACTTTGGTTTCTGGAACAATTTTTTTAAATTTTTCTCATGAGTGTTGCCATCAATGCCAAAGGGGGAGATTGTTGGCATTCTACACTCTTATGAGAATAGTGGTGTTGTCATTGATGGCAACCATCTAGCAACCTTTCTGGCACTCATCTGGTAAAGCCACCGACAATTACCAACATTGGCATATACATCTACATACATCGACAGACACTTCACCGACAGCGGTAACAATGCATACCGACACCCAACCGACAGGGAATAAACTTTTGTTTATTGTATTTAAATGTAATTATCTTTTGTAAAGCCGGCATGGCATATTGTAAAAGACTCATATATGTGTATGAGATCTTATAGGTCATTTTGTATATTAAGTTAATATGCATGGAGAGAATATATGGATGATATTTTGTATAAGGAGATATAGTTGACAACGAAGGTTTTGGTTATAGAATGAGCTTAAACCGATACTAAACCTGGCATAGTTGATGCTGATTTGATGAAGTAAATTGTATTGGATTTCATAATCCATTTTTGTAGTCAGCCTGACACTTATTGAGCAGTGAGCTTTAGGTAGTTGGCCTTCCTGCATGTGCAAACCCCTCATTGTAAGTAATATTTATTCAATAGCCAGTGAATGAATATTGTGGGTCACAAATCCCATCGAGGTTTTTCCCACACCGGGTTTCCTTGTTAAACATCTTGTGTTATGGAGTGTTTTCTATGCTATCTTTATTGTTCCTGTTTACTGCATTAATTCTTATTTACAGGTATACTATTTTGGGATGCAAAGTTCTTGATAAATTTAAATATTCTGCTAACCGGTTAGATACTGATTCACCCCCCCTCTCAGTATCTTTGGAAATGTCATTAATCCTAACAACAGATCCATCTACTATGGTCAATGTGGATCCTCTTGTGTGTTGTCCACCTTCCCAAAAAAATGATCAGTAAGATTAGGGGAAGGATGACATGCTTGATTAGCTTCATTAGCACCATAGATTCTCTTTCTCTCCCCTCTCTTGCTTATTTGTGACATTCTTCTATTTGTTCCCTTATTATTCTATCTGTTGTCCCTAGTGTTGTCTACCTGAGAACTATGCAAAGCATTAAGATCTCTTTTGGTCTCTTCCATGTTGACTCAAACGACACATTTGTTCCCTTCTTCCATGGTGGTTTCCTTTCTTGGGGGGATGAGGACAATTCTATTCACACATATATATACATGATATACATGAGCTATCATAAAAAGAATACTGACTCAAAAGTTAGGTGAAACCACCTCATGTTTTTTGTTTTGAGTTGATTATCCTTAAATTTATCCTCTCTTGGGGGCTAAATTATTGTGGTAACATGCTTGTCTTTTTGGGTGTATCCTACCTTAAATCAATTGATCCCGACAAGGCATGTGTAATCTCTTTAACGTGTGGGCATGCACTCCACTCATGATTCTCTCTCTTGATACCTAAAGGTACTTAGAGAACTTGGTCTATTCTTTGTAATTTTTGGTGCTTTATCTTTTCATGACTCATAGTAAGAGAACCTTACTAGTGATAGTCATTTTTAGGTCTTACTCGGAAGGATAATGTACTGAGAGGGGAGGGGTGAATCAGTACTTCAAAACTTTTCTTCTAAAACAATTTTACTGATAAACACAAACTATGTATTGCTGATCTCAAAGATATAAAATACTGAAACATAATCATAAAGATAACATGCATTAGAATATCACTCCATAACACAATGATTTTTGGTCACGCAAAAACTCTTGGTTAGAGAGAAAAACTACGGCGGGGATGGCAACCACAACTTCACTACTGCAGTAATCAAGATTTCTTGGTTAGAGCTACATGTTTAGTCATTTCTGATAGCTTACCCTGTTAGGAGTATAAAGATCTTTAGATCTACCTTGCTAAATGATTTTACAAGCACTTCTACAAAATGTTGTACCCGGTTAAAGGCTTTACAATTTATAAACTTTATTAGAGTCTTTTACCTTGTTAAATGTTTCTATTACAACTTAATATTTCAATCAAAATCTTTACAAAATATCTGCAACTTCACATCTGAAATGTTATAGCAAAATCTATGTGCTCAATATAAAATTACCTTGCTCATAGCATTCCTCGGTAATTGATAAATCAACTCGGTAACCACAACTGTATTCTCTGTTCCTTGAACTGTTCTCTGAAACCTTCTCGGTAACCTGTGATTATCTCTGTCAATCTTATTTCTTCATGCTTGACTTAACCATTCCTTCGTCTCTCTTTTCTTGATTGACCTTACATGTCACCTTCTATTCATGTACTCTGTTTATATAGATCTCTGAGATGATGATCTGTTCATGCTTCGACCATACAAACATGTTTTATTGAATGAATAAACATAGAAATTATTTCATTGGATATTCTTCCTCATAATCGTACAAAATCTTTAAATGCAATTTCCAATGTAGTAACGGTTTCATCTTCTCAAATTATGTAACATGTTTCACATGAGTGTCCAGGTTCATTGAATCTGGTAACACGTTTTCACTTGGTTCAGATTAACTCGGTATACCTTCTTTGCTACTCGGTAAACATATAAACCTTACTCGGTAGACAATCTGCATATGTCTTGGTTCATAGCTCGGTGACTTCTCTTTCTTCTGTAACTGACATCGGTGACCTTGGTATTTACCGACTGGACTTTTCGATAGTATTAACCGACTAGAGTATATAGAATGACTTTGGGCATAAAACTAATGACAACTTAGTAAATAGCAACAATCTCCCCTTTTAACATTAGTTTGGTATGTTTGACAAAACTCCTTTCAAAGTCATAATACAAAATCTATATACTTGCAAAATAAACTGAAATGTCAGTATATACAATGTTCAAATACATACTCCCCTTATCAATATTCTGTACATAACTTGTTGTTCCATTCTCTTGATGTTACAAGATCCTAATGTTCCATGCTCCCCCTAACAATTTCAACTGTACACTCAGATACTCTGTATACTCAGATATTCATGCTCGGTCATGTGTTTGGTACACTCCCCCTTTTTGACAAACATCAAAACTAGTTACCATTTGGTGGGGGCAACTAATCAAAAGTAGATTTATACTTTGTACGAGCTTCTGTAAGAGTGTTCTTGAGTGCATCCTTGACACTTTCCAGTATTGTAATATGAGCTGTAATATCAGCTAACAGTGTGATCAAACCATCTAAAGTGCTTCCCTCTACTTGAGTTGACAATTGGGTAGCTCGGTTGATTTGCTCTTGAACTGATGACAAATGGGGAATAAATAAAGTTTGAAGAGTCATGATATCCATCCTTATTTTATGCTCTTCATTTCGAAGTTCTAATTGTTGAGCCATAAGTGTTTGTATCTTTGAATAAAAATTCTGAAGAGAATTTGGCTCGGTAGTCAATTTATTTGAGAGATCAGTGATCTCCTTTTCAATGACTTCAGTCTTATTCTTGATATCTTTGATGAAGAATGAAAATATACATAACTTCTGGAATAAATAAATAATATGTTTGAGTTGAGGGGATAACTCAGTAATGAATTGAATAAGCTTTATTTTACCTATAGCAATTGCTTTCTGCACTTGTTCAATCATCTTGGCAGTTAGCTCTTTTTCCTTCAATTTGCTAAGGTATTCTGATGCTTCTCCTCCTGATTTCTCCAATTGAGTGAGTAGTTCATCCAGTTGCACATGGATGACTGTATCTTTTTTGATGGTAGCTTTAGGTATCATATCTGTCAATAATGTTTTGACCTTCTGAAGTACTTGGTTCTTTTGTTGAATAGCTATCTATCTTTCCTGCTCTGCTTTGGCTTTACAAAGCTCACCAAATTCTATCAGTGCTTGCCCTTTCAATTTTGTTAGGTCAACATTTAGTAGCACGATAGGCTTTGACAGATCTACCTTAAAACTGTGTCATTTTTCTTTCTTCTCCTTTGATGATGCCTTTGTCGATTGAATGGGTATAATGGCTTTGGAGACTTGACCTTCCTCGGTATGTTGCTCGATAGAGGCAACACTTTTGTCGGTTCAAGTAGCCTCTGTTTTATCATTCGGCGATTCCTTGCTTGAAGTATCAGTGGCAATTGTCTCGGTGCTTGAAGGTACTTGAGAAGTTTGCTCGTCGGTGGCCTGAGAGGTAGGTTCATCTTGTTTAACCTTTGGAGCCTTTGTGCCTTCATTTGTATCCTGAGGTTTCTCGGCTGAGACTTGTTGAGTGAGCAGAGGATAGGACTTGACCTGTTCCAAATCTGATTCACTTGACATAAGTTTGGCATAGGCGTTTCCTTCTATCATTTCTCCGTCCTATGCTTCAGTGTCTATGACATCATCCTCTATCTGAATAGTGGAAGCAGGATCTTGCTCGGTGATGTCAACTATTTCATCTTCACCTTTTGGCTCTTCAGCCTGAATCCTTAATATCTTCTTCCATTTCTCTTTGGTTTTATTTTCAACTTCTAGATATAGTCCATTCATCATTTTTAAGGCCCTTTGTTTTACTTGAAAATTTGTTTGGTAGCTTTTCAAGTGATCTCTTATTTCATCTACCGACATATCTGGAAAGAGATGTACCAAAAATATTTCTCTTATTTGCTTCTCCGATTCCATAGCATATTTGCATCTATTATCAATATGTGAGTATAATGCTTCTGGAAGAAAACCAGTCACTTCCAATGGAACTACTCAGAATTTGAGAAGTGTACTAATTACAGTATCTTATATTTTCCTCTTCTCTTCATTTGTTCTAGTATCATATTTTACATATCTAAATGACCCAAATCCACCACATTCCTTCAATTTTGCACAAAAATTGTCGACACTATGTACATCTTCCTTTGTGCTTTTTACAATCTGAAATTTATTTACATCTTCTGACTCCGTGTCACTTTGCAAAATTAGTTTTCTGTTCTTCTTTCTATAAGTTTTTGTAACCTTAGGTATTTCTACATTCTTTTGCTTCTTACCGGGTGACACAACAGATGATCTAGTGTACGGTCACTTCACTGGTGGGGTCGGTGATACCTTGGTTGCATCCTGTTTCTTTCTTTTCAAAATTTTGCCCTGTGGCAACTTGGTGCTCAGTGTAATTGCTACTTCTTGAGCTTCAGATTCTTCCTCAATTGAAAGTTGATCACTCTTAGTAGGAGTGGAGGTAGAACCTTCTCCAAACATTTTAGTTAAGTCCTTGATCATTCTTGTGGCTTTCTTGGCAGCCTTTGGTACAACTATGCTCATTTTTACTTTTTCTTTCACCTCTTCATAGGTGCCATATCTTTTCTCGGTAGCATGCCTTGGAAGTGCTAAAAAGGCATCTATCTGCTATTGAGCAATGTCAAAATCTATTTCATAACCCATAGGTGGTAGTGATTGAGTCCTGGGTTATACTGCGTTGACATAATAGTAGTATGTATCCAACTCAAAACATATAGTATCCTTGTATTTTTCCACTAGCTGAGGTGGAATCTTGTACCTGCTATGCATCTTTTCTTGGAATTTGTTGAAGTAGTCATCCATTATCATATTGAAATTATCACCTAGCTGATTGATGAAATCATTTATTTGATGGGTGATAGGTCGGTGTAATTCCCAAACAACGTTACCGACTGATGGAAAGAATTTTTGAAAATAGAAGAACATACACACTAGGAGTGACCCAAACTTTAGTGTGTTGGCAGTATTCTTCTTCTTTGGTTTCCTTATTGTATTTAGATTTTCAAAAAGATTCTTCAACAACACTTGACATAAATCAATTTGCATACCCTTTTTAACAATTTTATAGGCCAAATCTACAGCTGCACACGGTACACTGTTTTCTCTTGCCGATTGGAAGAAATAATAACCAATAACTCTAATAGCAAAATTAAGTTATGCATCTCTCACATTGTTCAACTTAAGACCTCTGCTATCAAAATCAACACCTGTTAATGTTATCAATTCCTTATGTGAAATCATCTTCTGTGCTCGAGCATGGTCAAATATAGGGTATCCAGTTATTATGTGAATAATCTCCTTGGTGATCTTGAAAGGTTGTTCCTCTAGCCACATAAAATCGTCATGTACTCGGCTCAAGACAAATTTGACCCATTGGGGTTTGAAGACTCGAGGATAGGTTAGGGCTTCGGTTAATCCCTTGACCTTGATATGCTCAAACTTGTTGTCCAGATTTCCATTGGTGCACAATTCATCATACATATCCTTAATCTCAGTGTGACCGAGCTCATCAACTTTGCACTTGGTATAAAATCTAACATCTTCAATCAACAGAACCCTATCCGGAATAAGAGAAAATGTAGTTTTCTCATCGGGTTCGAAAGCCACTTTGGGAGGTAAGGTATATTTCAGTGTAGGCTTCTCAATGGTCTCTTCTACAACAAGTTTCTGAACTTTGGGGGCCATTACAAACTGAAATTTTGCTTACGAAATAGCTTAGGGTTTCAAATAACCAGAAAACGCTTCCAACTTAGTAAATACTTTGCAAATATTCACAACTTGACTTGATCGGTTAACTGCTAAAAATGTGGTTTTAGATTTGCTAAATACCTTGAATTCACTCTGGAAATGTTTGATCGCCTTTAGATTCGCTCTGCTCTTTGAAAATTGGTAAGTAAAAAATGACCGCGCTCAATACTTTTAATACCTCCTTTTGACCTTATCGGGATTCGTGCAGTTAGGTATAATAGGCATTAAAAGCACTTGGTTTCCCTTTACCAACTAACTCTCTTATTAGCTTTTTACCGACTAGACAAGCTTACTAGTTTTACTGACTTCCTTGGTAAATCAAAAGACTAGATAATTTTTTGAACTTGCTATTGCATCTTAGCTATGCAGATTTTGAATTTAAGTGCATGAATACATAGGAACTATTAAGATCTAACCTTTGAGAATGGAATCCCTCCATACCTTCATTGACTAATCCGAAGTAGATGCACCTAACTCGGTAGGTAAGGTGCTTCCTTCATTAGTTGACACATTTTCCTTCTTTTTCCAAAATTTCTGCAATTTGTTTCTTATCTCCTCAGTATCTCCTCTCGGTTGGCCTTTGTAGTCTTTAGCTATGTGTCCAATTTTGTGACAATGAAAACATGCCATTCCTGGACTTCTCCATGATCTCCGGTTGTTCATTCCAAACGTTATCATACAATTTGCACTTATATGTCCATATCTTCCACAACATTCACACCAAATTCTTGTATTGTAATCCCATGGTACTGAAGTATATTGTCGATTGAGATTTGTGTTAGTTCAGTAGCTTCTAGTGTTTTCTCGATGTGGAGTCCACATATAGTTTTTCTTCTTACATCAATATTTCTCAGTAATGTGTCCATATCTATTGCAATTTTTGCAAAACCCTTTGTATTTTGCCTTTTGATAGTTGTTGACAGACTTTGTTCTACATTGCTTAGATGTGTGACCATACTTATTGCAATTGTAACAATAACCATAAAACCTAGTAACATCCGGTTGCTTACCTTTTCTGATCCGACAAACGTTGGCAGTATGTCCTTGTCTTCCATAGTAGTTGCAAATAGGGTTCTTGTCGTTTATGTTCTCTTTGTTTCCAACTTGCTTTGATGATTCTCCTTTCTCGGTAGTGTTGATCCCTTTCTCGATAGAGTTGTTTCCTTTGTAACCGAGTCTTGCATTTTTGTTGGGTTTTCTCATATTCAATTGCCCATCCAACGTTTTTGATGCTTCATGGCTTTTCCTCAATTTTTTTTTGACTTCTTTTCTGCTTCTAGTTCATCGGTCAATCTTGATATTTCAAGTTTCAATGCTTGGTTCTCATTTTCCTTTAGTGTAGCTTCATGATGTGCATAGTCCAATTGATCAGACATATTATGTTGAACTACAGTAATCCTTGATATTTCATCATTCTTTGCAGTCACCATTGCTTCTAGCTGTTGTTTTTCTCCTTCTATAGTTCGTTTATTATCTTCAGCTGTTCTCAATGCATCAAGATTTTCAGTCATCTGTGTGCTAAAATACTCATGTTCCCTTCTCATTGCTTTTAGCTGTTCACTAAGTGCTTTGTTCTTTTCTTTCAATTCTGCAATCATTTCTTTAGATTCTTCTGATATGTTGTTCTCAGATGATGTCTCAAATTGTTCCACCAACTCTTGTGAGTCCTGTAAATCATCCGACAACCTTCTTCTGACTTTCAATGATCTCTGCATTTGTCTTTGCATATCTGCAATCATTTGATTAGCATGATCCAGTTCTTCTTGAAGATTCACAATCGTGCGAGATTGTTTATAGCCTTCCATTGATAGGATCTTTCTCTTTAGGCTGTTAGAACCTTTACTAAGAATATAGCTCTGATACCAATTGTTAGGTCTTACTTGGAAGGCTAATGTACTGAGAGGGGAGGGGTGAATCAATACTTCAAAACTTTTCTTCTAAAACAATTTTACTGATAAACACAAACTATGTATTGCTGATCTCAAAGATATAAAATACTGAAACATAATCATAAAGATAACATGCATCAGAATATCACTCCATAACATAATGATTTTTGGTCACGCAGAAACTCTTGGTTAGAGAGAAAAACTACGGCGGGGATGGCACCCACAACTTCACTACTGCAGTAATCAAGATTGCTCGGTTAGAGCTACATGTTTAGTCATTTCTAATAGCTTACCCTGTTAGGAGTATAAAGATCTTTAGATCTACCTTGCTAAAGGATTTTACAAACACTTCTACAAAATGTTGTACCTGGTTAAAGGCTTTACAATTTATAGACTTTATTAGAGTCTTTTACCTTGTTAAAGGTTTCTATTACAACTTAATATTTCAATCAAAATCTTTACAAAATATCTGCAACTTCACATCTGAAATGTTATAGCAAACTCTATGTGCTCAATATAAAATTACCTTGCTCATAGCATTCCTCGGTAATTGATAAATCAACTCGGTAACCACTTCTGTATTCTCTGTTCCTTAAACTGTTCTTTGAAACCTTCTCGGTAACCTGTGATTATCTCTGTCAATCTTATTTCTTCATGCTTGACTTAATCATTCCTTCGTCTCTCTTTTCTTGATTGACCTTACATGTCACCTTCTATTCATGTACTCTGTTTATATAGATCTCTGAGATGATGATCTATTCATGCTTCGATCATACAAACATGTTTTATTGAATGAATAAACATAGAAATTATTTCATTGGATATTCTTCCTCAAAATCATACAAAATCTTTAAATGCAATTTCCAATGTAGTAACGGTTTCATCTTCTTGAATTATGTAACACGTTTCACATGAGTGTCCAGGTTCATTGAATCTGGTAACACGTTTTCACTTGGTTCAGATTAACTCGGTATACCTTCTTTGCTACTCGATAAACATATAAACCTTACTCGGTAGATAGTCTGCATATGTCTCGGTTCACAGCTCGGTGTGTATCAACTCGGTGACTTGTCTTTCTTCTGTAACCGACATCGGTGACCTTGGTATTTACCGACTGGACTTTTCGATAGTATTAACCGACTAGAGTATATAGAATGACTTTGGGCATAAAACTAATGACAACTTAGTAAATAGCAACAGTCATGGTTCTCTCTTTCTCTCTCATGATCTTCCCTTTTAACTTATCATTGAAGTCATAAGATCCTGAAGTCCATTGGGGCTTGGTGTATCTTGCCTCTTTCATGTGGTAAAAGTCTTTCAATCTAAATTCCTTGTAATTTATGACGAGTATTTGTTAAGCTCATACTCCCACTAAAGTGGGAGTAAATGTAGCATCCTAAAATTGCACCCCTCGCAATTTTTTATAACATTTGGGTCTTTGCCTTAGTGTTTACACCCCTCGGCCTGATCAGAGACCTGATTATGCCGACATATCAAAAACACCATTCATCTCAAAGGTGCACCACATTTCCACCTTGATCCTACCCCAAAATAGGGAAGGAATAGGGCATGTAACCATGGTCCTCCCTAAAGGGGACCTAAATTGGACCCCTTGACCCATCTCAAATTTGAGTGAAAAATACCCCTCTATGTCGGCTTATGTAGGTAAATTAATTAATTAATCTGCCAGACAAGTATATAAGAGGATTTCTCCTCTCATCAGGACATCTATCAGGCACACACAAGAGGTCTTCAAGCATCTAAGAGATCAAGCATTGAAGCATTCAAGAGAAATTGAGCATTTTCAGTCTTACTTCATGCTTTGGAGCAACAATAGAGTCAATATTTCAAGCATCGAAGAGGAGATCGTCATTATAATTCATGAAGTTTTAATTCCATGTGGAGGCAAGAAAAAATTCACAAGGAGGTATAACCATTTCATTTTCAATCAATTCAACATCCCCTCAAAGAGGAGGATTTCTAATTTCAGTCATTTCAATTACATTATTTCAACCACTTGGCTAATTCCAAAATCGGGGTTTGACCTAAAGACAAATCCCTATTCCGAACACATTTCCCTTTCCTTTTGTATGTGGGAAGCAGGTGCGCAGTTTTACCTCTGGAATTAAGCTTTATTTGTAGAGACGGAAGAACCCTTTTTGACGCGAGGAAAGTTCGAAGGACCAAGAGGGTGGGCGTCTTGGTCCAGACACATAGTCCCTGCTACTTTTGATAAATTTCATAGAGCAGCTCCGAATCATCTCAAACTTCTCAGATCCAAGTGCACGACAAAATCCTAAATCCATAGCTCATCGTTTTCTCATATTTGTCTTCATTTCCAACACTTCATTTTAATTCAACTAGTCAACTTACAAAAGAGGGTCAAACACATTCCATTTTAATCAATCTACTTAGTATTCAGTCCTAATCTAATTAGTGACTGAATCTAATGGATTTACCCTCTTTTGAATATAAAGGCATCATCTCCCCAAAGTGAAAATAGGTAATTTGGTGATTTCTCCTTCATTGTTGCAAATTGCTAGGTCACCTAATTTTGTTCTTTACACATCCAACATTAAATAGTTCCACTTAAACTAACCAAACATAACGGCTTCTTGAAGACAACTGTTTCAAGAAATTCATAAACATAACCATAAAATAAATGGTCCTCCATGATGAATAGTTCAAGAGCCAAGATAGAAAAATGAAACAACTATCTAAAACTAAGAACTAAATTGCCATGCCCCCATCTATTTCTTCATCTTCCATCTCCTCGTCATCCTCTTTCGCTTCTTGTCATTAAATTTAATAAGCTATTTTTGTGTTTTTACTCAAGCATCCTTCCCAACTCCTCATAAGTCTTGAATGCAAATTGCATTAGTGAGGTTGGCAGACACATGAAAACCTAGAGCAATTAATCTTTGATTTTTGAAGGTTGTTGTACTTCTTTGGGATTTGAAACAAAGCTTTTATTAATTGCCTTATTTATTGCCCATTACGAAAAAGAACTCCATTGACATCACAATGCAAGTGATCGGCTTTAGGCTTGGCACCATCGAAGTATCAGATAGTCGCGTCTGTTGAGAACTGCTGAACAAATAAAGTGCGTGCAAGAAAAATCCTAGAGTGTGATCAACCGATGTATCATTTGTGAGGGACCCATTGACATTGGGCTATTGGAGATTAGGATATCGAGTGAGACAAGGCTTACTGACACTAAAGTTTATTCAAGTTTCATAGTGATATCTTGATAATGCAGGGTGGGGCCCCTTTTAGATATGCACAAGACTTGACACCTAAAGGCTTATCGGCTAATCAGGGGTTTTTAGAACTACCGTAGGTGAGGGATTGTCGCGATGATGTGAAGTTTGCAACATTAAAGGTCGACCATGGGAAAAATGCGCAGGACAGGCAACATTGACAACAATCCGTTGAAGGCAACAAACTATTGATTGTTGTTGCGCATGTTGATGATATTATATTTGGAGTAAATGATGATCTATGCAAAGATTTTGCAAAAGAGATGCAAAAGAAATTTGAAATGACAATGATTGGTGACTTATCATTCTTTCTTGGTTTGCAAGTTATGCAGTTAGAAGATGGAATTTGTATTTATCAAGCCAAATATGTCAAAGAAATGCTAAAGAAGTTTGAAATAGAAAATTGTAAATCAATTCCAACTCCCTTCGTTGTTGGTTGTAAGTTGAGAAAATATGATAAATCTCCAGAAGTTGATAAGAAGTACAAAATTGGAGGACTATTATATTTTCCTGCCTCTAGATTGAATATTATGCAAGCTATCTATTTAGTTGCAATATTTCAGTGTAGTCTAAAGCAATCACATGATCAAGTAGTGAAGAAGATTTTTAGGTATTTGAAAGGTACCTCATATTTTGGTCTTTAGTATAAAAGGAATGGACTTTTCAAGCTAAATGCATACACTTTATACAGATTGGGATGGATCTATTGATGAGGGGAAAAATAGTAGTAGTGGTGCATTCTTCTAGGGTGACAAGTTGGTCTTGTGGTAAGTAAGAAGTAGGATTCAATATCTCTATTTGTTGTAGAAAAATAATATATTGTAGTACTATCTTGCTATACTTAGGTTACATGGATGAAACAAATGCTTAAGGATGTTAAAATAATGCGTGATGAATCTATTCCCATCATGTGTGATAATACCAATGCTATAAATGTTTAAAAAAATCTGGTGATGCATTCAAGAAACATTTATATCTCAATCAGGTATCATTTCTTAAGAGAGAAGGTTCTAAAGAAGGAAGTCAAAATGGAGTATGTTTCTACAAAAGAATAGGTTGCAGACATTTTTACTAAAGTATTGGTGAAAGATACTTTTGAGTATCTCAAGATGAAACTAGGGGGCATTGCCCTTCCTTTTTTTAACTAGATTCATAGGTGTGGTGCATCTTCCTAGAGGGGGATTCGATGCTTATTCCTTGTCTCCTGGATTGATGTTGTTGCTATTCTTAGGGGGAGTGATGGAGTGTGTTATTGCTGGAAATCTAGTTGATCTTTGTCTTTGATGTCAAATGGAGAAGTATGTGCAAGTGTTGCCATCAATGACTAAGGGTGATATTGTTGGAAGTCTAAGTTATTTGTTGATATCTAAGTTGTGTTGTCATTGATGTCAAACTTAGTGTTCCAGAGAGAGTTTGGTTTGAATATGATTGTGCATTTTTGCAGGTTTCTTTAACTGGTGTTGTTGTTGAGTTTTTTTGAGTTTATGGTGAGTTCAATATGCAAGAAAGATTTTTTAATATCTCACTTATAGAATACTTTACATTCCTTTGCACGATGAAGGTTATGCTTTGAGGTTCTAAATATTTTGTATCTATTGGATATTGTTGGTCATTGTTGCTACTAGGATATGTTGTTGTCATTGATGTCAACATATTTTTGTGATTTGCTCTGGTGATTGCAGATTGGGAAGATCTTATGATCCTGTTTGTAGTGTTGGCTTGTTGATCATTGTTTTGCAAAGGTCGGTATATCCTCTGGTTTATTACGGTATGATCAGATCTTGTGCTGATCTTTTGGGATATTGCTTGGGACATTCTTGTGTATCTTCATTTTAGATGGATGGTGATTTGGTGCTCCGCACGTTATCTTTCTTTGTGATAGTTGCTATTTGGTTGTGTTCTTGAGCTTTCAGACGTTAACCGATGAAGATTTGTAAAGTAGTGTTGGTGTAGTTGTTCCTGATGATTCTAACGTGAATGCTGATGTTTCTTAGTCATCTCCTATTTGTTTTGGTGATCCACATTGATCGTGTGTGTGTGAAAAGTGGACCTGTATCTGTATGCACAACACTTCAATTAAGTCATTACATGTATGGTTAGACAAATATAAGCATGAATATGAAAACCATAACAAATCGACCCATTGCCTTCTAAAAGATGCAAGTATAAGATTGCTCTCAGATTTGTATAAGCAATCCAGTGACTAGACTACACCAAGATGAAGGATTTAATCTATATGAGCATGATATTAAGCTAGATGGATGAAAGATTAATCTAACAAGATTTAAGCAATAACTGAGATAAATGATGTAAATATGTATGCAATATTCTCAATGAACCTAGAGCAAAAATAGTATAATAACAATATATTCTCCAGGGTCTTTGAATGAGAGATGAGAGCCTGAATTTATAGAAAATTCAGAAAGCAACCAAAGGTTGAGATCAAATGATGATGAGCGGTCAAGATTTTCCAAGAGGAAGCACAATCCAGGTGAATTGATGTGATTGGATGCTTTTCTCAGTTTTAAAGGAAATTGAACTAAAATTAAGATAAAATCAGAAAAACCTGATTTATTCTCTATTTCATTTAATTTTAATATTTAATTGTTTTAATTGCTTTCTCTGAGATTATTTATCAATTTTTAATTTGTTTTTCAAGATTATCTCCAATTGATTTCTTTTCTCAAATTTTAATTCTTTCTTGGTCAATTAATTCCTTTTTTGATTTATTTGTGCTCATAATTTCCAATTCCTCTTTCTTGATTTGTTTCCTTTTTTGAAGATTTAATGGGAAATTGATTTATTTAATTAAATATGCTAGGATATTTAATAAAATAAATAAGATAATTGTTTAAAATGATTTACTCAGAATGATCAATTAATTAAATAAATATTTAATTAATATTGAGTGATTAATTTCCCATATGACATTTGATGATTAAAGAATTAATTATGTGCTCAAGATTTATTTAATTGCCTTTGGTTAGGACCTTGGTGACATTGTCGAGATTAGGGGCCCATGGTTTAGATGACCAATTTTAGGGTATTACATTTGCCCCTCTTTGAATTAATGTGCGAGCAACGTGTTGGTTCAAAGAATAGTTATGTCTAGGAGATACCAGTTCTAAACTTGATTGATCACAAACTAGATGAAAGCGAGCTATTTAGCTTGATTTGAAGCAACGAAGCTAAATGAAGTTTGATTAAAGCGTTACCATTCCCGAACTTGATTGAACTTAGGAATGATAGAAAACAAAAGATACCGAACTTGAACTTGATTGATCAAGAAGCGAATCTTATTGATCTAGAACTTGATTGAACTTAGATATAGTGAGTGATGATAAAAATTGATCTTGAACTTGATTGATCAAGACACGATGAGCGAAGATAAACTGTCCAGCTTGATCCAAAGCGACGAATACTAAAAACTTGCTTAGATTGAACGTGATCAAAGAAACTCTTTAAACCCTTGATTGAGTTTAAACGAATAATCAGCTTGATGAAAAGCGATAAAACTAATTAACGTTAAGAGATTGATTTAGACGAAGACAAATATCAGCTTGATAGGAAGCGATCAAACTGATATGCCCCTAGAGATTGATTCAATTTAGATGGTTGAGAAATCTCAACTTGATATAAAGCGATGAAGTTGAGATCCCCCTAGCGATGAGGTCTTATTTGATTTTCTTTAGTTGAAAAAGATGGTTTGCTCGACTTTCGATGAAGATTTGAAAATTTTCTCGACATTTGAAGATGTGAGGTCATAAGGTCACGAGCATGCCCCCTCGAGAGCGAAATTGAAAAATAGCGAGGGTACATGATTATAGGCAATTTTGAGCGATGATAAGTTATTTTGAGCACAAATTGATTCTGAGAATTTTTGAAAATTTTGTGTTGATTGATAAGAAATTGAGCGTAAAGTTGATTTGTAGAAATTAAATTGAGATTCACCGTTGAAATTGAGCACAAAGAGAAGAAAGAATGAGCTTTTGATGAAAAGCGCTAAGTGATCCAAATTTTGTGAAATTGATTAGCAAGATGATCTCAAATTTTGATTTCGATCCCGAAAATGGAATCAGGATGGTCAAATTAGCTAAGGGTTCAATTTTCATGACCATCGGAGCAAGTTGAAAAATTAGGTTTTTGCTATATATGGGACAAAAGGGTCATTTTCAATTCATTTTAACCCTCCAAAGTTTGAAAATTCAAAAAGCCTTCTATGAGAAAAATGGTGGTCCCCACTCATCAACATCTATTTGAGCGCCAGAGATGTCATAATCAGCCCCGAAACTACGAGCTAGCTGTAAGTGATCGATCTTAAGCCTCTTTATGTTTTTAATTTTGAAGTTTTTTGTTCATTTTTCAAGTTTTTCGCATGTTTGGGGTCGGGTTTTACGTTTTATCGTGCAAGACAAGATCCTATCTCGTACTAGTAACTGGTAAATTTTCTTTTGTCATTTGGGTCCATTAGTTTTGTCGTTCGGACCCTACCCTTGTGTTGTACGACATGTCAGTAAAAAAACCATTTTGTCATGCGAAGTCTTATAATTTGTCGTTTAGGAATGTTTTATCGTACGAGAGCTATTCCTGACTCGTACGAAATGCTTCCCTTCTATGTTTTGTCGTGCGGGAAACATTGAGCATGTTTTAAGGTCTAAACTTGAAAATTTGATTTTGCACTTGACTCAGTTGGATTTGCGTGATGTTTTATTTCTCGTCTTGGCCTATTTGGAATGTTTTATGATGTTCGTTGTTGGGTTTTTGCAGGTTCGATTACCTCCTGTGCTCTTCGGATGTGTATATCCTCCCACCATGGCATTAGTACGACATTTATCTGAGGTTGAGCAGGCTCAGGTTGATTTATGTGGTTTGACTCATCTTTTGAGATTACCTGATATCCATGTTAATCACGGTATGCTTACAACATTGGTTGAGCATTTTCACTCAGAGCATAACACATTTCATTTGCCAGTGGGGGAGTTGACTATCACTCCCGAGGATGTGTACAGGATCCTTTATATCCCTTTTGCTGGGGATAAGGTGGATTATGATACCACACTGTTACCTGGATTACAAGCGGTTAGGCATGTATTCAGAGATCCCGACATTTTGACTCGTTCCATCAGTTGGGACATATTGATTAGTAGATACAACGAGGAGTTTCCACCGACATGTATTCTAGTAGGTTTCATTGGTTGTTTTCTGATGCCAGATAGAGGGCAGCAGGGTTTCCAGTGTGGATGGGGTCGGATGTTGGAGAGATTGGTTGAGACCCCTCAGAGACTTGGCTGGGGTTCTTGTATACTGGCCCACATGTATCGAGAGATGCATGAGATTGTGTACAGAGATGGCAGGAGTATGGATGTGGGTGTATATATCCTACAGGTTTGGGCTTGGGAGCACCTTCTGGTTTGTCGGTCGGTGGTAGATGATAGCAGAGAGCTTGGGCAACTGATTATATATAGGTATACCAGTTATATTACATAGCCCCATCTGGGCCAGATAGATTTTTGGAGATGACAACTTGATGACCTGATAGCCTTAGTATGGAGACCATACAAGGGCTTAGAGCCATGGGATGACTGCGGTTGGTTTGCAGGGACCTTTTCATTACTCGCCCTCTCATCGGGAGATCACAGACTATTGTTGAGCGATTCACCATTTCACGGGTGATGAGACAGCATGGCCGACCTCAAGGGATATCCCAAGAGTATACAACTTATGCGCATTATGCAGATGGTCTCCACGGTTATCCTATGCCTTGGCGATGCAGGAGTTGACTGGTCTCCAGCGACTTCGATGGGATTATTTGGATGATGTGGCAGATGCAGGGGTATTGCCCCAATTCAGGGATTGGTTTCAGCAACATCCATTCCCTCAATTCACAGATCCAGCAGAGCCCCCGCACTAGCATAGGGATAGGGATAGGGACAGGGCCAGAGGCAGGGATAGGGACAGAGAGCTGAAGCTCCAAGGTGGACAGGTGGTGATCCTGGTGCTAGCAGCAATGGGGTTCCAGTGGAGGGTGGACAACAGAGGGGGGAGGGCAGATCCCTAGGGAGAGTAGGAGTGAGATTGGGCAGGACTGAGGAGGAGCAAGAAGCTCCGAGACAAGTTCAGCAACGGAGGGATGAGCAGGGTGGTATTGGAGGTGGAGATGGGGGAGGAGAGCCTGCGAGAGAGCAGGGGATGGATGCAGGGCATCGATGAGAGCACGTCTTGCAAAGTTGCAGTCACAGTTGATAGTGGCTCAGACTCAGCTGGTAGAGCGAGACCGACAACTTGTCGAGGTGAGGATCGAGCGTGATTGCCAGATTACAGCACTGAGAGCAGAGATGAGAGCAGAGGTAGAGCCCTTGCGATAGGAGGTCCTTCACCAGACTAGTAGGGCAACCTACTATGTTGTAGCATATAGTGTTGCAGTTCCTGTTATGCAGCAGGTGATACCCTACTCGCAGTATATGGCACGGTCAAAGGGAGCTCGGGCACCTCGTCAGTACCCAAGCATTAGGCTCCTCCTCCTCCACCTGGCGATGAGGGAGAGGGTGCCAGCTAGATATTTCTTTTTGTAGCTAGGATATTTTTTTTTGTAGACACGCCCATTTTTTGTAGCCGGTACGATTCTTGCTCCAATGGGAGTTTGTACATGTCATTGGACATCATTTTTTACTCTTAGACTTGATATGATATATATACGAGATCCAATTTAACTTTATTATACTTGTGTTGATTCGATTTTTGAGATGTTTTCTATATGATTTACTCTACATGTATGCATTTCTTTCTAGCATGAATGTATGTAATGCAAATGATCATGGATGTCTATTTTTGTTTCTTTTCATATGCAAATAAATGAATGTGAATGAGTAATGAGTAATGCAAATTTTTCATTTTTTCTATGCAATAAGATGAATGCAAATGAGTAATAATGAAATGTATGAATCTAAATAAGATGCTTATGTATGCAACTAACATCTCAAAACACAAGTACTCGATCAGAGAAATGATGAAAAGAGACCACTTAGCTAAGAAATGATGATGCTTCAAACTCTCATTTAGAAGATAAAGAGAGCATTTTTATTATACCGAAATCACTCAAAATTCATGAGATGCAGAATGAAATGCAAGATGATATGTAAAATGCGACCTAAACCTAGTCATTGGATTTTGAAAAGCTTAATTTTCATCATTGAGCGTTTTACAACCACAATAGGCAGATTAGAGTTCCTTGCTTTTCATGTGTAATATTAATTATCTTGTCTGCAATGACCCTTTTTTTGTCATTCATATACTTGGATAGATTACGCATGGACCCAGATTTCACAATAAAGAAATTCCCTCAAAACAGACAAAGAAATGATGGGAAACTCCCTGTAGCATTCAAATAAGCGAAGTCAAGGTATGTGAGGCGATTTCACCTTGATGTGAAGGCTCTTATCACAAACACCCAACTAATTTAGATGTTTCCATATCATTGGCATCATTCCTACAAGCAGAAAACAAGAAAATATTATGCCCCCAATCCTTGCTCCTCTTAGTCAAGATAGACTTCCCCGAGTTACTCAGAGGGATAATAATCAAAAACCAATATAAAAGACAACACACAAAGAAATTTTTTATGCATAGCTCAAACTGTTTAGTGATTGTTTTCCGTTATGTTGTTTTGCTTGTTAACTTAGTGATAAAACTCTTTAGTAGTCAGGAGATAGGTAACTGACTTGGAGTGGACGACAAGGTTTCACTGATGTAAGGTTGACTTGGTTGATACTGCTTAGGACATGTAATGTGCTATTGTCGATTACCTAAGACTGGGACATTGATCAGTTTCAAGCCATGAGGGTTCCAATGAACTAGGATGTCACAAAAGTGACTAAAATATGTACAAGCGAAAGCAAATATGCAAGAAAGTGGGAATGCCAACGTTGCGTTGATAGATGGAGCGCTTGAGTACAAGAGGCACCTGTTTTCCAGGTTTTCACCTGCTTGGCAGAGATTCATTTTTTTTTTACCAAGGTGCCTGTTTACCAGGTTTTCACCAAGGCATTTTCTCTCTTTTTCCCTTTTTTTCTTTTCTTCAGGACTTTTTCTGATTTTTATGGATTTTTTTTCAGGACTTTTTCTGGTTTTTAGCATTTTTTTTAAGGAATTTTTCTGATTTTTAGGATTTTTTTCAAGACTTTGTCTGATTTTTAGGATTTTTTTCAGGACTTTTTTGCTGTATAGGCTGTTAGAGCAGAGAATATTTAAGTGAAGAATTTCTTTAAATGGATGGTGTTGATCAGTTCGTGGAGCTGTTCTCCTTCTGATGTTGAGAGTTGATAGGCACCAAAGCCAAAAGCTGCAGTAACGATATAGGGACCCAGCCAGTTGGGTTCAAACTTCCCTTTGTTGTCTCGAAACTGTTGATTTTTAGGATTTTATCTCAGAACTAGGTCACCAACCTGAAATTCTTGGTGTTGAACCTTTTTGTTATATTCTCTGGACATTCTCTTTTGATACACTCTGAGATGATCAAACGACACTTGCCAATGCTCATCCAACAATTTGAGCTCTCGCAATCTAGATATTCTATATTCTTCATCAGTAACAAGACCTTGCAAAGAAACTCTTAGAGATGGTATTTCCACCTCAATAGGTAATACTGCTTCCGACCCATACACCAGAGAAAAAGGTGTAGCCCCAATAGGTGTTCTGATACTTGTTCTATAAGCCCACAATACAGGATTGAGCTGCAGATGCCAATCCTTCCTAGATTTGTTCACTTTTCTATGCAAGATAGTCAATAGGTTTTTGTTAGATGCCTATGCTTGTTTATTACCTTGAGGGTAATATATTGATGACCAGTGTTGTTTTATTTTGAATTTCGCACAGAGTTTGTCTAGATCTTTGTTCTTGAACTGTCCTCCATTGTCAGTTATAATGGATGAAGGTATACCATACCTGCAGATGATATAATTAAGAATAAACAAAGCTACTTGTTTATCGGTTGCCTTGATGAGCAGAAATGCTTCTACCCACTTAGTGAAGTACTTAGTGGCAGTGATAATAAATTTGTGTTCGTTAGATGATGCAGGATATATTTGGCCAATTAGATCAAACACCCACTGTTGAAAGGGCCAGTGTGTTACAAAGGGTATGAGATCCCTTGCCAGCCCTTAGTAGTTTTCGTGCTAAAGTTAGACCATTCGAATCGGATCTACAAACACCTTCATGAACCTGGGATAATGCACGTTGGGACTCCTCAGTTTCTAGACATCTAAGAAAAGTATTATCTAAACCTCGCCTGAATAGGTCGTTAGCAATGATGACTTACCATGACGCATTTCGGATTAAGTTCCTTTTTTCATTTCGGGAAAGATTAGTAGGGACAACTTGGTCACACAGGTAAGAGTAAATGTGGCTATAACGAGATGAGTCATGTCCAATAATAGAACATACCATCTAGGACTCGGGGGAATCATAGGCAGGGTAATGTAACTCTTCCACCAGGAATTCAAAATCGAAAATTAGACTCCTATAGCTGTGGTATAGATGCCAAAGTGGCCATTGCATCCGCTGCTCTATTTGTTATTTTGGGGATCTGCTGAAATGATTTGGTTGATAATGAGTTGAGAATCTCCATAGATGTGTAATTCAACAATCTTCCACTCAGTGGCCAACTTGATCTCATTTACCAAAGCTTCATATTCTGCAATGTTGTTTGTGCAAGGGAAGAGAATCTTGTAAGCTTTCGGAATTGAATATTTCTGAGGAGAAATGAAAATTATTCCGGCACCAGAACCATGTTGAGTGAAAGACCCATCAAATAACATCTTCCATGATTGTTCAGTAAGGTGCATGATTGATTCATCTAGGAATTCTATATGCAAAGGTTGACTATCTTCAAGTGGAGCATCAACAAGTTGGTCTGTAATAACCTATCCTTTGATGGCTTTGTGGCATTATGCTTATGTGAACTGGTATGAGGACATGATGACATTGTGTGTTGTCATTGATGTCAATATGCTAAAGAGGAGAGAACCAGTATATGTGAGACCATGTATGTTACCAAGAACTGGTATAACACTGTGAATCGACATTTATGCCAAAGTGAAGCGGTGTGTTTGTTTAAGGTGAACCGGCACATGGAAGTTTTGTATGACTACCGATTGGTAGTCTCAACTTCAAGGTTTCTGGTTGAAGTGCTTCAAGCCTGTGTGGCTCAACCGATGACTTTGTGTGATGAGTTTGCATTGTAACGAAGAATAGATCATGTTGCCACGTCAGCCTTTTGCGCGTGAAGGATCTTGCATGAAGGAGATTGTTCCCATCTACCTTGGGAATGTGCGAAGTCTGTAAATGGTGATAACGCGTGATGGGTTATCAGCCGCCATGAAATCAGTGGAGAACGAATGATGGAGAACATCTTGAGATTGATTCAAGACTGTTACATTTAATGCAATGTGCTCAACGGTCATGATTGAACCATTTGAATTCCTTAACCTAACAAGTTTAGGGTTTAGGGTTTATGCTACCGACCTATCAGTTTCCTATAAGGTCGATGTTGTGTTTCTTTCTGAGGTTGTTGGCAAAAGTTGTGTGTGTATCCAAGTGAAGAGATACCTGATTCTTGCCAGACCAGAGGTGTGAAGTGATACCTGCAAAGTGTAAATGCAGAAGGTAAAGAGGAGCTAAAGAAGATCTGCATTGGCATTGAGTGTTGTTACCAGATCATTGTAACACCTGTTGATCTCTAACCACTTCAATAGTTGGGAAATCCCTTAACAGGGTAGCTTTAACCGACTTACTGTAAATCCTTTAACAGGGTGACTCAAAACCATTGAGTTCTTGAAATCCTCTAACAAGGTAACCTTTAACAGGGTTTAACCCTTAACCGGGTATTCTAGCCATCCCTTAACCGGGTGATCCCTAATAGGATCGGTTCCTAACAGAACCTATTGTATCAGTCTTTAACCGGAGAAGGCTCCTAATAGAGCGGACTTCTAAAGAGTTCAAAAATAGCTTGTGGGTATTCATCCCCACCGTGGTTTTTTCTAGTTGGGTTTCCATGTGAAAAATCTGTGTGTCATGTGTGGTGTTATTCATGTGATGGTTTAAGTGATTTGTGTCTGAAGGTAAATCATGTTGATCTAGCTGTTTATGTATCTTTTGATGATAGATTACTTGTTTATGCACTAGGGTGAAATGGAATGAAGTATTAGATTGTATGAAAAGATAAGTGTCAACCGGTTTATGCTTGTCTCAGTTATTCTGGGTTTTGCTGGTTGTACTCTATTTAAGACCGATGTTACTGTCTGTTTGCCGAAGCACAGTGTTTGCTGACAAACCGGTTTTAGGCTTGTATTTTTGTCTGTACTAATTCACCCCCCCTCTCAGTCTCGGTTTGGTACTATCTGTTCATCATTGAGTTATCAGGCTTTACGTTCCACATATTCAATATCAAATTCTTTAAGAACCATGACCCATTTGGCCAGTCTTCCTGTAAGCATTGCTTTACTGAGAAGATATTTGAGCAAATCAATCTTAGCTACCAGCTTAATAGAGTGTGCTAACATATAGTGTCTTAATTTTTGTGATGCAAAGACCAATGCCAAGCATGCTTTCTCTATTATAGTGTAGTTCATTTCATATGACACCAATGTTCTGCTGATGTAATAGATAACTCGTTCCTTTTTATTGTCATCCTGTTGTGCCAAAAGTGCCCCTAGTGAAGTATCTATAGCTGATATGTATAGGATCAATGGCTTACCTTGAATCAATGGCATTAATATGGATGGATTAGAAAGATATTATTTGATTTGTTGTAAATGTTGTTCACAATCTTTATCCCAGTTGTATTGAATTCCTTTCCTTAATACCTTCGTGAAGGGTTGAGCTTTATCTGCGAGCTGAGATATACAACACCTTATTGATTGAAGACGACCCTGTAAACTTCTCATTTGACTGATGTTCTTGGGTGGAGGCATTTCCATTATAGCTTGGACCTTTTCAAGATCAACCTCAATTCCTTTTTTTGAAATTAGGTAACCAAGCAATTTTCCTGATGTTACCCCAAATGCACACTTTTTAGGATTTAACCAAAGCTTGAATCTTTCCATTCTATCCAATATGAGGCCTAGTTCTTGAATATGCGTAGATCTCTTCATGGTTTTTACCAGGGTGTCATCAACATAATCTTCCATGTTTTTATGCATCATATCGTGGAAGATAGTGGTTACTGCTCTTTGGTAAGTTGCTCCTGCGTTCTTTAGACCAAATGACATAACATTCCAGTAGAAGGTTCACCATGCACATGTGAAAGATGTCTTTTCTTTATCTTCAAGTGCTCTCTTGATCTAATTGTAACCATAGAATCCATCCATTAATGAATACATCTCATATCCAACAATCATATCCACTATCATGTCAATGTTGGGCAATGGAAAATCATCTTTCGGACATGCCTTGTTGAGATTCCTGAAGTCTGTGCAAACTCTAATAGATTTTTCTGCCTTTGATACAGGTACTATATTTGATATCCATTTTGTGTAGTCTATAGTTCTGATAAATCCAACTTTTAGCATTTTTTCTAGTTCAGCTTTGACTAGCAGTGCCACACGAGGATGCATCTTATGGAGTTTTTGCTTGACTGGTTTAACTCCTGGTGTAATAGAGAGATGATGCATGATGAGATTAGTATCTAGTCCTGGCATAGCTAAGTATGTCCATGCAAAGTTGATCTTCTTGAAATCTTTTAACTCTTCTACTGATAGTGATTGAGCTAAATGAATAATGTGTGGTGTCTTTAGACTCCCAATGTTCACTGGCTGAGTTGGCTCGATCAATATGGAAGATCTCTCCTGGAAGTGACTTGGCAGTATACCAAGTATCTCACCCTCAGGCGCCTCAGAGAGGTTTTCACCTTTAGGTACGTCCTTTATTTTGTCTTTTTTAGATTCTGACACCGCCACAATGTGGTTTTTGCTATCAGATCTTTTTTTTTTTTTTCTTTTCTTATTTTTGCGACTAAGATACTTGATATCTGTTTCAGTCTTGTTTTCACTCTGTTCGCTGGTGGAAGAGTACATGGGTTCAACTGCATTGAGATAGTAGGCTAATGTATAGTCATTGGAAAAAGTAGGTACATTCAAGGGTTGGTTATAAAAAGTACAATCATGGCTTCGGACTGACCAGTCGAGTTGCAGAAGACTACCTTGCATATGTGTCTCGAGATCAGGAAGAGTTACGAAATGATTATTGAAATTCATGTTAGTATTTATTGGACCTAACCCAACTGACCTACTTCTAGCATCATCACCTACTTCAGACTGGACTACATACCATGGTGTGATAGTAACAGGGTGAGCGGACAACATCTCAATATTCATGATAGAGTAGTCATAATGTATTGTTGAATAATCGTTGTTATGAATAGAGCTCGTGTCTGAGTTATCAGAGTCATAAGATGAAGTTTCTGACTCATCTTCAAGTGGCTTAGTAAAATTATATATAGTATCAACACCCACATCTTTGATGCTACAAGTTCCTTCGTGATTTGGTTCATGGATTGCTTGTATTTGACACACTTGCGGACATAACCTTGATGGTTTTGTTAATCCCTATCGCCTGTTCCATTCCGCTTCCTCTGGACTGATGACTGGTTCTATTTCTGTAGCTTCTAATTCTTCTTTTGTAGTTCCATATCTGGTTTGTCTTATCTCATTAGAAGGAGAGTTAGTGGGTGAAGAAATTGCTTGTGTCCTTTCTTCCTCCATCTGTCGTTCATAGTCTTCTTGTCTTTTTAGTTTGATTTCTTCCATTTCTTTTTGCATTTTTAAGCGTATCAGCTCTTGTGCATCATCTGTGATATCACCGATTCTTCAGGGGTTTCTGTAGTAGATGTATCTGAGAGATGGTCAGGACCCCATTCATACTCATTTGAACCAGTTTATGAATCATCTACTTGTTGTCTGCCAGTATATGTGACCAAAATGTTCAGCGGTGTAAACAATTCTCCAATTCTATATACTTCATCTCTCATATCCTCTGGGACTTCTACTTCCTGTGGTATTATAGCTGATATAACTAGAACTTGATTACCATCTATTTCCTCTCTTTGGGTGGGAAATTCTTTTTGTTCAACGTCACACTTTTCCTGAGTTTGTTGAGTATTAATTTCTTATGTTGTTAAAGGTAGTACCTTTTTCTTCCACTTACGTTGATGGTGGGGCATGTGCTTCTGATCTAATGGCTTTCTTGGATCATATCCCAGTCCAACTTTATCATTGACAGACTTAGTTTGTAACTGAATAGGTTCAACAATACCTTTTTGACGTTTGCCTAGAGGACCAGTACCTGAATATCCCATGTGTTGAAGCATCTTATAGCCTGGACCATATTGTGTCAGAGAAATCTCACAATGTCTTATTTCTTTGTTTGCACTATCTTCTTTGAAAAGCGATTTGAGAACATAATCCTCTTCTATTTCACTTGCAAGAGAAGTAGAGGACTGTATAAAGAGACCATCATACATGACTTTTGGAGTTGAAGTTTGTGGCTTCACAGCCTCTGATGGTTTTCCCGACTATCTTGGTGATGGAGGAAGAGACATCAGTGAGAGTATAGGCTCTATTTTGTAGCCACCTATGCCAGTATTTGTGATTTTCAATTTCTTTTGTAAATCTTTCAGCAAAGATTCTGAACTTTCATTTGTAGAGGTCGCTCTATTATGAGGAACAAAAGCATCAACACTCTGCGTTAATGCATTGCAGGTATAACTTGTATCGGCAGGAATACTGACTTCAACTCCATTATAAGGAAACTTCAGACATTGATGATACGTAGATGGTACTCCTTTCATTTCATGAACCCATGGCCTACCTAGTAAGATGTTGTATGAAAGATGAAGATCCAAGACTTGAAAAATGACATCTCTTTCTACAGGTCCTACCCTGATCGGTAATCGCACCAGACCCTTGGAGGTTCTTTTTTCTTCATCATAAGCCTTGATTGTTATTTTCTTTGTTGGGTCAATAACATTTTGAGAGAATCCCAACCGTGTCAATAGATTGTAGGTAGAAATATTTAACCCAACGCCTCCATCTATCAAAACATGTTTAACGTAGTGTTTATGGATCATGGCTTCAATGTGTAATGGCTAGTTATGTGGGTGACTCAGTGAGTTATCATCTTCTTCAAAGAAAGTGAGGTAATGAGGTGAGGTTAGGTGACCCACCATAGATTGAAACCGATCTACGTCTAAATCTTTAGGGACACTGGTGGTAAGTAGAGACTTATCTAGGACCTCTCTATGAGCAAAAGAGATCTTAAGGAGTTCCAAAATGGAGATTTGAGCATTGGTTCTCTTCAATTGTTCGATAATAATATAACCAGGAGAAGACGATGAAGCCAATTGTTTTGATTTGGCCATGATTGTGTCTGTTTGTCTATTTGGTAGATTTGATGTTGTTTGATCAAAAGTTGAGGAACCAGGTCCTAGGAGAGTAATCTTCCTTTGAGCGCAAGTCATAGCATTAGCAACTTGTTCTTGACTTTGGTGATCCGGGACTATGATCACATTGCAATATTCAGGTTGAGCATATTCAATCATGTTGATCACATTATCATTATTAGTGTAGGTATAATTGACTCTAGCTCCTCCCTTGGATTTTGAGGAATCTCCTTGTTCATAAGTCGGTAAGGGATCTTTAAAGGCCTTATGATCAACATTAGTCGCGTGATTTCCAACACAGATCTTGCCTGTGTTAATGAGATCTTGGATTTCATGTCGGAGTTTCATGCAATTGTTTATGTTATGTCCCTTGTTCCGATGATATTCACAGTATTCCTTTTCTCTCCACCATTTGGGTCTAATTTCTGGGTCATATGGTCTAGAATTGTCTGGCAATGTTATCAGATTATTTGCCAATACGATTTTAAAAGCAGATTCATATGATTCATCTAGAGCAGTAAAATCACACTTAGGCTTTGAGACCCAAGGCTTTTCTTTAAACCATTCTCTTGTTTTCTTTGGAGGATTTTTTGCCGCAGTTTCAGCTGCCTTGAGCGCTTGTGTGCCACTGGCCAAGTTAAATATTGTGGATTTTATTTTTGTTTGGACAATATCCACTACTCCATCACTAAAAACATTTATGTTGTTATCTTTGTCATATTTCCAGTACTTTCTCTTTTCTTTAGAGCTAAAACCTTGTGATGTTTCTTTCCAAAGCGATATATCTCCCTTTTTTATAAGCACATCTTCCATTCTGAGGGCATTATCCACCATTTTGTTGAATGAAGGGTGTACTTACATCTGGACACTGTAATTTAATTTAGGGATTAGGTTGTTGACAAAGATATCCATTTTCTCAAGATCTGGGATAGTCCGTGAATATATAGAGAACATCTTTCTCCATCGTTGGAGAAAAGTGAGAAAGGGTTCTCCTGTCTTTTGTCTGGTATTGAAAAGTTCTATCATGGTGACCGGGTGACAAATGTTGTATGAGTATTGATGCTTTGCGGAATGGACAAGTGTTAGATTACAACCTGTGGTCGTATTACACACAAAAACACAAGAAACTGTTAGTGTTAATCAACCAAAAACCAATCTAAGCAGGCATATCAAAAGAGACACTAAAAATATGATAAAAGATTTAACTATTGAAGTAAATACCACAAGACATCTCCAACTACCTTTTATCATTCTCTTAGCTCCTTCTCCCTTGTTCCTCTCCTCTCTAAGTTCCAAATTAGTGTAGCTCTCAGTAGCTTTTTGCACTATGGATGCTTATGGAGGTTCAAGATTGAAATGTTTTAACAATGTTATGCAAGTGTAAAACAAACTAATTAGATATATTATGAAATGAACTAAGATTTATTTTAGTCCAAAATGACAATATATGTGATTTATGCTAAATGCTGTCTCTAAAATTCACTATAGATTAAATGCATACAAGTTTTCAGGATCTGCATTATGAAGAAATGGGCTCTATTTATAGGAAAAATGGAGCAATGGATGGTTGAGATTGAGTAATCTCAACAAGGGTTAGGATTTAATGATATTCAATCCATGTGAGGAATTTCAACCCAATCCCAGGATGACAAGTGTCAATATGAGATAGGTTGAGAGGAGAGGGACTAAGCATTAAATGCTTGATATGACCTGAAGGTTAACTTGGGAGTTAATGTCAAGGTTGGGTTGAGTGAATAAATTCTTTGTTCAAATAATAAAACCTTTATCTAATGGATAAACTCTTGTGCAAGGGTTAAAGGGATAACCATGGTCAAAGCAATAAATGCTTGAGGAGACACACGAGTCACATGAGGGTTGAGTTAGGGGTTAACCATAAATGGTCATGTAAGAGCCATTAATGGTTTGGAAGACTTTAGAGGTTAAATTGTTGAACATACAAAGCATTAAATGCTTTTCAATGACTTTGAAGTCTTTGAGAAGTGACTCCAAGTTTCTTAGGAATGTAAAAATAACTAGGGGATGGATTAGGTTAATTAGGAAGGGGTTAGAAGAGTCTAGAATGGGGTTTAGGATTGCAAGTGGATTTGATGGGTGAGGGAAAATAGGATTTTAATTAAAATAAAATTAATTTATTTCAACTTGTGGTTGCAGCTTGCATTTGTAGGAAAATGCAAGTGGGGGGGATTTATGATTTAAATTTTATTTAATTTATTTAAAAGAGGAAAGAGGATTAAATGGAATAAATAGTATTTATTCATTTAATTGAGTGTGAATTTGGTTGAATGAATGAATTAAAATAAATTGAATAATTTATTTAATTAATAGGAGAATGTTTGAAGATGAATTAATTAAATATTAATTTAATTAATTGATGGCTAGTGGATTTTTAATTAAATAAATAGCAAATGTTCATTTAAATAAAATGGACAGATTTATGTGACTACATTTGCCCCTCTTTGAGATGGTACGGTTTATCGCGTCGTTTCAAAGAAAGAAAAAATAGATGTGAAGAAATATGCCCCATAAAATATTAATTTAATGGGTGGTATGCCCCCTCGAGAGATGAGCCGAAAAATTTCAAAAAATCAGGCGATCTCTCGAAAATGAATGAAAATTGGTAGGGTGGTAGAAGAGAAGAAGTTAGCAATACTGGTGAAAGACTGGAAGAAAATAGAGTGAATACGGAGAAATGGAAAGTCAGTGAGTACCCTTAGGTCATGCAGGAGATACGGTGAAAATGTGGTGGTTGTGCTTTCGAGTGATGCTATATAATTGATCAAAATTGGTTGAACAATCTGGTGCAATTGGTTTAATTTCCCCGGGTGAGTCAAAGCATGACAGCTGATGCTAGTTGTTTGCTTGGACAAGATAAAGTCTGAGTAAGTGAATCAAAGTGACCTGATGTGACTTAGACAATTGATGTAATTGCCCGATTAAGTCAAGGTATAGGAAGCAAAATACTCGTTGAGACTTAGACAATTGATGTAATTGTCTGATGTGATTATGTTTGATTGGTTGATCAATTGATAGTGTGTGCATGTGATGGATGGTTGTGGTGAATCATGGCAGCACCGTTGAGACTAGGTCATTATGATAAATGCCTGATGTAGTCTAGGATTACCATGATCGATTACCTGTTGAGACCCAAAGATACTTGATCAGAGTATCTATAGATAGTCTAGGTGTGTGGGAGACGATGTACCTGTGCAGACAGAATAACTTGCTTGATTGGGTTGACTTAGGATGGGAAACGTAGTCCCTCCTATTTAGAGATGGATGGTGATGAATGTGGCTTGATTGGGTTGAAGGGAAATGATGAAGGGATTTATGATTTTGACCAAGCTAGGGAGGGTGAGGGGGGATTCAATGTTAGATAGAAGATATGGAGGACCTAGGACTGAGTCCTATGGAAGAAGATGAGTAAAATAGAATATGCATTGTTATGACTATGTATGCATGATATGCAGCTATTATGAATGTATGGATGGATGGAATGAAATAGAATGCAATATATATAGATGAGATGAAATGACGATCCATAGTGCTTTATTTTCATCATTGAGCTTTGAAATGTTGTAAGAAAAATATAAGCAACTTGACATAATGATTCAAGATGACTTGAGTATTCCTTACATGGATTTTGATATAGCAAGTTAATACAAGCAACTTGATATAATGGATCAAGTTGACCTGAGTATTGCTTGCAGAACAGACAAGGATTATCTCCTTTCATGCATGACTTGGAACGTCCTCCTTGATTTTTTTGCCAATCATATCCTAAGATGTTCATACCGTAATAAGAGATAAACCAATTTGGATGAGGCAGTAGGTAGTAGGAACTAAGGATGGAGCATGGTACCTGTAAGCAAACAACATATATAAAAAATAAGGAATATGGACCCTCGATAATGGGTCATGCTCATATGGTCGAGGTATACGCTGTAGTCAGCAAGCCGTAGTGATTCATGACTGCATTTCGCATAAGATCACGTAGCTTGGTGAACTTCCCACGTAGACACCATTAGGACATGCCCCAATACTTCATCGGAATAATTCACAGAAGATACACAAACAATGCTGTAGGAACCTGATATATATAAACGAATGAATAACCTACAAATCAACCAAGTATTTGATAGCTTAAACATAATTTTCTTGTCAAAGAAAATGTTATCTTGTCTTTGTTTTGGTGAGGAAATATTTATCCCTGTTAAGACAGTTGGTGCGTTGATGTTGATTATTTTTGGTTGATTGGATAAGTGGTCATCGTTGGAGTATTTCACAATGTTTGCTTGGTATCTGCTTTGAAAAACATATGTTCAGGGTGTGACCATGTTTTTGGTTGATTGTTGATGTTTTCTGATGTTCTTGAATTTTGTGAGATAGTTTTGAATGTTTTTGTATTTGCTGAGACAATTTTGAATGAAGACCCAATGAATCACAAGTAATGCAGAATCCACGTCCATCAAATAGGTTAAGGGTATTGCCCCCAGTTTAGGCATGACTTTGAAAAAGCGGGATGCAAGATGCATGAAGTACTATCCTTGATTTTTGATCAATAACAAGCCATGGTTCAGACAGATGGATGAGTGGATGTAGTGAATGTGATCGCAACAAGTCTGAAAGACAATGGAGCCATAGCCTTTACGAGTGGCGCCTGTTTGCAAGGTTTTTACCATCGTACTTACCCAAGGTGCCACCAGAGTGGTTGTTCACCATTTGGATGCATGATTTTTTCTTTACTATTTTGATGTTTTTGTATTTTCTTCAGGACATTTATCTGAATGTTTTTGGTGTTTTTCTGGTATGTATGGGAGTTTGATGCTCTATGCAGCTTATGTATAAAACCGTTTGAGGTGCATGTTGTTGATCAGATCTGCGAGTGGTTCTCCTTCGAACGTAGCCAACTGATATGCCCCAAACCCAAATACAGTAGTAATAACATATGGACCCAGTGAATTTGATTCAAACTTTCCCTGATGTTCTCGGTTGGGTTGGTTACGAGGATTTTCTCAGAGAACAAGATCACCTACCTTGAATGTACGAGGTCTAACCCGATGATTATAACTTCTGCTCATGCACTATTGATAGGCCTTGAGGTGATTATATGCAGCTCATCGCTTCTCATCAAGTAGCTCTAAGTCTTGAAGATGTGATACTCGATATGCTTCATCATCAATGAGATTATGCAAGGAAACTCGTAGTGATGGTATTTCAACTTCGATAGGTAAGATAGCTTCTACTCCATACACCAGTGAGTAGGGAGTTGCGCCTGTAGGGGTTCGAATGCTAGTTCAATATGCCCATAGTGCTGGATTCAATTGATCATGCCAATCACGATCGGCATCATTGACTGTCTTCTTGAGGATTCTCAATATGTTTTTGTTTGACGCTTCGGCCTGACCATTGCCTTGTGGGTAATAGGGATTGGAAAAGCGGTGTTGGATGTGAAATTTTTCACAGAGCTCACAGACGTCTTGATTTTTGAAAGGAAGACCGTTATCTGTGATGATGGACATGGGTACACCATACCGACAGATGATGTAATTAAGGATGAATGGGGCGATCTGCTTGCCGGTGACTTGGGTAAGTGGAACAACTTCGATCCACTTTGTAAAGTATTCAGTGGCGGTAATGATGAACTTATGGCCATTGGATGAAGATGGATGGATTTTACCCACAAGGTCAAGTCCCCATTGACAAAAGGGCCATGGTGTTGTGATTGGTTGCAATTGTTGTGCTAGTGCATGTATCAGGTCTCCATGAACTTGGCATTTCTTGCACTTTTTGACAAAGTAGTAGGAGTCTTTTTCCATGGATGGCCAATAGTATCCAATGCACAGGAGTTTCTTGGCTAGTGACAGACTGCTTGTATGAGTTCCACAAATTCCTTCATGTACCTCTTCCAAGGCCTTTTTTATCTCATCGTGTCCCAGACATCGAAGGAGAGTACCATCAAGACTGCATCGGTATAGGGTTTCAGTAATAATGGTATATCGAGTGGTTTGGCGAATGAAGGTTTTACGTTGGTTATTCGATTGATTAGGAGGAAGTGTATGATTGTGGAGGTAGGTGTAGAACTCACTGTACCATGGGGATTCAAAACTGATAAGGTGACATATCATCTCAGATTCAGGGATATCATAAGCGGGGATACAAATTTGTTCGACCAAGAACTCATAGCGTGTTGAATTTTGTGGAAGATCTAGGAGAGATGCGATGGTAGCGATAGCATCAACAACTCGATTCTGATCTCTAGGTATCTGCTCAAAGGTGATAGTAGTGAATGATGCCTTTAGACTGTCCACCATTTGTTTGTACGGCATGAGTTTGTCATCCTTGATCTGATATTCATCAGTTGCTTGTCGAATGACCAGTTGAGAGTCCCCATATACTTGCAGTTCTTGTAACTTCCATTGTATGGCGAGCCTGAGTCCTGTGATCAAGGCCTCGTACTCCACTATGTTGTTTGTGCATGGAAAGGTGAGCCTGTAAGTCTTTGGGATGTTGTCACCTTGAGGTGTGATAAATAGAATGCTTGCCCCCGAGCCATGCCTAGTGTATGAACCATCAAAGTATAGTTTCCATGGTTGTGCTGCTGTGATCATAAATATCTCTTCATCTGGAAAATTGGAAATGAGAGGATGATTGCCTATGAGTGGTGCATCGGCCAACTGATTTGCAATAACTTGACCCTTGATAACCTTTCAGTCCACATACTCGATGTCAAATTCACTTAGAATCATCACCCATTTGGCCAAGCAACCTATCAATGCTACTTTGCTGAGAAAGTATTTGAGTGGATCGATCTTTGCAATGAGTTGTACTTTATGTGTCAACAGATAGTGCCTCAGTTTAGTGGCTACCAAGATTACTGCTAGGCAAGCTCGCTCAATAGGTGTGTAATTGAGTTCATAGCCAACCAGTGTACGAGAGATGTAGTACACATCACACTCTTTCCCTTCTGCATTATATTGTGCTAGTAGTACACCCAATGTTGTACTTGTTGTTGAAATATAGAGTAATAAAGGCCTATTTGGATTTGGGGGGATCAGTAACGTCGTATTCATGAGATAATATTTAAGCATATGGAATGCTTGCTGGCATCTAGTATCCCACTGAAAGTGGATGTTTTTGTGTAATAAATGTGTAAAGGGGTGACACTTATCTGCCAGTTGTGCAATGAATCTTCGGATGGACTATAGCTGCCCTTGTAATGTCCTTAGCTGACTGATATTCTTTGGTGGTGACATGTCCATGATTGCTTTGACTTTTGCTGGGTCGACTTCAATGCCTTTGCTTGAGACAATGTACCCTAGAAGCTTCCCTGAGGTTACTCCAAAGACACATTTCTTTGGGTTGAGTTGAACATGATATTGTTCCAATCTATCAAATATTTTCTCTAATATTTCTAGATGACCTTCTCTTGTGAGTGATTTTGCAAGTAAGTCATCAACATAATCTTCCATTATGGTATGCATCATATCATGGAAGATAGTGGTAATTGCTCGTTGATAGGTCGCTCCTGCATTCTTTAGACTGAAAGGAATTACATTCCAGCAGTATGTGCCCCATGGGCATGTGAAGGTTGTCTTATGTTGATCTTCTGGTGTGATCTTTATCTGATTGTATCTTGAAAAAGCCATCCATGAGTGAACGCATGGCATGTCTTGTTGTTAGGTCTACTATGATGTCAATATTTGGTAGGGGGAAGTCATCTTTAGGACATGCCTTGTTTAGATCTCTGAAGTCAGTACAAATACGGATGCCCCCATTTGGTTTTTCGACAGACACAATATTGGAGATCCAATCTGCATAATCAATTGGTCGAATAAAACTAACATCCAAGAGTTTCTTAAGTTCTGCTTTGACTAGTACTGCAATCTGAGGATGCATCTTGTGAAGCTTCTGCTTAATAGGCTTGGCTCCTTCTGCTACGATGAGGTGATGCATGACTAAATCCGGATCAAGACCAGGCATGTCTGCATATGACCATGCAAAGTTAATCTGGTGCTTCTAGAATAATTCAACAAACTTGGGCTATTCCTTTGAAGTTAAAAGAGATGCCAAATGTATGTGGTTAGGAGTTTCAGGAGTCCCCACATTGTATTCTTTGGTTTCTTCGATGAGAATCATTGATCGTTCCTGTTGTGTATGAGAGGGGAGGATGCCAAACCTTTCATCCTCAAGCGCCTCAAAGAGGTTTTCACCATTGGATACGCTCTTTCTTTTTACTTTTGTGGGATCAAATAGTGCCACAGTGTGGTTTTCACTGGAAGATCCATGTTTTATTGTTATATTTTTGCAGCTAAAAGGTTTGGCATCCGCCCCAAAGTATGTTGCGCTATTAAGGTCAATGGTGAATCCAACTTTGTGATCCCCACTTGGTATGTTATCTCGTAGTTCCAAGAAGTCAATGAGCGCCTCATCATTTTAGAAATGGTCAAGACATGGGGGATTAGGTTGGTTCCATTCGATGAGTTCAGGATGGATAATGGGCATTACCTCATTGATTAGGTTAAGTTCATTCGATGTGTCAGTGAGGGTTAAGATGTTATGGTGAAGGTAGTTGATGGTACTCTCCCTATCAAAATCAGGCATAGGATGTGACGTAGGGTCTGTGGAAGAAGTTTCCAGCTCAGGAACCCAAGAGGTCTTTATTTGTGCTTCTCTGTAAATAGGGATGTCTTTGCGGGGTGGAGGTAGTGATGTGTCTTCCTCATCTGAAGTGTTAAGCTGTATGGAATCAAATTCCCACTCATGTGAGTCAGTTTTTGAGTCACTTTCTAGTAATCGGTTACTGTACCATACTGGAATATCCGTTGAGTTAAACGCTGCAGGTGTGATTGGTTGATGTACCTTTGTAGATGAAAGGATCGGTGTTGCAGGAAGGATTATGGGGATCAAGGAATTTGATGCAGGGAGTATCGGTAGTGTTGTCTCTTCTACTTCTGCTAGAATTGCTGATGTCGTAGATACTACTGTGGGTTTTGATACAGTTACTACTACTAATTGTGCTATTGATGTTATTGCTACTGCTGAGGGGTTTGCTGGTTTAATTGGTGGGATGATTGGTGTTGAAGATGGTCTTGCTAGGATTTTTAGCCTCAATGGGGCAGTTGCTATGGTGTTTGATGCTACTTTTATAATCAAAGGTGACCTCTGATAGAGAGGTTGAGTGGGTTTTCCTTTGAATCTGAGCTTAAGAAGGATCTCCTTTTGAAAACCTAAGCTTGTATTATCCTTGGGTTTTAATTTTGGCTGTAGTGGTTCATGTCTTCCTTGCTTGCAAGGTCCCAAAGCACTCTAACCATCATAACCCATTCTTTGCATAATGAGAAGGCCTTTGCCATACTGATCTGTGGGAAGTTTAGCTTGTGGGATGTCTACGATGATGGGATCTTTATAGATCCATTCTACAAAGTCTTCATCTTTGGTCTTTTCTTCTTGACTCTTTCTAAGGATGAACGACGTCAAAGTACATACTGGTTTGTCCAGTGGCGTTTGAAGTAACCGTTGAGGTTTACCATGTGTTCTAGGAGAAGTGGGCATTTGTCCAACACAAAAGAGTTGGCTGAGATTGTATTTGCCAGGACCTTTGCTATTTTCATCTTGATCTTCTCTTGCTTGGGTATAGTGGTGTTTGAACTGGAAAGAGAGGTTGGACTTACGTATGATGTGGATGAGATGGCTTCTCTATTGTTGGGAATGGTAATCTCTGGTTGATGACTTATATTATAACAATATGCAAAGGGGTTTGCATCGCCCAGGATTGTGATTTCTACACCATTATGCGAGAACTTGATACACTGATGGTAGGTGGATGGAACGTCTTCCATGGCATGTATCCAAGGTCATCCTAACAATAAATTGTATGGTAGAGGAAGGTTCAAAACTTGACAAATGATGTGTTTCACCACAGGGCCCACTCGGATTGATAGCACAACAACTCCTTTGGATGAACGCTCTGCATCATCATAGGCTTTGATTGTGATCTTCTTGCGGGGATCCACTAATTCAATTGCATATCCCAAAGCTGTAATTAATTGTAGTGTAAAGATATTCAGGCCTGCTCCATTATCAATCAAGACTCGCTTGATCCTATGTTGGTTGATAAACCCTTCAATGTGGAGTGACGCGTTATGAGGTTGCTGGAAAGATGTGTTGTCACTTTCAGAGAAAGTGAGACAAGGTGATGACCTTAGATTTCCATCCATGGCTTGGAACTGATCTGTATTTAGGTTTTCAAGGATTGACACCTCTTGGAGAGCTTAATCCAAGATTGTTTTATGGGATGGGGATAGGTGCAATAGCTCTAAGATAGATATCAATGCGGATGTTTTGTCTAACTGTTCCACGAGGTTATACTGCTTTGGGATAGATGGGGTGCCTTATGGAGCTGCTTTTATGGCAATCTTGCCGCGACGTGTAACAACATTGCAAGTGGAGCTGGGATTTTTGATGGTTATAGTTGCAATATATTCACTAGCATCATATAGGTGATTCACAATGTAATTATACGCGGCTTGCGTATAATCAATAGTATCTGTGTTTCTCCCTGAATTGGAAGGACCCCTTTGATCATGTGATGGAAGTGGATTTTTAAACATGAGATGATCATTGTTTGTTGTCTTTGGGTCATGTCCTTCGATTTTGATTTCACCTCAGTCGATAATATCTTGAATAAGATCTTTCAATCTGTGACAATTGCTTGTCTCATGTCCTTTCCCTTGATGGAAATCACAATGTTCAGTATCCCTCCACCATGAAGGTTTGACTTGAGGTTCATAATTTGATGATTTGGGTAAGGTAACTAGAATCTGAGAAACCAACTGTCATAACACTATTTCGATGGGTTCCCCTGGGGGAGTGTATGTTCGTTTTGGTTTCAAATTTTGTTGACATTGTCTTGGTTCCTCTTGAGATGTATTGCGGCTTTGATTTGGAGGAACAACTGTGTTATTCTTGGGTGGGGGGTTCTGTCTTGCAAATCGAACCACAGGTTGTGCACTTTTGATAGTTCTTGCATCCACAACCTCGTCGTTGACGACGTTTTTGTTTTTGTTCCAGAAGTTAGGCTTGTCACTATTGAAGCGTGGACGAGGGCCATCCTTTGGCTCATTGTATATCTTGATAAAACCTTTTTTGATGAGAGCCCGCTCACATTTTAAGCTTTTGGTGATCATGTCATTAAAAGAGTCTGTGTCTTTTACGTCGAGGTGAAATTCCATTTCGTCATTCAGGTTGGAAATAAATATTTCCACCAGTTCTTATTCAGGTAACTGAAGAGAATGTCTACTAGACATTTGACGACATCGTTGCAAAAAGACTGAAAATAGCTCACTTGGTTTTTGCTTAGTGTTACATAGATCAGCCATTGTGATATCACATTCAATGTTGTGTGAGTAGTGTGCCAGGAATTTCTGGATGAGTTCTTCAAATGTCCTAATGCCACCTAGTAATCAGGAAAACCATGATGTGGTTGTTCCTCCCAAGCTTTGGGGAAAAAGTTGCATTAGGTATGTGTCGTCGTATGCCACTTCGAGGCAGGCTGAATGGAATTCTCTAACATGATCATGAGGATCTCCCTTTCCTCTATATTTTTCAAACTTGGGTGTTTCAAACCCTCGCAGAAAAGGTGGCATATGAAGATTCCTATCAAAGGGATAGGGACAAATGTCATTGAGTGAAAATTAATTGGTTTTTACACCACTATGAAGTTGTTGGGTGAGATTCTCAACTTGTTGTCGCAACATTTGTATGACATTTGGAGGAGGAGGAGGTGGGGGATTACCTTGATGAAAGTTGTATCTAATGTGTTCTCAACCTCTTTCATCCTCATTACGACTTTGGCGTTCTGATGCTTGTCTTAGTTGTGCAACGTCAAAGTCAGAGGGTAGTTTAGCTCCTTCCTAAGCAAGTCTTAAAAAGTGAGCATTAGCATTACTCTTGAGTATCTCATCAAAAAGTCTATTAAAGAGAGGATTGTGTTGTGCCCTTTCTATTGCCGTAGGAGTAGGAGTGCCTCAATTTTCATCATTTACATTTCCTCCAAGGGCTTCTTGGAACTCATTGATATTTTCTTCCTCTTCCTCTTCAATTTCTTGTTGTCTAGATCTTGATCTAGTATGAGCCATTTTGTTTATAAGTTTTTGTTGAAGTTTGATGAAAATGATGATGAGTTGGTGATGGAATGAAAGATTGATGTTTGGTGGAATGTTTTGCATACGTATCCCTAGCACTAAAGGTAGATGTTACCAATGTTCTTTCTTGAATTGCTTATTGTGTTTGACAAAGTGTGATGTGATAAGGTTTAGAGAGATTTGAGATGTGTTACAGACTCAACTACCTAGTAATGAGAGGATTCACTCATAGACTAGTTTTAACCTGCGTAGAAATGTCTCTTAGGATGAGTTTATCCTAGATGTAGAGACACTCTAAAAGTGATGTATTGTGTTTGATTCAAGCAATTTTGAAAATAGAACTTGGGACAAAAACCTTTGGGTGTTTTGAGAGTTGGAATGGAGTTGATGAGATATAGATATGATAATGGATGAAATGTTAACTTCAATAAAAGCTTTGTGTTACAAAAGGAACAAACTCTTCTTCTTCTTGTTCAAGGGTTGGTGGTTCTTCCCGGGGTACATTATATGTGATGCAAATGCTGGGAAAGAAATTAGGATTGATTTTTCCTCCTTTGTTCTTGTGATAACTCAAAGCTCGATATTGCATAAAAGCTCTGCAATTTAATGACTCTTGATCAAATTCGTTTGATTTCCCTTGAAGATATAGACGTATGCGGCGTAGGAAGGTTCTATGAGAGATAAAGATTTGTCTGTTAAGATAGAAGAATTTCCTCTTTTTGATAAGAGCCTTTGAGCTCAATGGTCTTGTCTTCAAGTTGATGTTTTGATGAAGATTCTTCTTTCTCAAGATGTGAAGAATGGTCATATAATTTGATACTTTTTGATGTTACTCTTTGTTTTTTGGATCTTTTGTTTTTGAAAATGTTTTGTGTTGGATGAATACTTGTTTTGGATTTTAGATTTTATGATGTTTCTTTGACAAGAATACAAAGCAAGCATACAAACACAAGAATGTTGCCTCAAAAAGGCACAAATAAGTATGGGTCTAGATCAACCCAATCCTTTTAACTTTTAATGACCCTTTCCTTCAAATGTATTTTAGGTGTTTTTCCAAAGCCTGAAGTCAACTCAATTTGCACTTGGTCTTTGAATAGAACGAAAACACTTCAAACACTCTTTATCCCTAAGGTCAAATGGCTAGTTGCGATAATTTCAGCCCACATCTTTATATTTCTTCGACTTTGGTACTACATACCTTATGAATCCCGCCGTGGCAGGTAAGGATGTGATATACTAAGTCTTGCATGAGTATAACAAACAGATGATCCCTATGATGGAGGAGTCATCACTTTCATCAAGCCACAAGTGACTTTTCAAAAAGCTATGTTTCTACTCAAGGAAATATGTATGGTGAGTATCTTGGGAGCAAAACCATCTATGCTCTTGCACTGAATTTATCACAAATATCCTCAATCAATAGAACAGGTGGGCTACTACTTAAAGGTGTTTAGTAATTTTTGATGTTTTTGGACATAAGTTCATTCTGTAGTGACTCACTTAAGAGCCTTGTAACTTGTGGTGGGGCCCATTTGTCATTTCGGCAAGTTACACTGTAGGAACATCTATACCCAAGGCTACAACTTTCGCTCTCACTTGATTTCTATATCGGCTTGAGGGATTTACCATGCGAGGTCATTCCCAAGAGTGATGTGTCTCTTGGTAGGCCTCTCTTAAAAAGATAAAACTTGAGTGTTACTAACACTTTTCTCTTGCACCTAGGACCACAAAAGCCAAGGGAGATGATAGTATGTGTTAGAAGTAGGACCACTCGACCAACTCTTTTGCACAAGTGTGCCAAACACAAAATACACTTGTTCTTTTTAGCTTGTCATTGCAATGATGTTCTATCTAATTGGAGATGTTGCTCCAACAACCATGATGTTCTTTTTAACTTCAAAGGCAATATGTTTGAGTAAACTAGAATTTGAAATCCTGGTCAACTTAATGAAAAACATGTTTGCGTGAAGTAAAATCGTTTTGCAAAATTGAAACAAGTTGATTGTTCTTTTTACTTGCACCAAAAATTGAAGTGTTGATTGTGAATTTCCTTAAGTTTGATGCAAGAAATGAAATTTGCCTTGTTGATTTTAAGCACCAAAATAAAAATGAAGCCTAACTTGCAAGAAATAAAGTTTGATTGTAAGTTTTTAGAGCACCAAAAATGAAGTGAACCTAACTTGCAAAGAAATAAAATTTGATTGTAAGTTTTAGAGCACCAAAAATGAAGTGAACCTAACTTGCAAAGAAATAAAATTTGATTGTAAGTTTTTAGAGCACCAAAAAGAAGTGTTTTAGTACAAAAAGAGGTTAGTTCAAAACCTGCACATGAAACGAACAGTTAGAAAAATCCGAAAACATGGTGGGCTCCCACAAGCCTAAAGAAAATTTTATCGGTTACAAGGCCTGTCTTTTACAACATTCTATTACAATAGCGCTACTTAGTGTGACAACATAAGCGCTACTTAACACAAATGCGCTAAAGCATAGATAAACGCACTAACTAAGATTCCTAAACAACAAATACAAGTGTGCTACAATATTAACAAAAACGCTAGTTAACTATCAAAAGCACTATAACATGGGCAATAGAGCTAAATTTGAGACAATAGCGCTATTGTAAGAACAATAGCACTACAATATCAAATTGCAATAGCACTAAAATGCGAATAAAAGTGCCAAAGCGCGACCTGTGTGGCAATTTAAACACAAAAAGTTAGTAGTTTGTAGAAAAATCTTGTGTTGGATTTACGTCGGGTTCACCAAATGATGCTTTGCGGAATGGACAAGTGTTAGATTACAGCCTATGGTCGTATAACACACAAAAAGACAAGAAATTGTTAGTGTTAATCAACCAAAAACCAATCGAAGCAAGCATATCAAAAGAGACATTAAAAATATGATAAAGGATTTAACTATGGAAGTAAATACCACAAGCCATCTCCAAATGCCTTTTATCAGGCTCTTAGCTCCTTCTCCCTTGTTCCTCTCCTTTCCAAGTTCCAAATTAGTGTAGCTCTCAGTAGCTTTTTGCACTATGGATACTTATGGAGGTTCAAGATTGAAATGTTTTAACTATGCTATGCAAGTGTAAAACAAACTAATTAGATATATTATGAAATGAACTAAGATTTATTTTAGTCCAAAATGACAATATATGTGATTTATGCTAAATGCTGTCTCTAAAATTCACTATAGATTAAATGCATACAAGTTTTCAGGATCTGCATTATGAAGAAATGGGCTCTATTTATAGGAAAAATGGAGCAATGGATGGTTGAGATTGAGTAATCTCAACAAGGGTCAGGATTGAATGATATTCAATCCATGTGAGGACTTTCAACCCAATCCCAGGATGACAAGTGTTAATATGAGATAGGTTGAGAGGAGAGGGACTAAGCATTAAATGCTTGATATGACCTGAAGGTTAACTTGGGAGTTAAGGTCAAGGTTGGGTTGAGTGAATAAATTATTTATTCAAATATTAAAGCCTTTATCCAATGGGTAAACTCTTATGCAAGGGTTAAAGGGACAACCATGGTCAAAGCAATAAATGCTTGAGGAGACACATGAGTCACATGAGCGTTGAGTTAGGGGTTAACCATAAATGGTCATGTAAGAGCCATTAATGGTTTGGAAGACTTTAGAGGTTAAATTGTTGAACACACAAAGAATTAAATGTTTTTCAAAGACTATGAAGTCTTTGAGAAGTGACTCCAAGTTGCTTAGGAATGTGACAATAATTAGGGGATGGATTAGGTTAATTAGGAAGGGGTTAGAGGAGTCTAGAATGGGGTTTAGGATTGCAAGTGGATTTGGTGGGTGAGGGAAAATAGGATTTTAATTAAAATAAAATTAATTTATTTCAACTTGTGGTTGCAACTTGCATTTGTAGGAAAATGCAAGTGGGGGGATTTATGATTTAAATAAATATTTTATTTAATTTATTTAAAAGAGGAAAGAGGATTAAATTGAATAAATAGTATTTATTCATTTAATTGATTGTGAATTTGGTTGAATGAATGAATTAAAATAAATTGAATAATTTAATTAATTAATAGGAGAATGTTTGAAGATGAATTAATTAAATATTAATTTAATTAACTGATGGCTAGTGGATTTTTAATTAAATAAACAACAAATATTCATTTAAATAAAATGGACAAATTTATGTGACTACAAGTATTGTTATAAAAATAGTTGGATTAGTTCTTCAAACATTTTTATTCCTTTGGGTAGACTTGAGAACCATTCCATTGCTTGACCCCCTAAACTCCTTGGGAAAAGGTGCATGAGGTACGTTTGATCATGCATGAACTCAACACAGGCGGCACAAAACTCTCTGACATGATCTTGAGGATCTGAGGTACCATCATATTTGTCAAGTTTTGGGATCTCAACTCGTGAAGGAAATGGAGACATGTAAAGGTTTTTGTCAAATGGGAATGGGCATATTGTGTCCAGAGAATATTGTTTTGGCGTTTTATCTTTGTCTTGTAGTTTTGTGACCGCAGTTTGTAATATTTGCATTTGTTTGCTTATTTTTCCCCATGGTGTCTCTTCCTCTTTAGCGACGAGGGCCTCCACATTATAACCAGTAGGGATTTTGGCGCCTTGCTTTGCTAATTCTAGGAAATAGTCTTCTTTTTCCCTAGCCATGATGACCATCATTTTTCGAAATTGTTTATCATTCTGACATTTATGTACTTTGGCTTCAAGAGGTTCAGGAAAGCTCAGATTTAGTTGATGAGGAATCACTGTCAGTGGCATGATTGCTAAAGTTGTTGTGAGTGTCTCATTTACTAGCTTCTCTTTCTTGTCTTTCCCCAGACATGGTGGGAGATAGGGGTTGACCAAAGATTGGTATGTCGTAAACTGGTATCTGTGACGAGGACGGTTTATTGTAAAAGGGGTTTTCCACAAAGAATGGATTGTCTTTTGACAAAAAGGGTGTTTCTCTTTCTTTGTCTCTTTTGTTGCGAGAATTTCTGGTTTGAACAGGCATTTTATAACCAACAGGACCGAGAGCCAAATGTTTTGCAGAAGTCAAGATCAAATTGTAGCTAGTAGTTCGTCTAACGTGGTGATTGAGAGAAGTAACTAAGATCTGGTCTGGTTTCAGGAATGATCTATCATGTGTAAGATGTTATCTAAGTTGACTTAGGTTTGATAAGATATCTGTTTGAACTAGCTTAAAGATGATCGACAAAATCGTGCAACGCGATCGCAGAGGTACACTATCAAGGTTGTTTATACTCCAGAGGATGATAACCAGTTTTAGGCTTGCTGTAAACTACTTTAGACAGGTTTGACTTTTCTGGACTGGCAAAATCAGAGACTCGTACGACAGTATAACAGTTTAAGGACGACAAAAGTTCTGTTTCGTACGAGTTGCTACCTAGTACCGTACGACAAATGGGCATGTCTCGAATGACAAAGGATTCAATGCAGTTTTGTCTCGTACGACACATGATTTAGTTTTAAATGATAGACTATTGGGTTTCGTATGACAGAGGATTGAGCTTTGGACGACAAACTAACAGACTCGTACGACACAAGATATGGTGCAACACAACAAATGATCAGGTTCGTATGACTGTTAACATGACAGAGACAAAAATTCTGAGTTTTTCAATAGCTGAGTATGACAACTGAGTATGACCAATTCTAAGATGGACTGATTTCTGACCAGGATAGACTAGCTTTGACACGGATAGAGTTTTATCATTGAGTTGTTGATTTGTTTGATTTGTTTTCTCCAGTTTTAGTATTTCAGTTTTAGTTTCAGGGATGAAAACACAGAAAACACGTAGTATGAATAGTAACTCCAATCACAACATGCAAACCCTATGGAAGATGGCTTAGAGAAGAAAACCTTTGCTTGCTGAATTAGGTACACACCCAATAGCTAATCAGAATACGGTCGCTGAGTCTCACGCAATGGACTCTCAGTGCCGTATTAGCCGACTCCAAACGCTAATGGGGGCATGATATGGCAAGTGTCTTGGGAGAGTTACTATCTCTCTTGCACAAAGATTATCAACCTTTCGGAGGTGAATCGGGTAGCTTCTACTTTTAATTGGATCTAGTAAGGGTTTCGTTCGACACGTTGAGGTATAAACTCAATTAAAATGTCTCCCAGTCTTGAAAACCAAGGTTTAATATACCCGAAGGCACTAAGGAGAGCTATTCCCGAGCACTGTCGTTGACTTAATTTTCATCAAATCACATTTATTTTATAGTGGGTTGGATTATTTGGCGTTTAGCCATTCCCACTTAGGTCGTTCCCCTCACACCAGTCGTAACGGCTTTAAGAATTTTTCAATCCCTTGGGAGGGCAGGCCTGCTAAAGATGTACAAATCTCAAACAAAAAAAAAGCCTCAAGGGTCTAGATTTCTGATTGTCTTAAAAAGACAAGAGCATACTCTCCTACCTTTGAGAATTTTCTAAAAACACAAAAAGAAGATTTGTTCATTAACCAGATAGCAAGTTAGTTGCCTTAAAAAAATTAAAAGAATACATGATGTTTGATTGATCTCTCTTTAGGCAACCTGCAAAAACAATGTATCAGTAGTCATATTGTTTTTATTCTTTGACATGCGTATGTTTGATTGATAAATTCTTTGACAAGCATCCTACAAGAAACTGGTTAGGCTGTGAAAATACCAGGCACACATAAGACAATTCAGGGTCAGCGTTAGTGTAATCAAAATTTAATTCAAGAAAAACCCCGATAAGTGAAACTTGCTTTTAATCTAACAGAAAACCGAATCGTACGACAATAAACTTTTATCATACGAGTTGTAAATTAATACAAAACAACAGAGGATAACATAAACAATATTTCATACGAGTCTATATTCTAATTCGTACGACAATTTACAGGATATCATATTATGTCGTACGATAAACTGCAGGCTTCAATATAATGTCGTACGATGTAGTGAAACTGCTCGTATGATATTTCGCTGAGATTGTATGGATGAAACCTACAGGATAAATGGAATGATTTTGAGGCCGAAAAAGTAGTTTTCTGCCCCACGGTGGGTGCTAGAAATGTGTGTGAAAAGTGGACCTGTATCTGTATGCACAACACTTCAATTAAGTCATTACATGTATGATTAGACAGATATAAGCATGAATATGAAAACCATAACAAATTGACCCATTGCCTTCTAAAAGATGCGAGTTTAAGATTGCTCTCAGATTTGTATAAGCAATCCAGTGACTAGACTAAACCAAGATGAAGGATTTAATCTATATGAGCATGATATTAAGCTAGATGGATGCAAGATTAATCTAACAAGATTTAAGCAATAACTGAGATAAATGATCTAAATATGTATGCAATATTCTCAATGAACCTAGAGCAAAAACAGTATAATAACAATATATTCTCCAGGATCTTTGAATGAGAGATGAGAGCTTGAATTTATAAAAAATTCAGAAAGAAACCAAAGGCTGAGATCAAATGATGATGAGCGGTCAAGATTTTCCAAGAGGAATCACAATCCAGGTGAATTGATTTGATTGGATGCTTTTCTTAGTTTTAAAGGAAATTGAACTAAAATTAAGATAAAATAAAAGAAAAACTGATTTATTCTCTATTCCATTCAATTTTAATATTTAATTGTTTTAATTGCTTTCTCTTAGATTATTTATCAATTTTTAATTTGTTTTTCAAAATTATCTCGAATTGATTTCTTTTCTCAAATTTTAATTCTTTCTTGGTTAATTAATTCCTTTTTTGATTTATTTGTGCTCATAATTTCCAATTCCTCTTTCTTGATTTGTTTCCTTTTTTGAAGATTTAATGGCAAATTGATTTATTTAATTAAATATGCTAGGATATTTAATAAAATAAATAAGATAATTGTTTAAAATGATTTACTTGGAATGATCAATTAATTAAATAAATATTTAATTAATATTGAGTGATTAATTTGCCATGTGACATTTGATGATTAAAGAATTAATTGTGTGCTCAAGATTTATTTAATTGCCTTTGGTTAGGACCTTGGTGACGTTGTCAAGATTAGGGGCCCATGGTTTAGATGACCAATTTTAGGGTATTACAGATCGTTGTGCAAGTTTTTGGTGGTTTCTATCAACTGGTCATGATTTTCACATTATGCAGTATTCCTGGTGGTGTGGCATGTTGCGGTTGATCTTGGCATGATTTCCGATGGAATTGTGTGTTTGGGAATTTGGTTTAGGACCATGTTATGCTATGTAAACCATTATATTGGTCTAGTGGTCGATCTTTGTATCATGTGATGTGATTTTGTAATTAAGGGTTGAGGGTTTAGCCGACCTTGTTATCAAGGTTGATGAATTGCATATATAGGTGATATAGTCATGTGATTTAGGTGTCAATGTTGTGTCTGCATTATTAGAGAGAGATTTGTGTGCGAACAAGTGATTTATCCTTCGGTGTTGAGTTTGTGGTGAGATTGGTGTTGCAGGGAAGACATCTATGCTTAACCGGAACTGTAATCAGGCATTTTAAGATGTTATTCTTTCAGTTCAATGCTTCCAGATTGTAGTTTGAATCTTATTGTAAGTCAGTGAGACTTCCCTGAGGGTTGTAGCCTTTCAAGCCATTATATTTGAGCAGTGAGCTCTAGGTAGTGTGGCTGAATGTATGTGCACTCCCCATTGTAACATTTTCACATACTACTGCAGAGTATCATCTTACTGTGGGTAGGTTCCCACCATTGTTTTTCCCTTAACCGGGTTTTCCACATCAAAATCTTGGTGTTGTGTGTTGTGTTGTTAATTTTCTTCTGTCTTATTACTGTAACTTATCATATCTGTGTTTTGCGATTAAATTTGTGATTCTGGTGAAGACTGATTCACCCCCCCTCTCAATCTTCCTTCTCGATTGTTGCTAACAATAGGTATCAGACTATATCCTCCAGTAGAAGCTTAACCACCTGAAGAGATTCGAGATGGTATCTCAAGGTGTTATCTTTAAGAAAAACAGTCTGAGATTTGATGGAAGTAACTATGCTATGTGGAAGGACCGGATGGAAGTGCACTTGAAGTGTCTTGGTGAAGATTACTGGAAGATTACAAAGAATGTCTATGTTGTTCCTCAGAATGGACCATCTACTCCTGATGAGGTTAAGGAAGCATAACATAATATTAGAGCGAAGGAAGCATTGCTTAATGCCCTGACCGACTCTGAGATGACAAATGTAATGGGACTTCAAAACACACATGAGATCTGGGGGAAGCTTGAGGTTCTATCTGAAGGTGATAAATAAGTGAAGGTTGCTAAGTTGCAGAACTTGAAAGGAAAGTATGAGACATTGAACATGGGATATGATGATAACATACACTCTTTTATGGCTAAGGTGAATGACCTTGTCCTAAGTATCAGATGTGCTAGTCAAACCATTGAGGAAGATTAAATTGTTGCTAAGGTGCTGAGGTCTTTGCCTCCTGCCTATAAACATAAGGTTGCTACTATTAATGAGATATGGAGTGTGACTACTATGACAAGAGACATGGTGGTTGGAAAGCTTGTTGCATTTGAGCTGAGTGATTTTGGAGAATCACATGGAAAGTCTGAGACTGCATTTAGAGCATCTGCATCTATATCCGGTAAGGAGAAATATGATCTTGATGAATGCATGATATCTAGATATGAAAGAGAGAGGAGAGAGATGGAAGAGAAAGAATGAGAGCTAGATGAACTTGAAGTACTGATTGCCTGGAGATTGCCTAAAGGTTCTGGTAAGTATGATGGAAAATTGCCTTTGAAATGTTTCTCTTGTAACAAGATAGGACATTTTGCTTCTAGATGCTCAGAGAGAATGACTAAGTATGGTAGACATGATAAGTTTGATAAGCATGATATGAATGATAGATATGATAAGCATGAGAAGTATGATAAGCCTTACAAGCCTAACCAGAAGTATAGGAATCAAAAGAACTGCTACTATGATGTTGATGAAGGTATTAAAAATGAAGAATCAGAAGGAGATGAAGTTGTATTCCTTGTCATTAAGGAAGATGGACTTGTACCTGTTAATTCCACTAGTTGTACTATTTAGGAGAAAGCTTTAGCTGCTAAATTTGAAGAGAAAGATGAATGGGTGATTGAAAGCGGTTGTTCACATCATATGAATGGTGATAAAAGCAAATTTGTGAGTTATGGAAAGATATGATGGTGGAATAGTTAGATTTGGAGATGACAAAGCCTATGTGATCCGAGGGAGAGGTTCTATTTCTTTTGATGGTAAGCATAACACTGATGATGTCTTGTATGTTAAAGGTTTGAAACATAATCTTTTGAGTGTTGGACAAATGGTTGATAAAGGTTATGATCTACAATTCAAGGATGAAAAATGCAAGATCTTAAATGCCTCCAGTATAGAGATTGCATCTGGAACTAATCATTTGAATGCTGATGAAAAAAATTGTTTGATTGCTCAGATTGATGAGAGTTGGTTATGGCATAGGTGGATGTGTCATGTGAACTTTGATTCAATGATTAAGATCAGTTCTACACATGTTGTTAGAGATCTGCCTAAGATTGTTAAGCCTACTAATCCGAAGTGTAAGGAATGTTAGTTGGGTAAGCAAACAAGAATTTCTTTCAAGAGAAAACCATATGCATATGATGGATTGCTAGATCTTGTGCATACTGACTTATGTGGACCTACAAATTTTATAAGTGTACAGGGTGATAGATATTTTATGCTGCTAATTCATGATTATTATAGGATGATGTGGGTTGTCTTTTTGAAGGAGAAATCAGAAGCATTTGATAAATTCAAGATATTCAAAGCTAAGGTTGAGACTGAGTCTAGATTAAAGGTGAAGTGCTCTAGATCTGATAGAGGTGGAGAATTATGTTCCGGTGAGTTTAATTCATTATGTGAGATGCATGAGATTAGAAGACAATTATCTTCTCCTAGAACCCCTCAACCGAATGGAGTTGTTGAGAGAAATAACATAACTGTTTTGGATGCTGCAAGGACTACACTGATTGAAGGAAATGTTCTAAAGATCTACTAGAGAGAAGCCATTAGCACTGTTGTTTTCACATTCAACAAAGTTCACATCAAAGGAGATACCGGTAAGACCCCTTCTGAGCTTTGGTTTGGTCATGTTCCTACTGTGAGACATTTCAGAGTATTTGGTAGCAAATGTTATATCAAAGGAGATGAGGATATAGGAAAGTTTGATGCTAGAAGTGATGAAGGTATTTTCTTGGTTTAATCAACAAAGAGCAAGGCCTACCGATGCTACAATAAGAGACTGAGAAAGATAGTAGAAAGTGCAAATGTGAAGGTGGATGAGAACCTTGGAAAAATGATTAGAGCATGTGGTTATGATGATGGACAACATATTGTTTTAGCCCCTATTTAGCCTGAAGAGCCTAAGTATAATGATTAGATAGAGACTATGAATCTGGATGTTGCTGGTGAAGGAGTGTAGGAACCTGAGAATCAGAACAATCAAAAGACTCCAAGGTATGTAAGACTGAATCATTTTGAAAATCAGATTATTGGTGATAAGAATAAAGGTGTGATGACTAGAAGAAGGATAGTTGCTGAAGAAGTATGCTTGATTTCTAAAGTTGAACCTAAATATGTTGTTGAAGCCTGTAAAGATGAAAGTTGTATGAGAGCCATGGAAGAAGAACTAGATCATATTGAAAAGAATAACACTTGGGAACTTGTGCCTAGACCTAAGGATAAGAATGTTATTTTTACTAAATGGGTATTTAGAAATAAATTGAATGAAGTCGGTGAAGTTGTCAGAAATAAAGCTAGACTGGTCTACAAAGGATACTCACAACAAGAAGGGATTGATTATGTAGAGAATTTTGCTCTGGTTGCCAGACTTGAAGCTGTTAGGCTGTTGCTTGCTTATGCTGCTTATAAATATTTCAAGGTATATCGGATGGATGTCAAATTTTCCTTTTTAAATGGTGATCTTGAGGAAGAAGTTTACATTGAGTAACCTAATGGATTTTCATTATCAGACGATAGAGACATGGTTTGTAAACTGAATAAAGCTCTTTATGGACTAAAACAAGCTCCTAGAGCCTGGTATGCTAGACTAGATAAATATTTGTTGAAATTGGGATTTAGTAAAGGTGTTGCTGACAATAATCTGTACTTTAAGATAGAAAATGATAACATCCTGATTGTTGAAGTCTTTGTTGATGATATAATCTTTGGTGGTGATGATAACTTGAGCATGAAGTTTTCCCGTGATATGTAGAAGGAATTTGAGATGTATATGATTGGTGAGATGAAATTTTTATTAGGTTTGCAAATTGCATAGACTGGAAAAGGTATATTCATATCTCAAACTAAGTATGTGAAGGAATTGCAGAAGAAGTTTGGATTAGATGACTCCAAACTTGTTGGAACTCCTATGGTGACTGGTTGTAAGTTGTCTAAAAATGATAAATCTCCTAAAGCTAATCAGAGTTTGTACAAATCTATGGTTGGTGGACTGTTATATCTTACTTAGACTAGGCCAGGAATTATGCATGTTGTGTGCATGGCTGCTAGATATCAAGTTGATCTGAAAGAGAATCATGTCACTATTGTGAAGAGAATATTCAGATACTTGAAGGGAACTATGGAGTATGGATTATGGTATCCGAGGAATGATGATTTCATGCTATGTGCCTACACTAATGCTGATTGGGCTGGTGATGTTAATGACCAAAAGAGCACTACCAGTAGAGAATTCTTTTTAGGTAAGAAGTTGGTTTCATGGGCTAGCAAGAAACAAGATTCAGTGTCCTTATCTACTGCCGAAGTTGAGTACATTGTTGCTGCTAGTAATTGCACTCAGATAATTTGGATGAAGCAAATGTTGAAGGATATCAGAATTATTTATGATGAGCCTAGTATTATATACTGTGATAATTCCAGTGCTATCAAAATGCCAAAGAATTTGGTGCAACATTCAAAGACGAAGCATGAATCAGGTGCAACATTCAAAGACTAAGCATGAATTTGGTGCAACATTCAAAGACTAAGCATGTTCAATCAAATATCATTACTTGAGAGAGCAAGTTAGTGAAGAGAAGTTGAAGCTGGAGTATGTTTCTACAAAGGAGAAAATAGCTGATATTTTCACTAAACCCTTGCTTGCAGATACATTTGTCTACTTGAGACAAGTTAGGGGTATCTACCCCTCCCAAGGAGAACTAGGTGTATTGAGTTGCATCAATCTGGTGGACTCCACCTTCTTATCTTTTTATCTGGATTGGTGAGTTGGTGTTGCTCCTCTGGTGGAGTAGTTTGTTGATTTGGTCATGTATTTCTAGGGGAGAGAGATTCATGTTTTTGTCTTTGGGGAGAGAGAGTTTGGTTATCTATTTTAGATCTTTGGCATTGTTGTCAAAGGGGGAGAGAGATCGTGTGAAAAACTACTTTATCTGTCTTGATCTTAGGGGGAGTTTGCTAGAGATATTGTTTTTTCTTTGCATTGATTGTTTTTCAGATTCATATGTTGCCGTCAATGCCAAAGGGGGAGATTGTTGGATATTGTTGGTCATTACTGTTACTAGGATATGCTGTTGTCATTGATGTCAACATATTCTTGTGATTTTCTCTTGTGATTGCAGATTGGGAAGATCTTATGATCTAGTTTGTATTGTTAGTATGTTGATCACTATTTTGCAGAGTTCGGTATATCCTCTGTTATTTCCGATATGATCAAATCTTGTGCTAAGCTTTTGGGATATTGCTTGGGATGGTCTTGTGTATCTTCATGTCAGATGGATGGTGATTTGTTGCTTCGCAAGTTATCTTTCTTTGTGACTGTTGTTGATTGGTTGTGTTCTTGAGCTTTCAAACGTTGACCAATGAAGATTTGAAAAGTACCGTTGGTGCAGTTGTTCCTAATGATTCTAACGTGCTTGATGATGTTTCTTAGTTATGTCCTATTTTTTTTGGCAATCCGCATTTATCGTTGTGTAATTTTTTGGTGGTTTCTATCAACCGGTGATGATTTTCATGTTATGTGGTTTTCCTGGTGGTGTGGCGTGTTGCAGTTGATCTTGGTGTGATTTCCGGTGGACTTGTGTGTTTGGGAATTTGGTTTAGGACCATGTTATGCTATGTAAATCATTATATTGGTCTAGTGGTTGATCTTTATATCGTGCAATGTAATTTTTTAATTGAGGGTTTAGCCAACCTTGTTATCAAGGTTGATAAATTGTATATATAGGTGATATAGTCATGTAATTTAGGTGTCGATGTTGTGTCCGCATTATCAGAGAGAGATTTTTGTGCGAACAAGTGATTTATCCTTCAATGTTGAGTTTGTGGTGATATTGGTGTTGCAAGACAAACATTTGTGCTTAATCGGAACTGTAATCAGGCATTTGAAGATGCTATTCTTTCAGTTCATTTCTTCCGGTGAATCTTATTGTAAGTCGGTGAGATTTCTCTTAGGGTTGTAGCCTTCCAAGCCATTATATTTGAGCAGTGAGCTCTAGGCAGTGTTCCTAAATGCGTGTGCATTCCTCATTATAACATTTTCACATACTACTGCAAAGTATCATCTTACTATGGGTAGGTTCCCACTGTGGTTTTTCCCTTAACCGGGTTTTCCATGTCAAAATATTGGTGTTGTGTGTTGTGCTATTAATTTCTTTATTTGTCTTATTACTACAGTTTATCAGATCTGTGTTTTATGATTAAGTTTGTGATTCTGGTGAAGACTAATTCACCCCCCCTCCTAGTCTTTCTTCTTGATTGCTTCTAATAGTATCATCATGTTTTTTGGTTCTTGGATTGAAATTTTTTGTTGTTATTATTATATAATATAAGGGAATCTATTAGATTGGTCCAACAAATATTTGGTGGCCTCCAGATATGTGAAATATTGTCTTATTTTTTTGGTGGACATGTTGGGTTCCTTACTGTTGTATTTCAATTTAGTTTTATGATGGTGTTTATGTTCTGGAAGTGAGTTGTGTTGGATTATGCTTGGTATGTTCAATGTTCTATGTATTTGATTGGATTATTCTATTTGGATCATGTCTTTTTTGGTTTGGATATGCATTAGAGGTTGTATTAGAAGATTTTTATGGGTCTCACCATGGTGTGTGGAGATCTGCATTAGGTAATTTGCATTGGAAGATGTCTTTTAATCAACTTAGTGCAGAGTTTCATTGCTTATCTACGCGTTACATTTGGTGGTGTCTTCGAAGGATATGTTAGTGTGTGAACTTCATTGGATTCAACTTGGAAGGATGTGTAGAGACCTAAAATTGTCCTCTCTAATTAAATAAATTTTTATTTATTTAATTAATTCATTTATCCTTTTCTAGCCTTTCCTCATTTAAATAAATACTTTTATCTATTTAAATTGTCCTTTCCTAAATTAAATAAATACTTTTATTTATTTAATTGATCCCACTTCTTCTATTAATTAAATAAATCTTTATTTATCTAATTAATTCATTACCCTTTTCTACCCATGACACATGTCATTCATCTCTTAAATCCTACAGTACCTACCCTCTTATTATTTTCTTATTTATTTCACCTACCTTCTAATCCTAGCCGACCATCTATCTTTTACACATCTTAATCTTATCCCTCCATTTCTTACAATGTTCTCTATATATAAGAGGATGCTTCCTTCATTATCAACCCTAAGCATTCTAAGTATTCTAATTGTTTAATTAATCTTATGCAATCAAGCCTTTTGTGATCAAGCTATCAACCACATTTTCATTCTTTGTTGAGCTCTTCTGCACACATAAAAGCTGAGAGCAAACATATCAAACAAGATCAATGGAGATAGGAAGAATGGAGATTCAAACCCTAGTGGACATGTGATGGTATAATCTTTTTTATTTTGTTGATTTACATTGCCTTGGGTAATCTTCATATGTTATGGTGGATCTTTGTTGTTTTTAGGCTAGGGTTTTGTGGTTGAATTCATTTAGTCTTTCAATATTGTTGTTTTCACTATCCACTTTTCACCATAGGCACGCCGGGTGGGACATGGATTTTTGTTAGATCTATGGTTTTTTTTACAGGCTTTTCTAACCCTATATTGTTGCTTGTGAAATGTAGAAATATTTGTGTAGTATTTAAGCATGTTTGTGTCATGAATGCATGTTTATGTCTTGAAGGTCGAATCAGAATTATGTGATAAACATACATTGTTGATTGGATAAGCTGCTGAGAAGATACACTCAAACAGGTCTTCCAGAGAAAACTAGGATAACAGATATGGCTAGGATTGACAATTATTGATAGAACATACGTTGCCATTCAGGAAACTACTCAAGAAGATACACTCAAGTAGAGGCCCTAGGATAGGATAGAGAGAGGCACTTTGTGATGAACAGGAAATACCATAGAAATGGACAATTCTGTGATAGAACATACGTTGTCAATTGGATCAGGCTGAAATTAATAATTTTGATGTTTTTGGGTCCTCTCTTTCTCCTGGAATGGACTGCTTGCCTCACCAATAGGAACAATAACTAGAGCTAAAGTCTCAACCCAAATATTGGTCATTCACTCTGTGTAATTATTATCCCCACAACTGAAGTTCATTTGTTTGTCAAGCTAGGGACGTACTACTTGAAATGGGTCTGCACTATGTGCACTAAGTTTCTGCGATAGCTATTCTGCATTACTGCAACAACTAAATCTATTTGAAATAAACAAGCAAGAACCATAACAACTGAATGGAAACATGAAATCTTAGCATTGATAGAAAACTCTAATTAAAGAACTGTTAACTAAGTTCAGAGATGACAAACAAGAATTACTCTATCTGCTTTGGTTGCAAGAACAGTCACAGGATCTAGTTCCAGTGGCTGCAGGAACAGTCAATCGCTAGAACATCTACTGCAACAAAAAGGAAAACTGAATCTAATGAATGCACAAGAATACTCACCAAGTGGGGCCCCTTGTATGAGTGTATCCAGACTTCAAAGATAATTCTATATACTCATAATAGCATTATTTTTATTCATTGTTTTTCAAAGGTCGATACAACACATGAAATGAAAGAAAATACTATGCAACTCTGTTTCTAATCCCCCGTCTCTCTCTAACCTCTAAGAAGAGGTGCAGGCTCTTATTTATAAGAAAACTATAACAACTTCCTACTATCTAGGTCACGCTGATGAAATGAGGCAGAAAATATTTATGACAACAAATAGAAGGAGTTAATCCACAAGAAACATGGATCTCTGCTAAACCACAACCAAGAATATAGCATGGCGGTGTTATAAGATTCATGTTTACTGAAGACAAACATAAATGAGTCTGGCACGCCTTGCTATTCCTTTGCCGCTTCTTACGCACATTATTCTCTTTGTTGTTTTGAATATTTAACCACTCCTTGAATATATCCAATTGCCTTTATGATGTGACACAATAACCGCTTCTGCGACATCTCATTTATTCCTACAATTAAAAAGATATAACATACAAGCACACACATATATATATTTTAATTAATCATAACAGTTATACATTCATACATGATATCACCTATGATAATCTGCATGGCAACATGAATAATTCACATGGCAACGGGAATAATTGGTCAAAACAAACTAGGATTTAATGGGTTTGGTTATCATCTAGAATACACATAGTCAAACTCTAATACATCATATAAATCAAACACTATCCCGTTATACAAATTAAAACATGGCAAAAACTTATCAGTTATAGGAATAAAAGAGCTAATATCTTAGCTCATCGTGCCCCCCAACTTAGTGTCTTGTTGATCCTCCAGCAAGAGGAAAATTTATTATCCGGGCATTGACTCATAAGTCACCAATGGTTCCCTGTCATGTTCCTCTGGTAGCCAAGTTCCAATAGAACCCCTTCATCTTTTCCAGTCTAGCCCATGTGGCTTCTTCTGTGGCCTCTTCATATAGTTTGTATGTGACCTTGCATCCCATTAATAGCCACATAAGGATAGGTGGTTGAAATATCAAGGGTAGCCAGTTATTGCTTTTTGCCCTACCCAAGTGGATGTACTTGGGAGGTCTTTGTGTGGTTGCATGAAAATTAGGCAGTGAATGGGGTTCACCCTGCTTTAAGTCTTCTAGGAGATTATTTCAACGCTGAACCAAACACTCAACTGCAGCTGTATTTTCATTTTCAACCAAATGTTCATAATCCTGGAATGTTTTCTCCCTCATCCGTAAAACTTGGCTCCTAACATCATGTCTTGTTAACAATTTCTGCCAGTCATAGTAAATAAGCCATGCATTTTTGGCTTCAGCTCTGAGTGGTAATGGACAATCAAATTCCAAATTTCTGTATGTTTCAGCCTAGGTCCCCATACTGATTTCATTTTGTATCCATGACATTAATGCTTTTAATTGAATGTCACCAATGTATAGTAAGGGATTTCATTCATTGTTAGAAGTCACAACATAATTATGTAAATAAAATTTACATAACAAATCCCTAACAACTGCAGGAGAGTTTTGATAAACATTATAAAATTCCTATGGGGTATCTAGAGAAGTACTAAGATCCCTAACAATGCAGTTTAGCTTGAAACATAAATACTGCTCTTTTAAACATAAAGCATAAACCCTCAGAGGAGCCCTGCATTGCATCGATTCAGGAACCATATTGGCAAACGTGTCTACTTTATCTTGCAATTCCACAATTTGATTATCCCTCTTTTCAATCTCTTTCTGTTGTTTATGAATAACTCCTTGTAACCTAGCCCTTTCTATCTCCCACTATCTATAAAATGTAAGTGCAATAGATAAACTAGTGAGAGATGAAGGGGACCTGTGAGCTGTTACCCGAGGGCATAAGATTTCTTCAACCGGTTCTTCAAACTATTCCGCTACATGTGCCAAATTTGACAGTCTGTCGGCTCCATGTTCTTCCTGCGGTCGAATCTCTATTTGACTTACGTTCCCTTCCTCTAACGTTTCCATGGAAATGACTTCAATCACATCCCCTACTGCTTGAGTTTTTTGTTTACCTCATCGACTCCTTCTCAAATACATTTTTAGAGTGGCTATAGGAGGTGTTGCTGTAGGAGGATTTTCTTTCACCTTGCGCCTTTTAGCTGTAGGAGAAACCTATGCTGCTTGAGGTTGCTCTATGGTTTCTTCCTCTGCGTCAATTGTTTTTATTTATTTCCCTTTTCTTCTGGAAGATTCCGCTCCACTTTGAAAATGAGTGGAGGGCTGCTCAATATTTGGTTCAATTACCATTTCTTCTACAATAGGCAAGGCTTCATTGGCAACAAGAGGTTCATTTGCTGCAGAAACCCTAGGAGATGAGGGTTCTCCGATATCTTCCTCTTGGGCTACTATTTCTTCTGCAGTAGGAGCATTCTCCTCCCTAAACTGTAGGATATCTTCGAATGCCCCCCATGCCATCTGAGAGACATCTCTAAGAGAACGTTCTACCAATAATTTAATCAAGTCATGGTGACTAACATAACGATTTCCACCCTTCTGTGTTTCCTTTGCACTTATGAAAATAAGATGATACAAAAAATTGGGAACATTCACCCTTCGGCCATGTCGTAAATGACTAAGTAATTTAAAATGGACCAAATGCAAATTTGAGTACCTTCCATCACAGGTAATGTATTTCATCACATATAATGCCACATGGGGCCATTCCGCTGGAAGAGATATCTATCTAGTTCCCTGCTTGTCCACACTTAGGGGTCCATCTGTTGGGTGAGTAAACTCTGCCCTAGCACTTCTCGTATCCTTCGACTCAGGAAAAATTTCCACCTCCTGTAACAACCCAGTGACTTCAGCTATCCCTTGCTTTGTGGCAATGACTCAACCCCTTGACAGAGGCCTTTCCTTCGTTGTATGTATGCATGAATTCATAGGCAATTTCTTCATTGAAATCCGTTATTTTTAGAAAATAGTCAATCCACCCATACATACGAAAGTAATGCCCACACTAGACATCCTGCAGTTGTTGGCAATTAACACTCGTTGGATTCATATGTTGTCATTGATGGCAACCAGATTCTCTAGAAGGCGGATACCGGCATTTGGAGGCATACACCGTCAGATACCGGCATTGGAGTAATCAGGATCATCATCGGCACTGACACTAGCACCAACATCCAACACTTCTAGGATCCGAAAGGTTTTATTTGTAAAATCATTTTATAATTATTGCATAGGGTCGACATTGAATATCTTTTTGTAAGTCGACATAAGGCATATTGTTTGTAAAGGGTATATAAGTCAGTCTGTTAGGTCATTTTGATATATGACAAGGTAGTAGAACTGTGTAATGCAAAGGATATGTATGTAGGTCATTTGTATGCGAAGGTTATATCATGCAATGATCAGCAGATGGTTTGTAAAGCATTCTTGGAGGAAAGGAGATACCGGTAGAAGGGTTCAGGGTTTATGAACTAGTACAGAATAGAGCTATAACCGGAACTCTTTTTGGCATTGCAAATGCATTTTGTGAGTTTAACATTACTGTTTTATCTTAGCAGAAGCTTGTAGTTAGTGATATGTAAGGCCCCTCCCCAATCAAGCTTTGATTAACATAAGTGACCATGGTTGATCCTATTAATAGATGCTATAATTCAATAGGATGGGCTATGTTAGATAGATAGATTGGTGAGAAAAAATAATTAAACCAAGTTATAGAATCATTTCACCTTGTGGTGTACATTTTGATGTGTTATGAATTCGAAAACTTATATGATTCCATGATTTGGATCACATTGACATATGTTGATGCTTTGTTTTATGCTTGTTGATTATGATACTTTATATGTTGCTAGAATAGAATTACTTTGAAATGGTGAATGTCATTATTGGAATTGCAGGACTTCATTTTGATGATAGAAAAATGATGCTTATTTTAAGAATGGTTCAATTTTGAGAATTACGATAATTGCTATGTGGAATCGAATTTGAATGGATGAGATATTGGATTATTATTGTCAAATGTATGAGTGTTTGATGTGCAATGAAATCTATGTATCTGATTATGTATAATTGTGATTACTTGGAATTACTAATGTGTTAATTGAGATGCGCAGGAAAATTATCCATGTGACCATGGAATAAATATGGAGAACCAAACCTAGACCAATGTACGTTTGTTAAGCCAGGGGTTGTCTATTTGGAGAGACAACACCCCGTTTGTAATGTATTTTATTTGTGAAGTAAATTATGCATGTGTGTTAATTTGATTTTATTTAATTGTGTAAACCTACAAGAGACAAATTCCATGTGTGATTTTTATATTGTATTTTATTGTGTCACTTGACACATGTGGTGATTAGTGTCATTGATTTTGACTTGTCTCTTGGAGGGAGTTTTGCTTCTACCAAAGCCATTCAAACAAATGAGTGTGGTCCCAAATTTGCCTTGGGTAGGGAGTCTTGGGAGTGGTCAACTCAGGTTTGACCCGTAGGTTAACTTCAGTTGGGTTTCTAAGGGGTTAAATGGACTCCTAGGGTCAGTTTTAGGGCTTTTCCAAAGGTCCAAAGGGTATACCTATGGGTTAGGGGTATTTTGAAACATGTGACTTCCCCATGTGACTGTTTAGTCACCTCAAAAAGTGGTTTTTCCAAGGTGAGCGAAAATTCAACTTAGAAGGTCCCTCCTAGGATAGACAACCTTCCCTTTTGATGTCAAACTCTCCTCCCCATTCTCTCTCACCTTTCCCCTTTCCAGTTTTAGTATTGTGTAAGAGGTTGGGAAGAGCAACCAATGGGAACTTCCACCTCACCCAAGGGGTTGGGAAGTGTGTGAGAGGCCTTCTTAGGCAAGGATTAGGGACTTAGTGAGTAATCACCCACTCTCCATTGTTGGAGATTATGCATTTTTTTGAAATTTAGTTGTAGGATAGAATTTTGGTGAAGGGTTGGTGGAAAGTTTGTGTGGATTTGGGCAGCTCATCCCCAACTAAGTCTAACATACCTATTGGCAGATTAAGGTTGGTTTTACTTCCTTTTGTTTATGTTGTTATGTTGTTTTGAAAGAAAGAAATGCTTGCATGAAAAAAAAAGTGTATATGTAATTTGTTGTAGAAGAAAAATGCGAGTTTTCATTTCTATGTTCTTTGTTTATGTGTTCTTGTTTTTTGGGAGTGTCCAAGACCTCCTACTCTTGGGAGGGTAGGAAGGTCTTGGGGTGGAAGAAGCATGACAGCCTTGGGTGAGAGGCTCTCCTTATGGAGAGTGATTCTCAAGGGTGTCCTTTGTGACCCTTGTTGCATAGCCTTGTGTATGCATTTGGGGGTCATAAGGGGAGGAAATATGGCTTTGAAGCCTTTGGGGGGCATAAGGTGTGGAAGGGAAATTTGTTGTATTTTGTTTTGCCATGAGGTGGCTTGAGTTGTATTATGCTTGCAATCTCCCCAATGGTACTTGGTCCACTTCCACCTGTGGAAAGATCATCACAAGAAGTGGTGAAAGTGTAGCTTGGGATGGGAATATGCATGATTGAGTGTTTTGCCTTTGTTGTTGTGATGTTTGTTTGTTTGTAACCCGTCTAGTGCTTGGTTCTCCAAGCTCGGGGGTGGCTTCTAGTAAGCCTAGGCTGGGAGGTGAGCTCTCCATGGTCAAGTTGTGATTTATTTCAGGTGGCTTGGGAAGGAAAAGAAGAAGAAATTAGTTGCTGGTTTTTATATGATTTGCAGAAAGTTTAGGGAAGGGGATATTGTATTTTTTTTTTAGCAATGTAAAAAGGAAAGTTATAAATATTGTATTTATTTCAAAAATAGAGACATGTATTCATTTTTATTTTAAGTCCTCATTAATGAGAGACTAGTTGGGTATCACACCCTTTTGTAATATTGACTACTTTGCATTCTATATGCTTTTAAAAGAAATGTATTTTGCTATTAAGTTATTTTTGCAAAAAAAAATAGAAGGGGTGTTAGTTATGGATTAAGTTCCTATAGTTGCTGAATTAAAATATTTTTTGTATCCTTATTAAATAAAAAAAAAGGGGTCTAACCTTTCTACTATGCATAATGAAAATAATGTAGATAATTAAATTAGCAATAACATGTGAATTAATAATCTGAGAATGACCTCTTAGTCATATTAGTTTAGTCCCAAAATGCATACATAGTTACATTCCCTTAATATGAACATTATATTGTATTTAACTTAACCCCAAAAAAGGGGCTTTTAAATGATATGTTAGTTTTATTAATGTTGTTGTAGTTTAATTAATTCTGTCATTTCCTCTTTTATTTACTGCAGAAAGTAAATTTAAAGTTAATAGTTTGCTTCTTAAGTTAGCATCTAGACTTAGTAAATGAGAGAAACACATTAGAGTTTGCTGTTAGTGTTTATAAAAAAAAAGAGAACAAATTAGTGGAAAGTACATAAATCTGAATGTTGTTGCTTTTCAACCAAAAGGAAACTATATGTGATAAAACAAAATGAGTTTTATTTCTATTCTGACTATTTGAGATTAGCATGCTCTAAGCTATGGATATGTATCTTTAACCACATAAAAATGCATGTATATATATATATATATATTCTATTTAAGTAAAGGCAAAGGTTTTAAAATGAAATACTAAGCTGCTGTATTTTCCCAAGAATACCATTTCATTAAGTTGGTGCAAGCATTTGAAATCTTATTTAATCAGGTTAAATAAATTAGCCCTTAGATATGAGTTTAACTCAGATTGGTTAAACAAATGTATTAAACAAATTTAAATAAATAGCCCTTAAATTAGTGAATGTTATACCCCTTGGTCAGACTGCCACATTTATACATTATATAATTACTTCTTGACAAAAATATAAAGGAGAATATATACATGTATGCATGTTAATATATATATATATATATATATAAAATTAAATAATTGCATTTAGCTAGCTTTCTTTACTTGCCAACAACAAAACAAATAAAAAAAAAATTAAATTTAAAAAAAATATATAAAAATAATAATAATAAGGGCTCGGCCCTGTGGCGGGGTGCGGGGCTACGGCCGCCCACAGCCGCAGGCTTATCCCTGCGACTGTGAGGGGCTGCCCATAGTCACGGAGCCTTGGCTCCGTGGTCTGTGGGTAGCCATCCCCACAGCCGCAGGGATATCCTTGTGTCTGCGGGCGTGGCCGTCTCCTGCAACCCGCAGCGCGCGCGATGGCTACGCCGCCCTCCCTTTCGGCACTATCGTTCCCTTCTGTGCCGCCCTCCCTTTCGGCGCCACCGTTTCCTTCTGCGTCGTCCGCTCCCTTTGACGTCGCCGCCTCCACTCCCTTCGCTCTCTCCTTCGAACACAAAACTCGCCCACGGGTATCATCCCAACCTGCAACACAAATAAGATAGCCACCCAAAAAATATATATAATTTACTCCATGGTGGAACCCTAATCCGATCTAGGGTTAGGGGCAAGTTAGGGTAAGTTTTGAGGGGGATAGAAATAAGGGGGGGAGATATAAGTAAGAGAAAGAAAACCCTAGTTAGGGTTAAAAAGGGGTATTATTGTAAATATAAAAAAAAAAGAGGAGAGAAAAAGGAGGGGGAAATGGGTGTACTCTTTTAAAAGTTTGAAATGGGTTAAATGTCATTTTCTTAGGCTTTTCCCCATATATTCATTTGGGTTGGTCTTTAATGATTTATAATCATATTATCCCCTAATATAGGAAAATATAGTGAAAAGTAATTAAAGGAAATAGTTTAAATAGAAGATTGATCTGAATTATATATATATATATATATATATATATATATATTCAATGACTATATTTATTAGTTTTTGGAGATTAATTATCTTTAGAGAAATAATGTACTTCCCTTGAGTAAATTTATTAAAAGAGTTATTTAATGGAAATTCTATAAGGTTGATCGATTAGATATAAAACCTAGAAGAAATTTAAATATGGTGTATTAAATATCTAATACCTAATGTTCGGAGGAATATTATACTGTAGCTTGAATTAAGTTATTCAAATACTTTTGTTGGAAATTTTAAAAGGTATTGGAAGGGTATTTAATGAATATTGTCGATTTAAGTGAATGGGTATTGTTGTGGTATAATATATATTTGTAAAAATAAGTCAATGGGCTGGATCTTTTGAATGAATTTATCCCTAGCGTGACTCCTCATTTAATAATTTACCTTTCATAATGACGTATGGCACTTTAAATTTATTTGCTCTAATAATTGATATTAATTCATGGAAATCGTGTTAATATTGAATTAAAAGATATAAGGATTAAATAAGTTACAATAAAGGGCTAATAAGTTTTATGTGTCGGGGAATACTTAACATACCTTTACTTAGAGGACTAATTATTGAATCAAATAATTATACTAATGTCTATGTAGTGGAGGTTGATCTAATTAAGTAATATAGTTCGCGTCTGTAAAAAAACAAAAAACAAAAAAACCAGTTGAGAGAATTTATTATCGTCCTCATGATATTAAGTTGTTCTGCTTGACAACAGGAGTTATTGTGATTGTTACGTCTAGGGGTTATATCGAATCCTAAGGCTCCTAGTTAAGTTTTAATTCATCGCTCGCTTAGAAAATCCAATTTAATACCATTTAGGATTACGTTTGGAGCAACTTGTTTAGTGGTCACAATTGTATAAACATAGGTTGCATGTAAATTAAGTGTTTCAAAAAAAAAAATTGTTTGTGTTCTTGCCCAAAAGTTTGGGCATGACATGAGACTCTTTTGTGTTGAGCAGTGTGCTCTAGGCAGTGTGCCTTCCTGCATGTGCAGGCCCCCATGCTATGTAATATCTTTCATATGGCTAGTGAATTGATATTGTGGGTCACAAATCCCTTCGTGGTTTTTCCTCTTTGAGGTTTTCCATGTATAAATTTAGTGTGTTATGGTGCTCATTCATGTGGCTTGTTTATTTACTTCATGTTATATGTTTCATCATTTACTGGTTTACATGTGCATGCTATAAAAAGTTAAAATCTTGTGTTACCGACAGAACACTGATTCACCCCCCCTCTCAGTGTTCTTGGATTCATCGTATTCCAACAATTGGTATCAGAGCCTGGTACCTCAGAGGAAGTTTAACAGCTTGAGGAAGATCATGAAACCGAAATCATTGAACATTGCTATGCAGAAGCAACTTGAGATGGCACTTGAGGATTATGATGATGAAAGGATGAAGAACTTAAAACTGCAAGATGAATTGAATTCTGGTAATGAATTCATTCTTGTTCTGCAAGAAAGGTTATCATCTGCTCAAGCTAAGAGAAAGGAACTTTTGCAAAACCAGGATGATGAAGAGAAAAATACACTTAAGGAACAATGTCATAAACTAAGTCAAGCAAACATGCTCATGAAGAATGAAATGCAAGACCTGACTATGAGGATGTCAAAAGATATTGAGGACAGAAAGAAGAAGGAAGAAAATCTTGTTATATCTTTGAAGAACAAATTTGAAGAATGTGGCAGATTGACTCATAAGAATAATCTGTTGAGAACTGATTTGGTACAATCCCAGAATAATGAACAAGAGCTAGAGAGACAAATAATGACTCTGAGAGATGATCTAACTATTGCAAGTGAGTATAAATAAAAATTCAAGATTAGTGTTGCATAGTTGGATGATTTATTGAAAAGACAAAGGCAGAGTGAAGATTCTAGAGGACTTGGATTTGTACAAGGTGAAAGCTCTAGTACTACAAATGAAGATCAGACAACTGGTATGCAGAACTCATCAAACTAGAGGAAACCAATAAAGCAATCTAATGCTTATAAATTCAATGGTATATTTTTTGTTTGTAATAAATTTGGGCATATGGCTAGACAATGTAAAAATAGAGCAAATCAAAACTACAATTCAGTTCCTGGTCAATGCACAAATTGCAAGAAATATGGTCATAAGTTAGAATATTGCAGAATCAATGTTAAATGTCATGCATGTGGAAAGTTTGTACATTTGGCTAATCAATGTAGGTCAAGGAATGACACTGGATATGTCAAAGAAATTTAAAATAACAATGTTACATGTTATGCATGCAACAAAATAGGTCATATTGGTAAGTACTGTAGAAGCAAGACTACACCGGTTAGCAATGATAAAGCAAATGAGAAAGGAAAGTAGAAGGTAGATGAAATACAACAAGGTCACACCAAGAGATGGGTTAGAAAATCTGAAGAACCAAGTGGAGATGCAACAACACCAATAACTCCACTGGTAGAATAGAGCATTCCTGTACCGACAGGAAATTCAACTGGTAACTGAGGCATATGCCATAGGGGTTGGAAAATTCATTGCAATTTTTGCATATTCCTCGGAAGAGATCTAGAGAGTGGTATTGATCATTGACGAAGGTTTATCTGGCATAAAACTGTTAAACTGACATCCGGTAGGGCACATCGCTAAAGCATTTATGACAGTGATGAATTAGGGTTTACTCGTTGATAAAAATGGAAAATGGACTCATTTTCACTCACCCAGCACTCGAGAAAACTAGAGCGAAGCAAAGGCAAATCATAGGCAATCAAGAGCGAGCAAAGGCGTTCCAAATAATTTCCAGCAATTATCTGAGAAGTAATCAAAATCTTTCAACTGACGATTGTTGTCCATGTACTTCTTTGAAATGGCATCCAGATCATCATTTGCTCCTACTTTCATCGTGAATCCCACTATTGTTGAGGTTAAGGATAGGCTTAGACCTGTTTTCAAGGATGTTCCCCAAATTGCTATGAAGGAAGACTCTATTGGCGCATTTTCGAGGGTTCCTAATGGTGTGGTTAGTGTGGAAGATGTCAAGGCCTATATTCACTACACCTTGGAGGATTTAGGCACTGAGGAAATCAAGGGAATGTATCAATCTGAGATACTAGGCATCTCCAGAACAATCAAGCTGGACTATCAAATTATTGAAGACCTAGGGTTAACCGAAATCCTGTATATACCAGAATTCAAGGATGAAGTGATCAGATATATTCTAAAAAGGTTCCATAATGATTTCATCTGGTTGGACCAGCCTCACATGATCACCAAAGAAGCTATTTTGGCGGTCACTGGCTTACCCAAAGTTGGACATGAACCGGGAAAGAAGATCTCCAACATTGCAGTTGAGAAGCTCACCGACGCAACCCATGATGGAAGATCGATGAGGGTCAGCACCGTCAAAGATACAGATGTGAATTTTGCTAGCATGATCATCGGCTACAAGGTAACTTAATTAAGTCGATTGAACTCTGTTACCAGATCCTGTATCCATGTTGCATATCAAATGATAAAGAATAATGAAAAGTATGACTTGTGTGAATGGTTAAGGAGTGAATTGATGTTAAATATTGGCAAGATCAAAGGTGTTAAGAAAGGAACATTCTGATTTGACAATCTTATTGTCTGCTTAATGTTGTACTTCATGAATGAGCTACCGAGTTTGGGAAAGAAACGTTGGGCTCATGACATACCAGTAGGTATGTTGATCAAAGATGCAATCACTGGTAGGGATGGAAAACTTTGGGGCTACTTTAAAAAATTTCAAGAGAACATGAGACTGAGGGAGAGAATCTCCAAACACATTATGGAGAAATACTCCACTGATATTTGCTTCATGGTAAAAATAGATGAGACACTGTTGGAAGCAGTGGAACCTAGAACAATATGGGTCACTGAATTGGGGTATGAATTTGATGACATCATCTTGGAGATATATGATAAAATGCTAATTGATGCTCCTTTGGATGATAAGGATGAACACTTTGGCACTACAGAGGAGAAGGCTCTTGAGGTTAAAATTGGTTTCAATAAGAAAAGGAGGGAAAAGGAGATAGACAAAATGTTTGCATTTGTTCAAAATGTAATTCACATGATAGATACAGAACTAGGTTCTGGATCTAAACTAGTAGATCAACCGGCAGCGGCTAGTGCTCCTGAGGTAAAGAGTCCTGAGACTTTCATTTATTCTATCACTACCGACTCTAATCCAAAGGATAATCAACCTCTTGCATTCAAAAGGGTACAAAGGAAGAAAGCTGATAAGCCTCAGGTAGAAGAAGGTGGAACCAAGGAGGAAGCTAGTAAGAAAGGTAACAACAACATCCACACCTCCAACAAGGAAACCTACTCAGAAGAGGCAACCTACTCCATCCGCTTCTACAACCCCCAACAAGATGAAAAAGAGTGCGATAGATGAAGCAATTAAATCTGGTAATGTTACCATCATCCCCCCAATGACTTGTGCATAATTGATAGATGAGGTAACTAAAGATGGAATTTTGAAGAATGTGTCAAATTTCTATGAAGATTTAGATGATAATAAACAAAATGAAATGGAAGAAGTAATTTTGTTACATTTAGACATATATAAGAAGGATTTGGTAGAGATTTTGAAGGAAATTGCTTTATCATTGTATAATAAGTTAGATGCTATCAGAAGGGACAAAGAGATTAAAGAATTTGAATTTTTGAGTATGTGTGGTTCTATAAATAGTGAGGAAATGAAAAGATGTATAAAATTTTCAAATAGAACAATCTTAAGAAGCAAACTTTGACAAATAAGTTGTATGATGGGTAGAGTCAATGAGATAATAAATGAGACCAGAGATGGTTGGGTTAAATTCTTCCAAGAGAATCCTGATTTTCTCACTTCTCAAGAAGAATTTTCTAAGGCAACAACTCCCACCATTCCAGACAGATCTAAAGGGAAAAGAATTTTGGGAAGTTTAGATCAAATTTTGAATGAATCAATAGTTAAACCTAAAACTGATGAGAGTGTACAGACTAAACCGACAGAGACAACATTTATACAGTCTGAGCAAGGTAAAATAGATAATGAATAGGATACTGATAACATTGTGGATAATACTCCACCGATAGTAATAGATACTGCACCAAGTGGCAAAGCCATCAGTGCAAAAGAGGATGAGAAAAGGGATACACCAGGAGAGGATAAGGAAAAGGAGACTGATAAAACACCCAGTACCATACCGACAGTTGATTCCCCATCAAATTTTTTGGCAATTGACACTTCTTAAGTTGAGAAGAAATCAATCTCAGAGATGAGTCCCACAGAGCTAATGATGGTGACTACTCAAAACCTAATGAAGGAAGGACCTGTAGTCAAAGGAATAATAGATCAGTCAATATCTGTTTTGCATAGATTGATTCCTGATTGTATGATTGAAAATGAAGCAAGCCCTTCTAACAAGCTTAAGGCATTGAAAAAGCACATATCTAAAAACTTTCAATTATTACAACAGATTTCCGATAAGAAAGCACTTGAAAGATTTACTTTGGCCAAGAAAGCTGCTTTTGACCAGATTATTGAGACAAAGAAGAGGAAGGTTGAAGAGAAACTTATACTTATTGAAAATTCTTTGAAACAATGTACTAGCATCTACAAGGTCTATTGTAATATAGAAATTCTTACAACAAATGTAAATAAGAGGATAAAGGATTTACATGAACATATTGCTAATATGGCTAATTCTTTTGATGGACTTCACTTACACCATCCATTGATGGACAAATTTTGACTTTGGAGAACCAAATTTTTGCTTTTGAAAAGGAAAGAGACAAGATTATTCAGAGAGCAAGAAGAATCAGAGGTTTGGTTAGTCCAAGATTGGATTCACTTGGTGTACATAAGAGGGAATGTATGGATATTCTTGTGAAGCCCACACCGGCAGAAGTTACTGAGAAAGAAACAATTGCACATTTACTGAGTGTACTTGTATCCATATCTTAAACATTCAAAACTGATCAGGATACCTATGTATAGTTGCTAGAGAAAGCTTACTCCGAAATCTTGAAATTGGTCAAGCTTCGGTAAAGTAATCTGTAATTATTATTTCAATTCTTTCACCGGTCTTTGGCATTGATGCCAAAGGCGGAGTGTATATGTATGTGAAAAATATATAATCCTAGGGGGAGGATATCCAACATAGTATATTGCAGACAAAGTCAATCAGCTCAGGGGAAGCATGTTTCAGTTGAACCGACAGGGAATCCATTTTTCACATGAGTGTTTCCATCAATGCCAAAGGGGGAGATTTTTGGCAATTGACACTCATTGGATTTATATGTTTTCATTGATGGCAACAAGATTCTCTAGAAGGAAGATACTGACATTTGGAGGCATACACCGATAGATACTGGCATTGGAGTAATCAAGGTCATCACGAGCACCGACACCGGCACTGACATTCATCACTTCTGTGATCCGAAAGGTTTTATTTGTAAAATTATTTTGTAATTATTGTATAGGGCCGACATTGAATATCTTTTTGTAAGCCGACATAAGTTATATTGTCTGTAAAGGGTATATAAGTCAGCCTGTTAGGTTATTTTGATATATGACAAGGTAGTAGAACTATTTAATGCGAAGGATATGTATGTAGGTCATTTTTATGTGAATTTTATATCATGCAATGATCAGTAGATGGTTTCTAAAGCATTCTTGGAGGAAAGGAGATACCAGTAGAAGGGTTCAAGGTTTATGAACTGGTACAAAACAGAGCTATAATTAGAACTCTTTTTGGCATTGAAAATGCATTTTGTGAGTTCACCATTACTATTTTATCTCAGCAAAATCTTGTAGTCAGTGAGACTCTTTTGTGTTAAGCAGTGTGCTCTAGGCAATGTGCCTTCTTGCATGTGCAGGCCCCAATGCTATGTAATATCTTTCATATGGCCAGTGAATTGATATTGTGGGTCACAAATCCCACTGTGGTTTTTCCTCTTTGAGGTTTTCCACGTATAAATTCAATGTGTTATGGTGTTCATTCATGTGGTTGGTTTATTTACTTCATGTTATATGTTTCCTCATTTACCGGTTTATATGTGCATGTTATAAAAAGTTAAAATCTTGTGTTACCAACAGAACACTAATTCACCCCCCCTCTTAGTTTTCTTGGATTCATTGTATTCCAACAGTAGCAACATGTCATGAATTACAGGTTCATGGCGGATAGGAGCTCCTCCCATGACTAACTTGGCTTCTCAAAACAATTTCCATAGTAGAATGAAGGACTGAAATAACCCGCAGAATTGAAAAATACATGTTCCAAAATACTTTACTTACTTCCAATACCTTTCATTGATTTCGACGACAGGATGAACTACTCACTCGTGCGACAAAATGTCCTATTCAAAAAATGATGTTAAGAAAATTAAAACAAATTATTGATAAGGACAGACAATTACTCAACTTTGAAATTGGACCATAAAACACCCCCCCCAAACTTAACATGACACGTATCCACACATGTGAAAAAGGACAAAGGGAAGGGTACGCGGATTATGCAAATGAAAATAAGCAATAATCATAGTGAAATAATAAATGCATAATTTAAAAAAAAAAAAATACATACCTGCAGTTGTATTAATTAATGTTGCATGAAACAATTAGCTATTTAAAAGGGGTGAAATGAGATGACGTGAAATGAATGAAATGATAGACAGAGATATGAAGTGGGATGATGTGTACAAGAAAATTATTATCAAGAATGATATTTCCATAAGGCATGGAAATAATTATTATGAAAGCATGCATGAAGAATTTAAGGTTGATCACTAAGAACACTTCCTGCAGGAACTGCCTCCCTAATGTCTTCTCTAGTTGCTGTAGGAACTATGACAAGAGAGTATTCGTCAGATGTTGAAGGAACTTCTCCAGTTGTTGTAGGAATTGTTGGTTGGTCTTGGCTGGCAAATTGCTGCAGGAACTGTTCTTTGGTTGCAGGCTTATGATACAGGCGTAGATGATGACCATTGACTAGAAGTTTGAATATGATTGGATCTCTTATGGTCAAGCAAAATGCTCCATTTGTAAAAACTTCATCTATTTCATATGGGCCCAACCATCTTATTTGCAGCTTCCCCATAGTATCCTTATATCTAGAATCATATAGAAATGCTCAATCATCAGATTTAAATTTCCTCTCCTTTATATACTTATCATTGCATTTAGTTCACTAATGTTGAATAAGCTTTGTAAGCTGGACAACCAACTTCCTCAGCTCATCCAAAGCATTCAATTGTAGGATGCAGTCTCTTTGTGCTTCTGAGAGAGTCATATTCAATTGCAGAGTTGTTGTAAGAGTTTTATGCTCAAACTCAATGGGCATCATTGTTGTTTTTTCATATACCATTTCAAAAGGTGTAAAACCAATTGGTGTCTTCCATGTTGTTCTGTATGCCCAAATGGCTTCAGAAAGTTTATTTGACCAATATTTCTTATGAAGAGCTACTGTCTTGGTAAGAATGACTTCTAAATCCCTATTTGTAACTTCTAATTGACCATTTTCTTGTGGATAATATGAAGTAGACTTCCTCTGTCTGATATTATATTCATTAACCAATGCTACAATTAATGTGGAAGTAAACTGTGGTCCTTGATCTGAAACAATCTCTCTTGGAACTCAATACCTGGTAAATATTTCCTCATAGAGGAATTCAACTACTTTATTATCTCTTGCATGTGTCATAGCTCGTGCTTCCACCCATTTCGTAACATAATCAGTGCATACTAGAATATAAGATTTCCCATTTGAAGGAGGATCAATCGGCCCAACAAAATCTAATCCCCATTTATCAAAGGGTGCAACCAATATCTGGGGATATAATGGCATTTCATCAAAACTGGTAGGCCTACCCATTCACTGGCATCTATCTTATTTTCTAGTATATTGTGTTGCATCCTTATACAATGTTGGCCAATAATATCCCATGCCAAGTATTTTAAGTATTGTTCTTTTAGCAGCAAAATGTCCTCCACATGGCTCATCATGACATGCATGAAGGATATCATATGTTTCATCTTCTCTAACACATCTTCTCATGACTTGGTTAGGTCCAGTATAAAATAAACAATCATCAATCCATGAGAAATTAAAGCTTTTCTCAACTAACAATCTTCTTTCTTTAGGAGAAAAATGAGTAGGCATCTTATTAGCAGCTAAATAGTTTGCAATATCAGCATACCAGGGAGTGTGCGCTTTTTTTTCAGGAATAAATGTTCATCTAGGAAAGCATCATCTATGGCTGCATGATCATCCTACAATTGAAGCCTAGAAAGATAATCTACAACTACATTGGATTTACTCAACTTATCAACAATTGTAATATCAAATTCCTGCATCAATAGTAACCACCGAGCCAATCTTCCTGTAATTGAAGGTTTGTTCATGAGATATCCGATTGTTGTATTATTAGTGTGCACATATATCTAATATCCTATGATATAATGCCCAAATTTGTTGAGTGCATATATAACTGCTAACATCTCCTTTTCGATGATAGTATAATTAAGCTCAAGTCCCTGCATGTTTTTGCTGATGAAATAAATTGCATTCTCCAAGTATTCAATCTTATGTCCCAAAACTTATCCTATGGCATAATCTGATGCATCTATATGAATATGAAAGGTAATGACCAGTTTGGACCCTTGAGCACTGGTGCTTGAGTCAATGCATGTTTGAGTTTCAAGAAAGATTCATGGCATGTAGAGGTCCAATTAAACTCCATATCCTTGGTCAAAAGACAATATAAAGGTCCTGCAATTTTGTTGAAATCCTTGATAAACCTTCTATAATATACAACATGACCAAGGAAACTTCTAACATCCTTTTGCTTTATAGGTGCAAGGAGGTTTTGAATGACTTCTGTTTTGGTTGGGTCAACTTGTATTCCAGTTATAGAGATATGATGACCAAAAACTATGCCTTCCTGCATCATCATAAAGCACTTTTCACTGTTCAATGATAAATTGTAGTCTTCACACCGCTATAAAAATTTCTTTAGATTCTTCAATGCCTCTTCAAATTCTGAACCATAAGTGGTAAAATCATCCATATAGATCTCCATGTTGTCCTAAGAAATATCTAAAAATATGCTTATTACTGCTCTTTGAAAAGTAGTTGGAGCATTACATAACCCAAAAGGAAGAACAGTAGTTCCCCAAGCACAAGTAAATGTAGTCTTTTTCTGATCCTCGGGAACAATTTGAATCTAGTTGTAGCCATTGAATCCATCCAGGAATGAAAAGTATCGCTTCATTGCCAAGGAATATAATACCCGATCCATAAATGGTAATGGAAAATGATCCTTCCTAGTTGCTAAGTTCAAAGCTTTGTAATCCACACATACCTGTCATTTACCTCCTTTCTTTGGAACTATGACTAGAGGTAACACCCATTGACTATCTGATAGAGGATAGATAAATCCAACATTTAATAATTTTTGTAATTCCTCTTTAACTATCTCTCTTAATACAAGATTAATTCTTCTTTGTGGCTGTCTAAGTGGTCTACAGTCCTCTTTTATATAAATACGGTGGGTACAAACTGTAGGATCAATTCCATGCATGTCTTTGTAATCCCACACAAAAGTGTTTTGATGACATTTAAGCAACTCAAATAGTGTTATTCTTTAAGTCTTTGTGAGTTGAGTGTTGATATTCAAATATTTATTTAGATCAACTTCCACTTTGACAGTAAGATCAACTTGAGATGCCTCAGAAAGATGAGAAGTGCAGACTTCCTGCGATAACAGTGTATGCAATATGTCAGTGGCTGTAGGAAAATCCGATGCTATAATATTTGATGTTAACTCCTGCGACTGTTGCTCTTGTTTTAACTAATTTTCCATAATTTTATAGAGGATTGAATCATCATAATTAAGTTGTATGAATGATTCTCTATTAATCATCATAAGATGATTGATAGAGTTGATTCCTTCCTCAAATTCTTCTCCCACGTTAGGCCAAATGACTTGCTCTTGATCAAGTTGGGGCTGAGCAAGAGAATACAGAGCCAAAGTTTTGGTACTATTTCCATTCGAAATAGTCATATCCCCTAACCGACATCCAATATATGCATCAACTGTAGCAAGTCAAGGTCTCCCCAAAATAACCAGATATCCTCCCAATGTGGCTTGAGGAGACAGGATCATAAAATCTATAGGATATTCCCAGGAATCCAAAGTAACAACTACATCTTCAATCATACCATCAGGCCGAACCGTGGAACTGTCAGCAACCTGCAGGACTGTAGGTGTAGGCCTGATACTGGTTATGTCAAGTTTCTGTATAATATCTCTTGTCATTACATTAATGGATGCTCCCAATTCTATTAAATCATTCTTTATGTGAGTGCCATTGATTACTATTTTCACAATAGGACTACCAGGATCAGCATATTTAGGAATTGAAACCTTTCCTAACATAATATGAGCCAATTGACCCATTACATGCACTATTTTCGGATCCTTTTTCTTTCTGCCAGGTTTCTTTAAACATTCCTCCTTAATTGCTTTACCATAAATAGGTACATCCTTAATAGCTTGAAACAATGGAATTTTAACAAATGTATTTTAGCTAATCTATGATATCAAAATTTACTTCCTCTTCTTATAGAATCTCTTTACCCTGCAACCTCTAAGGAAATGGGGGTATTTGTTGATTTTGAGGTATTTGGGTTGTTGGGCTAGATATTTCCTTTTCTTTTTGTATCTTTTTTATAACTAGAGGGGACGAGTTAGGTAAAGTTGTCCTAGATCTATGGTGAATATCACTTATAGAAAGAGAATAAGTTGGGTATTGATTAGGATTAGCTGAATAAACTTGTTGTTGCTGATGAGGCTTGCTATTAGGATTTTGAATGGGTTGAGTGTGTAGATGTGTAGGTTTAGGTGGAGCAGTATTGGCAGCAGGAGGAGACATTATAGCAGGTGGTTGTGGCTACTGCTGAGGTTGTTGATAACTAGATGACTGATTTGTCCTTGGCTGACCTCCTCTCCATTGAGGGGTAGGTTGCCAATTCCCTTGGAATTGTTGCCATGGTCCTTGAGGTTGAGACCAATTTCCTTGTGGTTGCTTCCACTATGGAGTTTGATTGGTAAAATTCTGCCCTTGGCCTTGAGGATTATACCAATTTTGATAATTTCCAAAATTTTGAGCATATGGAGATTGTCATTGATTATTTTGTGCATAGGAATTTCCACTATAACCAGAAAAAGAAAGTGGATCGGGAGGCATACCTTGTCTTGGAAAATTTGGCCTCCTTTGAGCAACATAGAAAACTTGTTCATCATCTTCTTTTATTGTCTTGAAATAAGGAACTTCAAGATTTGCAACCATCTTACATTTGGAGTCTCTTTTCTTTTGTCTACAATGTGGGCAGAATTCTGCAAGAATTGCATCAACTTCCTTATGCTTCTTATTAGCTAAAAGTCTATCTAACTGATTAGCCATATTATTTATGATATCCTCCTTAAAATCCTTCAAAAGATGGCTAAGCTCGATTCCAGAAACTCCATTACTGGATATTGATGAAGAAATTCTCAGCTTGAAACGCTTATTCTTCTTAGAAGAAGATCTGGAATACTTCTGATAAATTTGTCCAATGTCATTCCATGTTGATTGTTTTATGTCACCTCCTCCCATAAGATCCAAAGCATCTGTGCATTCATCACTGATTCCTCTTTAACATTTCAACTTAAGAGAATCTTCATTTAGAGTACTATGCTTGGACTTTTTGACACTGAATAGAAATCTCTCCAGATAATCTTCTAGACTCTCATCTTCCTTCTGTGTCATTCTAAAAATATCAACCCCATGGCGGTCAATCCCTCTACAATAATCCTTGTGTAGCATCCTAAAATTGCGACACTTGCAGTTTCGACTGCATTTCGGTCTTCACGATGGCGACGCAACACGCAACCTGAATGGAGACCCCGAAACTTGCTCATGACACCAAAAACTGCATTTTCTTGCACCCTGGCCTGAACCTCCTTTGCACCCTGCTGTCCCGGGAGGTGGGACCAGAGCGCCCAGCGCCCTGGTCCCTGGGTCCTATTTTGGGCCCGGTCTCTTTTGGACTTCGGGTCTTTATGTTTGCAAATTGGAAAATTGTCTTTCCTGGTCGGCCTAAGGTCGGGAAAATCAGTCTATCAGCCCTAATTGAGAAGTATATAAACTACATTTTCCTCTTTCATTCGACATGATGGAAAAAGCGTGGAAATTATACTCAAGCATTCAAGCATTCAAGCATTCCTTCAAGCAATTGATCATTTCAAGTCTCCATTCAAGGCTAAGTGTTGCATTCAAGACAAGGATTCAACCATTGAAGAGGAGATCACTTACTACATACTACTACAACATACAACATACAACATCTATACCTTTGCACATAAGGATACAAACATCCTTACAACAAGGTATTAGTACTTGTTTTACATTACAGACATTTACATTTACAGCATTGCTCATTTCTTGGTTAATTCCAAAACCGGGGTTTGACCTAAAGGCAAACCCCTAATCCCTAACCCCCCAATCGTCTTTGCTTTTCTATGTGTAGGTTGCAGGTACGCGGCTGAAATTGAAGATTTGGAATCCTTGTGCAAAGACGAACAGATCCCCCTTCGTTTCGCGGATTTTTCGGAGGACCGTGGCGCTCGGGCGCCATCGTCCCTACAACTTTTTCTCAAATTTGTAGGACAGCGTCGTATCGACATTTTACTGCTAATTCCAGGTCCGCAGCTTCATCCTATGTCCCTATCTCAGTTTATAAGCGAATCTTTGTCACTTTCTATGCATTCCTAGCTTAATTCTTCTATGCACATTCTTTACAAAAGAGGGTAGCCTTGTTGTCATAACCCTTGAAACACATTTAGCATCCAATCTTGCATTGCGTGGGATTGGATCTTGTGGGTTTCAACCCCTCTTTTGAATGTAAAGTCTCTTCCCTAAGTGAAAACCATCAACCCTAGAGTGAATCTCCCTTCTCTCTCCTTGGAGTTGGAAGAGGGGAGAGCAACTAGGGTTCGATCGCGATTTTCCGCTTTACACCTTGTATTTCACAAGAAACAATCATTTCATCCCATCCCATGTAGTGATTGTGCTACTCCCTAGACTCATAAACCATCTCAAAGTTGATTCTTTTAAAGTAGCAAGGAATATTTTGAGTCTATAGGCATCTGTAGTATAATCATAACTCCTACAAAGGACATCAAATTCAAACAGGAAAGTGTCGGGATCCTTTGTCACTAATCCATAGAATTTAGGAAGGGAAGAAGTTGGGATGTTCTTGAGATTAGCATTATCATGCAGATCAGAAATAGGGAACTCAAACATTGGGTTCACAGGTGGAGGTGGATTACTCCCACCAGGGAGTGGATTTCCTTGCATTGGTCTTTGAGGAGAAGTTACTGAACAAAGTTCCTCTTCAAAAGGTCCAAAGAGGAAATGAAGGTTGTTCTCAGAAAGTTTAAATTCAAGGGGATTCAAATTATCTAGGGCTTGGTAAAGTGTAGCAAAAGGATTTACATCTGGGGGTTCATATGAATTGAGTCTTGTATGATTAGGATGGCTAGAAAGGAATCTACCTTGAGCATCTCTTCTTCGTGTATGCATGCAGATTAATGAGAATTACTTAAAACAAACCGAGTTATCAAAAACAACTATACTAAAAGCTTGAAAATTCATAACCATAACAAGTTCTTAGTTTGACACCATCCCCGACAACAGTGCCAAAAATGTTTGCCTCACCAATAGGAACAATAACTAGACCTAAAGTCTCAACCCAAATATTGGTCATTCACTCTGTGTAATTATTATCCTCATTACTGAAGTTCATATGTTTGTCAACCCAGGAACATATTACTTGAAATGGGTCTACACTATATGTGCACTAAGTTCCTATGATAGCTATTCTACATTCCGCAACAACTAAATCTATTTGAAATAAACAAGCAAGAATCATAACAACTGAATGGCTACAAGAACGCTTAGCATTGACAGAAAATTTTAATTAAAGAATTGTTAACTAAGTTCAGAGCTGACAACAGGAATTACTTTGTCTCCTTTGGCTGCAAGAATAGTCACATGATCTGGTTCCAGTGGCTGGAGGAATAGTCAATCAGTAGAACATCTACTGCAGAAAAAAGGAAAACTGAATCTAACGAATGCACAAGAATACTCACCAAGTGGGCCCCCTTGGATGAGTGTATCCAGACTTCAAAGATAATTCTATATACTCATAATAGCATCATTTTTATTCATTGTTTTTTAAAGGTCGATACAACACATGAAATGAAAGAAAATACTATGCAACTTTGTTTCTAATCCCATGTATCTCTTTCTAACCTCTGAGAAGAAGCGCAAGCTTTTATTTATAAGAAAACTATAACAACTTCCTACTATCTAGGTCATGCCGATGAAATGAGGTGGAAAAAATTTATGACAACAAACAAAAGGAGTTAATCCATTGGAAACGTGGATCTCTACTAAACCATAGCCAAGAATATAGCATGGTGGTGTTACAAGATTGATGTTTACTAAAGACAAACATAAATGAGTCTGGCGCACCTTGCTATTCCTTTGCCACTTCTTATGCACATTATTCTCTTTGTTATTTTGAATATTCAACCACTCTTTGAATATATCCAATTGCCTTTATGATGTGACACAATAACCGCTTCTGCAACATCTCATTTATTCCTGCAATTAAAAATATAGAACATACAATCACACACATATATATCTATTTTAATTAATCATAACACTTATACATTCACACATGATATCACCTATGATAATCCACATGGCAACATGAATAATTGGTCAAAACAAAACAGGATTTAATGGATTTGGTTATCATCTAGAATGCACCTAGTCAAACTCTAATACATCATATGACTCAAACACTATCTCATTATACAAATTAAAACATGACAAAAAACTTATCAGTTATGGGAATAAAAGAGCTAATATCTCAAATCATCATGGACCACCTTGAGTATTTCTGGTCTAGATGACTTATTTTGTGTAATCATGTTTATTCTATTGGTGGTTGACCCTCAATTAGTATCTAACTTGTATTTAAGGTTTCCAAATATATGATTTGTGTATGGGATAGAGTGTGAATTGATGAGAAGAAAATGTGAATGATATGCAAGCAAATTTGAGACTATGGATGTGTGAAAGTTAGTATGTGAAGAGCTTTGAAGGTGATACACTTAGTGATACAATGTGTTGAGATACTGTTGGTTATAAGAGATGTTTTCCATGATGTTGGTCACTTGATATAAAGGTTCAAGGACAATTTTAGTTCAAAAGATTCTTCTTATAGCACTTCTGCTATTCTTTCTATTGTTGAAAGATAGTTGGTCTCTTGGCAACACCTTTTTGTAACTTGCCCTAGAGCAGTGTGCCTTAGTTGTGCAAGTCCATTTTGTTAGGTCCCGGAGACAACTGAGAGGCGGGGGGGGGAATTAGTTGTCCAATAAATTCAACCAAAATTAACTTAACCAAAACTTAATGGTTAATACCAGTAAACCAAACTTTATGCCGGTAGACAGTCTTAACAATTAATTGCAGTACTCATGAAGATTAATGCATGAAACAGAAAGACAATAACATCCACAATACATAACACAATTATTTGTACGTGGAAACCCTGTAAAGGGAAAAACCACAACGGGAAGCCTTACCCATAATCAAATGATACTATTGCAGATAGTATGTGTGTACAATATGGATTCTGCACATGCAGAAAGGCCAACTGCCTAGAGCTCACTGCTCAATCACAAAATGAGAGTCTTACTGACTACAATTGGATGGTTAAATCCAATGATAATATATTGCATAAAATAGAATCTTCATATACTGGATTCAGTACCGGTTTAGTTTTGATTGCCTCCACAAGATCCTTCCTTCAACCTTCAAATGATGTCTGCGTGTATAGCTCTACTTATTTTCGCATATACCTTATTCCAATCCTTTTTGCATTCCCATATTAATCTCACAAATGAGATCTTACATTTATACCATAACCTAAGACCAATTAAATAGGTCAGCTCACTAAAAGATATTACAATAAAATCAATTACAAGTAAATCAATATCCGATGCATGATGTCAGCTCAATGCATTTACAATAATAATAAATCATCTCAATAACATGACGTGCTGATCTGGAATAGATATACCTGCTGATGCTTATCCTGGACCTATTTGCCGATAATAGCAAATATGCAAACCTGAATAAATAATTAACCAAATTGCCAAAACCAAGTGATCGAATAATGTCTTCAACATAACCAAGTAGTCTCCAAGTCATTCCAAGTGTCGGTGAACCAAATACCAGTGACTTTGCATAAGTCTCTGACTTGCCAATGAACATAACCAAAATCTCCAAGTTCTGATAAGTGTTGACAAGCGATGACAAATATTGACATCAATGACAAAACCATATCAACATATCCAAAATGCCAACACATTTATATTTCCCTAAGGTAGTGCACCTTATTTTTGCAAGCCTATTAGGTGCATGTTGCCCCTTGGAAGTTAGCCTAAAACTTTGTAATCAATTATATCATGAGTATGATTCTCAGCTTGGTTTTTGCCTGATTCTGTTTTCCATCTAAATCTGGTGTTCATGTGTTAATGATTGATGTTTTTAGTGTTGTTTTTAAATATTATTTAATATCAATTAGATTAGATTTTAAGTGTTACTGGCTGATTCGTCCCCCCTCTCAGTCTTGTCGTGTGTTTAGCAGGTCGACCACAAACAAAATGTATACAAATTACATAAAGTTGACCACTCAGATAAAAAATACATAGCGTGGTACACTCTAGGAGATAAAGGGGATCCAAGCACATCACAAAACATCTTCCTAAGTTGGTTATAGTGAACCACACAAGCTAACACTTCCTCCAAAGTTGACATCAAATATAATGTCTAAAACAACAATGGAACACATTAACCAGTCGGCCCAAAAACATTGTGAGATTATGCTTGAAGCAACCAAGATCAAAGAGACCAAAAGATAGCACAATGACAAGAGAGATAAAATATGACAAGAATAAACTATATTCCTATCAAGATGCAAAAGAGATCAACTGGATAATCATTATTACATACAATGAATGATGAGCCTGCTTATAAAGGCAAAGCTAAGAGACAAGAGAGCACACAATAAGGACAACTAGATCAATGAGATGCAAGGGTAGGTAGGGGTAGGTAGGATAAATAGTAAAATATTCCACATGAGGTGGATCACCCACCGAAGGTGGAATTTAACAACAAGATAAAACCACAAAAGGTGGAATTTATCCTACATACACACTCCCAATATATGCACATCTCCCTAAGTGTCTCATATGCAAACTACAATGTTATGCATGTACCTAAGTAAACTTAAGTAAAGTGTAATTATATCCAAGATGAAGAAATAATTACACCAACACCCCCCCCCCCTAAGTGAAACTTAGGGGAATGCACTTAAGTCTACAATACAACTAAGCAATGCAAGATGGGTCCCGGCTACAAGGCCATGTTAGGCACCCATGTACAAATGAAAATGCAATCTCCCATATAGCGGGGAAAGAGAGAAAAACCCAATGGGAAAAACCCTCCCCCAAAAGAGGGATGAAAACTATACAATGAACTCTCATAGAAGTATATGAAGGATAAAGTCCCATGTGAGGATAAAGGCCCCCCATATGAGAGAAAAGGAGAGGCTAAGTAGCCCCCCCTCAATGTAGAATCTGCATCAATGGTAGAAGCTTGAAGCTTAATGAAGAAACTGCTCCATGACCGTCAAACAACATTCCTCCCCTTGGGAAGAAACAAAACCAAAGGTGTATCCATGAAGTCTCCCCAATCATGAACAAAAGATGTAGGAAAAAAACTCATGATGTATGAAGCCTCTGAAAACTGCTCAAGTGTCCCCGTGTTGATGTTGAAAGTTACCCACTCCAAAGGTGGTGAACTACTCCATACTGCTGAAAAAGGTACTCCAAGATCTAGTAGAGATGAATGTAGAACATGATCCAAAGACGCACATGTCTCCTATAAGGATAAAGAGACCTCCTCCAACTGTTGTACATAAGATTCCATAATCATGCCAACCTCGAAAGAATGATCATGTAGAGAATGAACAAGAGGGTCAGAGTGTTCCCTCGCAAAAATCGAAGAAGGGTATCTTCATCAAAGAGAAGATGATTATCATCAATGATGTTTCCAAAATTTGCAATGTAGGATTCCACAAACAAACCTGCAATGTTTGTCAAGTAGTGATCCCAATGAACTGAAGTTGGAAGACAAGGTATATCCTGTTGCACTGAATCACAAGAAGGCAAAATTGCCGCATCATCTGCATCATCTGGTGCAATAGGTGATGTGATATCAAGAGGAGTAGATGAAATACAAGGCTCAAGAATGGGGTTACATGTGAGAATCCCCAAGTTCAAGTACCCAAAGTTCTCCTCAAAATCTAAATCATCATGTGAAGAATAATCATATGTAAAATCATCCTCATCAATAGGAACAAAATATGAAAAAAGGAATATAACCGAGATGCATGATCCACAACCCCAGTTGCAATGATAGCTCTACTCTCCAAGTCTCTAATGAAAACTGACTCAAGTGTGAACTCCACAGCTTTCTTTGTTGCTCCATGTGTGATTTGATAGATGGAAAGAAGATTGTTTGTAAAATGGGGTACACACAACACATCATTGAAGGAGTTATCCCCAATGGCAATAGATCCTTTCCCAATCACATCCATGTATGTATAATTGCCCATTAAAATTTGTGGCATGGTGCACAACTTAAATATAGAAAACATAGTTTGTGAAGATGCCATATGATGAGAAGCCCTTGAATCTAGAAGCCATCTCCTTGAATCATGACTTGAAGTATCACAAAGAGCTTGTCCTTTTATTTTCCAAAAAGAGTGAGTCTTCTTGCTTGTCCTTTCCCCTTTGATTGTGAGAAAGTGGAAGGTGACGAATCCTCCTTCTTGTAGGCATTAGGAAAATCAATGTTGTTCTTTTTGAGGATGTGTGTGAGCTCATTGATCTTCTTAGAATGGCAACGACACTCCTCATCAACCAACCCTTTTAAAATAGGCACAAGTAGGTCTCTCCTTTTTTAGTGAATTGTCCTTCTTGGAAGAGGATGAATCTCCTTGTTGTGGAGAAGGTGGTTCTTTTTTCTTAGGCTTTGATTGCCCTTTCTTCTTGTTTGAGTTGGCCTTTCCTTGATTTCCTTTGTTCCCTTGATTTTCCACTAATGCTTGAGACTTAGAAGTCTTAAGAATGCCCATGCTTATCAACTTAGTTTGTTCCATCATTAATTTGTCGATGAAAGCATCAAATGTAGGCGTTGTGTAGCTTGAACCCATTGTCATCCTATGGGTTTGGAAACTAAAAACAAATGTTGAATATTCTTGTGGAAGTTTGCCCATGAAATTGAAGATCAATTGAGTATCCTTCTTATCAATGCCACAATCCTTGAGTTATGCCCTCAACTCTTTTGCCTTAGTGACATAATCTTGTATTGTATCAAAGTTCTTGGGATCTAGCATGGCAAGATTACTATCAATTTGATATCCCCTAATCTCATCAACTTGACCATACAAGTCTTGAAACTTTTGCCAAGCATCCTTAATTAAGGTACATTTCTCAATATGAAAGATGAGATCTTATGATAAATACTTTCTTAAGGTACCAATTGCCGTGATGTTCTTAGTGAGCCAATCCAAGTGACCATTGGGATCAGCCTTAGGATCAGCGGGAGCAATAATAGTTCTATCAATGTAATGAGTTAATCCTTTTTCCATTAGTTTACTCCATGCATCAATTTCCATGTAGCATAATTATGTGGAGTTAAGAGAGGAAACTTAGGAGAAACCATAGCAGGAAAATGAAATAACACAAGAGAACAAGAGCATAAGAGACACCCCCCCCCCCCCCCCCCCCCAAAAAAAAAAGAAATTCATTCAATCAAAGTTCCCCCCCCAAAAAAATAAAAATAAAAAAATGATGATTTTGGCACTATATATGTAGTGCGTGTACAATAGGCCACTTGCAAACAATGGAAAAGTGGACTTTTGATTTTGTTTTACAACTGCCGCAATAGGCTTAGAACTACAATGCAAAAGACCAAAAGTGTAGATCTATGCAATACAAGTGCCAAATTGGCCAAAAAATACCATATTTTGAAAGTACAATTTCCACTCAAAATAAATACAAACTAATAGTAGATTATGAAAGTAGATGAAAAATCATGCACTTTCAAAAAAAAGCGACACTTGAAAAGGAGTTCGTATGAGCCCGAACGGAGTCCCGAAAGTTGCAAAAATGGGGAATGGACAGGTACAGTCACCAAAAATTGATTTTTTAAAAAACTCTATCCACCCAAATCAGAAAATATCACCACCATGTGAAATTACATGAAAAATTAGCCCATTTCAAAAAATATTGCGTGCAAAAATGACAAAGATATGGCCTTCCAAAGTTGAACTGCAAAACTAAAAAGCTCAATGAGAGGGGGCTGATTACTTTTCAAAAAAATGATGATGCAGGCTGATGTCAGTAACACGTTGGGTTAAATTTGATGGTCATCTAGCAGTCAAAAAAACTTCACCTCCCTGCCTAATTGGATGTCCGTACTGTACAAACTGATGACATGTCAAAATCCGACTGGTTCGTACAGATGATGTGTCATACGGATGGATGACTGAGAGGTGCATGTGTTAGTATGACATGATGATGTGGCCTATTGTGTGGCAGGTTGTGTTGTGGTACATCTAGACACTGTGGTGCTGATGACTAGGCAAGTACAATGAATGAAATGTTGTCGCATGGCGTACGACGGATCTACATTTCTATCTATGTAGGCACTGACAAGGCCTGCTGACTGTGACTGTCACATGGCTGTTTGGGTGAATCAAGAGACTTTGTGTGGTGTAGAAGAGGATCTTGTTTGGAGTATTGAGTGGGCGGGGTTGGATGAATCACGCAGTGCCACGTGGTTAGAGGGGTTGCTTGGGCTGAGCTGGAGGTGGGGCCGTCGGAGCATAGGCGGCAAGTGGCTGTCGAGAGCCCAGAAACAGGTCGTTGGTGGGAGTTGTGGCTACTGGTGTGTGAAGGAACTATCGGTGGTTGTGTGGAGCCCAATGGGAATAGCACGAGCTGGAGGTGGTGGGGTCGGCAGGGGGCTGGAGTGAGTACGGTCCTTGCAAATCTCTGCGGGCACGACTAGTACGGGGGGTGGGGTCAACATACCCCCCCCCCCACCCAAATATATAATATTTGATTTTTCTTGTTAAAAAAACTTTTACAAAGCCTGAAAAAAAATATGCGAATTTCTTTAAAATATTGAAATAAAATGATATTCAGAGGAAAAAAATAATAATTTAAAAAAAAATTTTAAAAATCATACCACCTAACCAAATTGGCTAAATTTTTCCTCCAAAGCCCAAAATCTGATTTTCACCCAATATAGGCGAATTTATAGTAAAAATTCATGGAAATAGCCACCTGGACGCAATGGTGAGGTCATATCTGGTCTAGGATGTCTCTAAAAGATGCTTCTCCTCATATTTACCTCTTGACCTCCTTCAAAGATGCAATAAAATCTCTCCAAAGGCTATGCAAAGGCACTCCAACCTCTCCGATACCATGTGAGATTATGCTTGAAGCAACCAAGATCAAAGAGACCAAAAGATAACACAATGACAAGAGAGATAAAATATGACAAGAATAAACTGTATTCCTACCAAGATGCAAAAAATATCAACTTGATCATAATTTTTACATACAATGAATGATAAGCCTGATTATAAAGGCAAAGCTAAGAGACAAGAGAGCACAAAATGATGACAATTGGCTCAATGAGATGTAAGGGTAGGTAGGGGTAGATAGGAGAAATAGTAAAATATTCCACATGAGGTGGATCACCCACCGAAGATGGAATTGTTGGCATTGTGTTGTCATTGATGTCTACCGGTATGAGAGATGTATGCGCAACACTGTTAGGGAGGAGTATAGGTTGAGATATCTTTGATATCACCTTGTGTTATAGGACATTGATAAGGTAAGGAAGCCTTGTGTTGCAGGACATCGGTAAGGTAAGGAAGAGATTGTCATTCAGATGGATGACCACTAGAGTCACCGGGACACAAGTTAGTGCTTGACTTTTGTGGATGGGATGGATAGGTTACTGGTACAATGTATCATTGATAAGGAAAGGATGTCAACTAGTAAGTGATGTGTTGACATGGAGAAGACAAATCAACCAAGTAAGTGGTTGTCAACCGAAAAAGATTATGACTAGTGAACAAGCAGGATGAGCAAGGTGCTTGAGTTGTTGTTTTTGATGAAGAGGCAAAATATTATCTAAATCACATCAACATAGGAGGGGAAGGATTAATAGGTCACTGGTATGCTATGAGGTTGTAGTAAAGTAGGACTCCCACCAGATGAAGATGCAATCACCAAGTGAAGAGATGACTGACAAGTGAATGTGCCCACACCGGATCACATGTGCTTGTTTGAAGATATGTTGTACAAATAGGGAAGTCACATGAGTGCATTGCAGGATGCAAATGACAAGGTATCACTCCACCAGCAAGTGGAAGTTATCTCCTATTATGCATAGTGTGCATCATAGTTCCATGAGAAAAGGAAGGTGAGGTAAAGGCAGGTATTTGAAGGCTCACACGAGATCTATCGGTGAATCAAAGGAATTCCTCGAATGCATGAAATCAGGGATATGCACTAGACTGACTAAGAAGGCAAGTTGAGATGCCAGTATAGATGAAGTATGATGAGTTTGTCACTTTGACAAACCGGTTGAGATTTGGTCTAAGCTGATCAGGAGAAAGGCAAGGTTGAGCAGATGCAGATAGAAGAAAATGGCATGATTGAAGATGGAGTCTATGGAAGCTTGATGACATGGTGTCATCAAGAGTGATTACCAGTATGTATGTCCATCGGTAATATGGACAAGGTGCAGATGCAAAAGACTCCCCATTTGATAAATTTGTGCATAAGGCAAGTTAGCAAGAGTGTTGACTGATTATGTAGTCCACCGGAAGGGAAGCATAATGCAAGGTTGAAGACAAACCGGTTTGAGGGTTTAACCGACAGGGTTAGTATTTCGGTAGATGAACCCGGTAATGGAATTGGTTGGTGATCCAATCAATACCGACATAGTTGTTCAAGAAGAGGAGGATGCTGACATGGAAGCCATGTGGATATGAAGTGGCAAGCATGCAGAGGTTGGTGGAGTGTTGTGTAGAGATAGTTGCCTTTGTAGGTGTGCACTTAATATGGATCCTATGATTTGTGGATCGGATCAGAAGAGTGCAGCTCGAGGAATAATGAGTGGCAGAGACAAATCAGGGAGTTGTTGGTGTCTGGATCTAAGAAAGAAGATCATATTATGAGAAGACCTTGAGAAGGAAACAACAAAAACATTAATGGCATCTTAACAGAGGTAGGTCGAGAGACGAGGTCGTGGTTGCTAAGATTAGAATACATGTATTGGAAGGCGTGTTAATGGCGAAGATGTACAGTTGGATGTTTGGGAGATCAAATCAGACATGATCTGATTGGATTTGGTTTGCCTCAAGGTTAATGAGGAAACCCTAACCGCCTGAGATTTGAATTGGCTTTTGGCGGGAAAACCAGGCTATAAATATGCAAGCCAAAGATATTGTTAAGTGTTGCTCAACAGAAGAAGATAGTGCTACTTCAAAGTGATTGAGTGTTACTTCCGCATGTGAGAGAAAATCAGTCAAGTACTCAATGAGTATCTGAGAAGAGACTGAGTGTGAGGGAGAACCGGGTTGAAGTGTTCAACTGGTAGTGTCCATACCGACAAAGCAAAAGTGAAGGAAGCTGTAGAGAAGGCAGACATAGAACTAACAAAGAATAGTACCGGTAAAGAGAACAGTAGCGAGGAGGAGATCCAATAGATCAAAATAGAGGAGAGGTGAACAAGTAGAGTTTACCGATAATGTAGCAGAAGAGTGAACCAGTGTAGCAGAGAAAGTGTCTCACCGACATAAGGAAGTTGTGTGCAGAGGTTGCAAAACTCTTTTGTAACCAGGATATTACTTTTGTATTTGAATGTTCATTGTGATCACTGAGTTGTAGCTTGGTGTAGGGGTTATAGCTCCTTTGGGTTGTAGCCCATAAATCAGTGAGGGGTTGGTGCTCCTTGGGTTGGTGCCCTAAATCAAGGGTTATAGCCCTATACATTGTAACAGAGATTCATTGTGAGGCTGGATTGGAGTAGTAGACTCCAACAACATTGCTCACTGAGGTTTTTTCCATCTTGGGTTTTCCTCGTACATACTGGTGCTATATGATGTCCCCTTGTGTGAGTGCATTTGTGTTGGTCTCCCCATTAACCGACAAGTTTATTTTGAGTTAGATCTAATAACCGGTATGCTCACATAGGACAGTTTAAGGAAAAAGTTTTAGAACCACTGATTCACCCCCCTCTCAGTGGTGCATTGTGTCTAACAATTGCTATTAGAGCTTAGGTACCTTGTTTATCAAGATTTCTCTCGCTTGGGTAGATTCTTGCTTAAGGACACAATGGTATGTTTAGTGTCAATCCCAGCTCTGATGTTTAATGGGTCTAACTAATCCATTTCGAGTTATAGAATGGAAGTTCACTTATCCTCTCTAGGGTATGATGTCTGGATGTCTGTTGTAAATGGTTGCCCTAGTAAAGTCTGTCCTCCCACCAATTCAGATGCAGAAAGAAGAAACCAGTGCAATGAAATAGCCAT